>NW_004567132.1:13787803-13824794 GCF_000260355.1 Condylura cristata | reverse complement strand
CTGTATACACAAATAAATAAATCATTAAAAATAAATAAGTAAAATAAAAAATGTCCATACTCCTTAGAAATTAAAGTTAAATAACGCATCAGGTTGGAAACTTAAAATTGTATGCCCAGTACTAGTGTGCATATACGAAATAGTGAGAGCTTCATGTTACTTTCTTGCCATATGCTTACCTAAAGTATATATACTTTAGGTATGTATACTCATATACATACACACCTTTATCTCACCCAGCAATGCTAAATCTCAGTGCTGAACCTGAGAACATAAGGCAAATACAGAAATATATGTGTAACAAGGATACAACACCATTTTAATTATAACAGCAAGATGTGGGAGAGAAGCCAATATTCACCAATAAAGGATTAGTTAATAAATTATGGTACAATCAAGTGGCTACTAAAAGCCAATTTTTAAAAAGAATATGTGAGTATTTAAAAATGTTCACAGAACATGGGACAAAAAGATAGCAAAAAAGAACAGCATAAACACTCTGACTTTATGAGTGGGAATGAGAAATACCCACCCATAGGAGTCTGGAAAGAGTTCAAAATATTAACTTATTTGGGCCTTTTTACTTTTTTGTTTCTTCCAGAGTTTTTGCTTTGTTTTTCCTAATAAGCATATATTATATTAAACTGGGGAAAACCAATCAATGGTATTTGGGGGGAAACACACAAAAGGTATAAAAATGTAATTATAATTTTTCATTCTTTTTATTTTTAAACTACCAAGAATCATGATCTCTAATTCTATATGTTGAGAAAGAAAATTTATCCAACAATAAAATTTGTCAAATTCAAGAGGTTAGAAATACTGTTTTATTTGAGAAACTTAGATCCAAGTTATTTTTATTTTTAAAAGTCCTAGTGAGCATCCAAGAAGAAAACATATACAGCTTCCACAGGAATAAAGACAAAACAATGCCCCAAATGATATTTCCTAAAAGAAAGAAATGTAATATTTAACCTTTCTTTTTTGGGGGCAAGGTAAGTGAACTGCATACATCATAAATAAAAATTTCTTACTTTACAAGGAGGAAGCACTGTGATCCTGATTTTGTTGCCTAACATCAGAAAAGAGAAAATCCATTCTTGTGAACAAATGAAGTGGGAAAAAATCACTCTTCAACATTTCAATTCTCATGCAATGAAATCCAAAGGTCTGTTGAATCCTCCTTTTCGATTCATGTACTGCCTATGATGAGAAAATTCAATGTTTATTTTAAAAAATTCTGGGCTCCTTTTAAGAAAATAATCGCGTACTTCATAGATTAAACCTACATATAGTTCATCTTTAAAATGCCAAAGTCTAGGCCCTCCCTGATGGCGCAGCGGGTTAAAGCACAGCACTGAGAAGCTAAAGCCACTTCAGCATGAGTTCCATTCCCACCTGCCCCGGAGGTGACCACATGGCGCGGGGAGGTGCCCACATGGCGTGGCAGGCCTCTCCTGACCCGCCCGCTGCTCCCCTCAGCAGCGTATTTCGTCAATCTGCCTGTTCTGCTGCCCACTCTGTCTCTGGTGAAGCCTCTCGCCACCCCTGAGCCTCTGGCCTGTACCCCAGTTCTGTATGCATAAATAAATCTTTTAAAAAAAAAAAAAGCCAAAGTCTAGTATAATAAGTATGAAAGGTTATTTAATTCATATTAAGAGGAGATTGTTTCACTTTCAAATTAAGCCAAAGCCTTTCAGATGCTTTAAAATCCAAATAGTAACATGAATATATACTTTTAAAATTGTATGGGAAGTTTCTACCATTAAAAAATAATTAATTGAAAATCCATATTTATTTTAGGCAGCACACATCTAACTTAAGGAAATAGAGTTCCTAAAAAAGTTCCATATGAAGTAAACTTGACTGCATATTACACTAGTTCTTCCCATAAGACCTGATCTGAAGGCAACACAAAGGACTGTTGATGGACACTTAGTTCACAGCATTCTCAAATCATATTATCCATATTCATAATTGGAATACTAGTCTTGTATCAACAATAAAGGTAGAGATAGGCAATGCTGAAAAGATGGCTTGACTTCACATTCATTAGTAACTCAATAATATTTCAAGTATGATTTGTTTGTTCTGTGGTATTAATAAAATATAACTATACTTAATAGAAGAATACGTTTACAGTTGAAATCCTTACACAGTCTATCTAATAATTCAGGAGGGATTAATTTTAAACCTATAACTATAATGAAACTAAAGCCTACAGACTATGCTGTAGTAATGCTGTTTTGAAGAAAGATCTACAGCCTGCCCTAAAACATTTAAGCCAACTACCCTCTGTGATAGTTACTAGTTAACAGGTAAACTGGAAATTAACACAAGAATGTAAGAAAGATTAAAACAAGGGACCAGAAGGAACTGCTATATTTTCTAAAAATAAGATTATCCCATAATAAACCCTTTCCCAGGCATGTCGTTTATGTCATTAGTTTAAACATAATAATGAAGTCCTCCCTCATGGGTTAGGGGTTAGTATCAACGCTATCACCACCATGACCTGAATTCAATCCCCAATCAGGCAGCCAACCCACAGGGTGCCGAAAACCTCTCCTGTCCTGCCCACTGCTTCCCCCAGCAGTGTATTTCAGGAAATCCACAGTTGTCCACACTCTGTCTCTAGTGAATCCTCTCAACTCCCTGCACCTCTAGCCCATACCACACTTCTATGCAAAAATAAATAAGTACATTTTAAAAGGACAAAAAAACTAACAACACATCCTAATAATGAAGGCTATGCATACCTGTATTTCCTCTTCTGAGACACATTTATGGCATAGGCATTTACAGAGCCATCCACTTTTTTCCCCTGGAGAAAAGCAATAAACAAATATAAGATACATTAAATGCCTCAAACAAAGAACTATCAATAGATCCTATAGACAAACTTAAATGGCAAGATCCATTTAAAAGCAAAGCAGCCCAAGGAGAAAAAGAATTTTCAGATACTGCTGAATTCCATGACTTATAAGCATTACATCTCTTTGTTCACATTTCTATAGCTACGCATTAGAAATTATCACAATACTCAAGCCAATAAATATTCATGGTATATGCATTATGTATAAGGCAGGCAGGATAGAATACCAGATCTTAACATTTTGGTCTAAGAATTATTTGAAAACAAATACAAGTCATGAATATTTTCTCTAGAAAACTTCACATTCACACTAAATTTAAGTTCTGGCCTAAACTCACAGCATTCTTAAATCACATCTCCAACAGTCACTATTCATCTAGATTCCATTTCTGGTACATGCCTTTAAATTTTGATTTTTAAATCAGGAATCAGGATACAGAAAAACAAACTAATGCTAAATGTCATTTATATCTCAGTCTTTTGTGACATTTATCCTTTTTCATTTGTTCCTTTATAGTTTTTTTTTTTTAAACATTTATTTATTTGTGCATACAGAACTGGGGTACAGGCCAGAGGTGCAGGGGCAGTAGAGGATTCACCAGAGACAGAGTGGGGAGCAGAACAGGCAGATCGACGAAATACACTGCTGAGGGGAGCAGCGGGCGGGTCAGGAGAGGCCATGCCATGTAGGTCACCTCCAAGGCTGGGGATTGAACTCATGCTGAAGTGGCTTTAGCTTCTTAGTGCTATGCACCACCAGGGAGGGCCCCTTTATAAATAAAAATTTATTGTGCCTCCAAGCTGTTCCTCACACCTGAACTGCCTTCCTCCTATTCTCCAATTTCCATCCAATCTTCAATTATTTGGCTTTAATTTCTTTTTCAAGAACCAATTCAAATGATCCAATTACCAGGAATACTCTTCTCTAATTCTAACTGATAAAGAGATATGGCTATGAGTTATTTTGCATCCTTACGTACCATTTAAATGTATGAACATCACTGGTTAATGTTACACACACACACACACACACACACACACACACACACACACACACAGGTTAATGTTACACACACACACACACACACACACACGAGACTCCTAGTCATGCAAGCTTATTTTAAATTCTTATGTTAGGTAAACAAAGATTCATTGGCCTAAAGATGGCACAGGTGTGGCACATTAATTGAAGTGAATCTAAAATAAACATGTGGCTTTATTTTTCTATCATATTTTCACTACTTTGTGGGAGAGGGGAAAACAGGGAAAATTACTTGAGATACATGATTTTGACCATCTATAAATAGGATGTGGGTATGACTTGGAGAAAAGTAAATGATACTAACCTTTCTACTAAGTTCAAATCCTAAATGCTTACTGACTTAAGTATTTGCAGCTGCATCTTGTTAGCCATAGTCTCATTTAGATGCTGGAATAGAAAATTATCTTGAAACTTTCTAGACTGTTTAAATGGAAGTCAAAGTAAGTGACTACACTGGCATATGAAAAAGTCCCATCACAGATGAATGATGAAATGTCATAAAACAGACATCACCGAAAATTACAAAGAGCTAAGAGACTTTATAACTTCCATGAAGCAACTGTACACAAACTAAATTTACATCCCTGTAGATGTCACAAAATAAACAATTGACATCATTTGTCCTTACAGTAGTCCATAATTTTTATGGATCTATGCATTCTTACTTAATTTTGCCTTTAAAAGCAAACATCTTCAGCAGAGTCTATCTAAAGGTGCAGTATGACTACATCTTTATATCAAATTGGCAGAGATTTCAAACCTAGTATCAAGGTATCAGTAAAAGCAAAAAAATAATTCTGGTAAGTTCCCTCCCTACTTTTCCAAAAATTTCACTGCTTTAATTTGGAATTTTTTTAAAAAAAGATTTATTTACTTATGCCTACAGAACTGGGGTACAGGCCAGAGGTGTGGTGGTTGAGATTCACCAGAGACAGAGTCGGGGGCATAACAGGTAGATCAATTGAGGTACTCTGAAGGGAGCAGCAGGCAGGACAGGAGAGGTTTGTCACACCATGTGGGTCAGCTCCCTGGCTGGGGATCCAACTCATGCTGCAGTGGCTTTGGAGGGCTTCACAGTGTTGTGCTTTAACCCACTGTATCACCAGGGAGGGCCCCTAATTTGGAAATGTTTTTACTTACACACCATATTTATCAATAAACAATTTCAGCTCAAGTTTTTGGAAAAACTAATAAGGACTTGGTATATTTAAGAGAAAATATAAGCGGACACATAAGTTGCAATAAATTCCAAAATGAGGTTCATATAATCATTTGTAAGAACAAAAGCTCACTCCTAATTTTCTCAACTCAAAAAGTTGTGCCTTCTCTCAAATCACATGAGTTTGGCACTATCAAAACCAGTTAAAAAGAAAACCCTAGAGCATCTGTGATTACCTCCCTCCATTAACAACTCAGTGGGAAACAAGATTAGAGCACATGGATTATTTTTGAGTTTTTCTTAAAAATCTCAATTTCCATTTGTAAAGCTAAGTGCACTTACAATCTTGTAAAAGGTTTTAAAAGTAGGGCCGTTTCTGGTGGCACAGCACTGTGAAGCTCTCCACAACCACTGCAGCACGAGCTCAATCCCCAGCCAGGGAGGTGACCCACATGGCCTGGCAGACCTCTCCTGAGCCACCCACAGCTCCTCTCATGTATTTTAGTCAATCTGCCTGTTCTGCTCCCCACTCTATGATGAAGTCTCTCATCCCCCCACCTCTGGCCTGTGCCCCAGTTCTTACATGTGTAAGTAAGTCTTAAAAAAAAAAGGTTTTAAAGTTTATTTTCTCTTTTCTAGTTCCTTTATTAGTTTTCTCTCTCCATCCTCTTCCTTTCTCCTCTCTCCAATTCACTTCTATTTCCTTCTTCTATTTCTGCCCGTGCTCTCTCCCATAGTACTCTCTTCATGTCCCTTCTCCACCACAATTCTTCTCTTTCCCTTTCTCACTTCTAATCTCACTGGTATTATGATCAAGGCTAGACAGCATTCACTTTCCAATCTACTCTTCCTTTGAGTTGTGAGATCTGCATTCAGCTATCCCAAATCATCTTCATCTGGCAGCTGAATTTTGTTCTCTGGTGTCATAGCACCTCCCCTTTCTATAGCCCCTTTGGCTAACACGTTTCACCCACTCTTTCAGTCTGGCTGTTCAATTCCAACTTCTACAACCACTAACTTTGGCTCTGCAGTGGTTCTCAATGTTCCAGTTCTTCCTCTCAGTTCAGCTCTTCATCATCTTTTACTTACACATTTCAGCCATTCTGTCTCCAATTTAACCCTCCATACCTGGTTATCTTTCTGAAATGTACATAATCCTGTTACTGCCTGCTTAAAAATAATTGTTTCCTCTCAACTTAAACAACCTTAAATTCCTTAGCACAGATACGGGCACCAAAAGTCCTCTACAATTCAGTCACCAGCTCATCACCAGCCTTTTACCAATTACTGAATATGAAACTCCCATAATACACTATGTTCTTTTATGCCTGCATGGCATTTTCATAAGCTCTTTCTACTATTTGCCTTTTACTATCTAACTTAAAAATGTCACCCAAACATAACCTGAATTCCAATGGCAATTTACTGCCTCCTCCTCCCTGTTCTTAAAGCACCAATAGTTATTATCTTGTAACAAATAAACTTGTATAGTGGAAAACATCACAAGTAATGGTAAAAGAATATGTAAAAACTGGGCAATCATTAATGGGTTAATCAAAATCAGAATGACTAACTGGCTCAGTATTTTACTTACTTTTGTGGAGTCGAAGGAGGCAAATCCCATTAACTTCATCATTTCTATTTCCTCCTCTGTTTTGCCCTCTAAATCTTCCTCTGCAATAACAAGCGGTAATGTTTTAAATCTCTACTGTCGCATACACACACACACACACACACACACACACACACACACACACACACACACACACAGAGAGGTGGCAATAAGTTAGCCATCATTCCATCTAACCATCAAGAACATACAAACGATTAGCAAAAGACTTGAATCTAATGAAAAAGCAAAATTCCTTTTCAATTTGGACAGAATCTTACTTAAGATGTAGAGAGGAAATATGCTCTCCATTTTCCTTTATCAGTAAAGATTGTTTTAAAAAAGATATGCTCACTGACTTTGGACAGGACCACCTTTACTACCTGACATACTAGTTTGGAATATATTTTCAAGATAAGAGTATAACCTTTCTATATCAGAAACACCACAGATAACCAGCAACTAAGGTACAACTAAAACAAAATCTCATATGTACTGGGGCCCTGGTGCTCAGAGCTGTTGCCGTGTCTTTAAGGACTAACCTGATGTAACAGCTCAAACTGGAGGCTGTTGTGGAAAGGATCAAGGTCTCCCAGGCAGCCACAGCACTTCAACACTACCGCATATAGAATCCTGAAAGGATTCTGGTCGATATTCAGTCAGAAGAATTCCCTTCTGAAGCCTAGGTCTTATATTTTACTTTGAAGACAGCAGAGAAGATGTTCCCTGAGGAATGCTTTCAAGAGCAAAGCAATGAATGACTGACTCCAAGTCTGAAGAAAACATGCTTCTCTGGCCAAATGACTCTGATATTTCAGATCATTCTGTGACTTAGTCCTATAACCAAAATTCTATGAAAATTAGGAGTTTAAAAAAAAATTAGGAGTTTCTACTTAATAAAGGAAGCTAAGTGAAACAGATTTTTAATAATTGGCAACTTTTTTGGGGTGAAGTGCATTCTACTTAAAAAACATCACCAAATACATCTATTTCATAAGTGAATCTCTACTGTTTCTATACCAGGAATAGTGTATGTGCTTTATTTACTGCATGTCTACATTTTGGGAAGAAGAGTTTTCTCAAAAAACCTGAATTTGTATAATGGTATCATTTCATATCATAAAAAAATTTGTTTTCCATGAGTTTATTTCTAAATGAAGACAAACATGTATAAAATTGGGAGAATAAGCACTATTAATTAAATGATGTCAATTTTTCTAAATGAGAAGATTGTTTTTAACTCTAAACATGGGAATTGTTCTTAGCACACTTATTTGGAAAGATTAATGTTGTGTTTACCAGACTGCCTATTCCTGTCTATAAAGCAGAATTGATCCTTGGTTTTTAGTTCCTTTATTTTATAGTTGTGGTAGTTTAAAAACAATACTGTATTATTTCCTGTCTTTTAAAAACTGTTTAAATGTGGCCCTCAGAACATTGCAAGTGATTAAAAAACAAAGAAATGAGAATATTGCAATCTAAATGCATTCTTAATGTTACAAGTATTTTATTTTGATGATGTGCCTTTGATTTAATTTGGGACACTCACAGGGTATTTTGTGTTTGTAATAATCTTTGAGGAACTTGGAGATAAAATTTCTGCTCAGCTGTGTAGAGGACCCTCAAATTACTAAAAATTGGTTCTACCACATGACCTATCAATTCCACTCTTAGGGATACCCAAAAAGGGCACAAAAACATTAATTTGAAAGGAAACTGATACTCCTATGTTTACTGCAGCACTATATATAACAGCCAAGATATGGAACAACCTAAATGCCCAAAAATAGAGGACTGGATCAAGACAATGTGGTATATACACACAATGGAATACTATTTAGCAATCAAAAAAAGAGAGAGAAACTCATGCCATTCACAGTAACATGGAGGGAGCTGGAAGGGATTATGCTCAGTGAAATAAGTCAAAAGGAAAAAGAAAAATATCAGTTTCACTTGTAAGAGGAATATAGGGAAACTGGACAAGGAAGAAAAAAAAAAAAAAAAAAGGCAACTATAAATCCAAGACATCTAGCAAGGAAGGGGAGCAGGAGGGGTCAGAAAAGTGGGAAGATCACAAGAGACTATCGTAACAATTCCATAATGATGTGGTGGGAATTTTATGGGGAGTACACCTGAGGGAAAAAAATCAAGCCCTGTATAACAATGAATAGCAATGTAACATAAATATGGTTAAAAAAAAAAAGTTGGAAGGGAACTCTAGAGATGTTCTGGCTCAGTTAAGTTTCCACATGGAAAAGTGCTTTGCATATGGTCTTATCTTATTAGAAATGCCAGAAATAGAACCCAGGCCTATAATTCACAGTTGAATTATAACTGCACAATTTTACAGGATGAAAACATCTTCACGCAGAGTAGTAATGTTTGTCTCTTGAATGAATCATTTAACTTCTCTGAAATTCAGACTTCTCATGTTTACAATGAAAAGATAGACCCAAATGAAAGTTTTTTTGTTTTTATAAAAATAAAAAAATAAATTTCTGCTTAGTTCATCATTTTCTATGAAGAACAAAAAACCTCTGAAAACAACAAAAATCCTGTATGCAAAAACACTATGACATATTTAAATGTTGAAAACATATTTTGTAATTCTATCATAACTGAAGTTATCTAAAGAAGATTGTACTTTTACTATGGTCATTTATTTAATTAGATTACCCGTAATCTGACGTTCTTTGTTCTTTGTTTCTTTTGTTTCTTTCTTTTCCTCATCTCTTCTTTCTTTCAGTCGAGAAGGGGAAGGAGATGTAGATCTGTGCCTTCTTGGGGATCTAATATTTAATAAGTAAAGATGCAACAAAGACAAATGTAGAGGATGTGTAAATAAGCACAGATATACACCAGTGTCTGAAAGGTAAAGCTCCACAAATGTCAGGCTCCAGAGAAGCAAGATTTCATTCTTCAAAGGTTCTGTCTAGGCCCTGACTGTTAAAAAGAATTAAAACTACAGTTTATTACTTAATCATCAGGCTCAGGAGGGTGAGGGCTAAAAGATTTCTTAGAAGGAAGAAAAATTTAAAAAGCTTCTAACAATGGCATAAATACAAAAGAGTTTAGCCAGTCAATTAACACTTATTAAGAATCAAGAGTTAACATCTAAGGTTCTTTAAGATCTCACATTCTTGATATATACATGAATAAATCACTATCACCAAATTTAACAAAAGCTAAAATAAAAATAAGAAACACATTTCTTCCTTTTGCCAAGCACCAGGCTAACTGCTTTTCATGTTTATCTCATTTACTCCCCAAGTCAACTCTACTGCGCTGAGAATTATTAACCTTATTTCATCACTGGAAATGTTAGGCTTACAATAAGGTGGGCTTTAGTTCCCCTCCTTTCATGAAATTGCCTCTTTTTACAAGTGACAAAAACAAAGCTAAGGGCAACGAATAGGACCTATACTTTCTCTGGGATCTGTAGTGAAATTACTGGTTATTTCTGCACTTACCTGGAGCGTCTTCTGTGCGGGGATCGAGAGCGGCTCCTCCTTCGATCTCTCTCTCGGGATCTAGATCTTTCTCGGCGCCTGCGATCTCTCTCCCGGGATGTGGACCGGGACCTTCTACGCTCTGGTACAAGTACAAAAAATTGCAGAGCCAAAAATTACCACAAATATCTTGAGGTGCTCTAATAAAATATAAAGCTAGACATTTTTAGTGGTCACATTTAAAAAATAAACAGGCGGAATTACTTTTTAATAGTACATTTGAATCAATATAGCAAACTACTATCATTTCAACATGTACTTGATATAAAAATTACTGAGGCACATTACATTTTGGGGGGCTGATAAAAACAAATCAGATCCAGTGTTTATTTCACTAAAACATCACTTTTGAATTGAGAAAAGTTTAAGTGTTCAATAGCTACAAGTGTCTTACAGCTTCATCTAATTTAAGAAAATCAAATCTTGCTACATCCTGAGTTCCATCCCTGGCCAGGGAGCTGACCCTCATATTGGGCAGCAGACCTCTCCTATTATAAATCGGGAAGGAAATTAACACCGCGCATTTAAGAACCAGTGGGTGTCAGAGGCTGAGTGTTAATGGTCTGTGACATTTTCACATTGATTTATAAAGGTAGCTATTATCCCAATTGTGTAATAACGGGAATTCAGACTTAGACTAGATAACGTGCACACGGACACTCAGAAATTCAGTGAGGCAACTGTGGCCTGACTCGAAGCTCCCTGAAACAAATATAACAGAAATTACTGTATGAGCCTGACAAAGATTCGGCGAGATCCTAATTTAGGTGGGGCGGGCGGGATCTGCCTTCAAACAAGACTCAAGAGTGTGGGGACTTGGTTCCCCCATCTAACCCCATTTTCTTCTCTGAAGAAAACAATGTCTGGCTTCCGCTGCCCTCGTACTGAAAAGTAAAAAAGGACAAGCTTCCCATCAAGCCCAGACGCCCCACATTTCTTCTGAACTCACCCCTCCGTGGGGAACGGCTGCGGCTGCGACCCATTCGGAGTCCTCCTCTAACTCACACCGCCCCGGAAACGACTTGCAACAACTTCCGGGAGCTGAACTTTCACCATCGACTGGAAAACGTCGAAACGAATCGCTGGGGTTCCGGCTTCTGAAGAAGGGACGCGGCACTGAGCCTGCCCAGAATCTTGCGCCCGCCGGTTGCTGGAGAGAATAGTTGTCTTCTTAGCTCCTCCTGCCACACTTAAAGGTGGCATCCCCATCTTCGGTGTCCACGGTGTGCTACTTAATTTTACAGAAATGCCTGGTAAAAGTTGTATACCCAACACCCTCTCATTCTTACTTTTTCTTTCCAGTTTTTGTACACAAGCATACAATATTTCATATCAAACAAATTGAGATTTTTGATAAAGAAGGTGGTTGGGGGAGGATACTGACTTCTCGCTTGGCAGGTTTGCAAATGAAAGGCATACTCAGAAGGGGGAATCATTTGCTGACTCTAGCAATTAGTTAACCTTGGAACAGGCAGTGTCAGAAAAGGCCTGAGGTGTAAAAACATCAGAAAAACCATTATTTACACAGTATTTATTTATTGTATACCTACGTGCCAGAGCTGTTAATTAGTAAAAAATGATAAATTAGTGAAAAAGCCTTCTCTTGAGTAGCTTGCAATCTAGTGAGGGAAACAAAGTGTGAAAGTGCATTGATGGGGAAGGACAAAGTAGAATGCTAATAGATGGTTTGTGGAGGGGTGGGGTGAGGGGTGAGTGGGAGTCTTCAATAAAAGTTTCCAGGAAGAAATGATGATCAAACAAGATCTTTAGGATTTAGAGTAGAAATTAGCTAGGTTAAGTAGGGTATGTTAGCTGTGGGGAGTGGTGTAAGATTGTTCAGAGGAGGCTGTTTGTACCATGTGCAAAAGTCAAGGAATTAAACAGGCTGTTTTAAGAATTAAGGTGGCCATTAAGGGAACAAGGAATGGAGACTACAATAATCTCGTAAAGTATGGTAGAGTTATCCTGAGGCAAAATAAGGGGGTCTTTGTAGGGCTTAGGGGTGAAAAAGTCAAATTTGAGTTTATTTGGACAACACTTTTGGGTAATGCGGAGACCTGATAACTGGGTAAATAACTGAATGCTGGCCCAGTAATCTACATTGGAAATTACAGTGGCCTGTACTAGTAGAATGGTATCAGTAGGTATGGTAAAAAGTGGCTTTAGTTGAGAAATGTAACTGGACAAACTTGATTTATGGGTGTTGAGGATGAAGGAATTAGATTCTAAAATGACATCTGGGCCTCTGGCTTGTGAAATTGGGTAGGTAATATCATTTCCTAAGATAAGGCATACAAGACAAATTCTAGGGAACATGGATATCCTCAGATTTGAACCTGCTGATTCAGGTGTCATTTTGAACTCACAAAAGGAGTTGCCAACTAGATGTGTATGTGCAACTCAGAAGAGCAATACAGACTGGGAACTATATATAAAGCAATCATCACAATATAGCACACAGATAATCACTTAAGGTCATGCAACTGCATAAAATCACCTAGTAATGGTTCAGGAAAGAAAAGGGCCTGGAGACCAAATAAGTGAGAGAAACAGGAAGAAAAACAGTTGAGTGTTCTGTCAGGAAAGTTTAATACTGCTTTTAAGGTTAATGCTAAATGTTAGTTAGAAGGTATGAAAAAGAAGTCTTTGTTGATTGAGGAAATTTTAGTGGAGCTGAGTTGTGAGTGGTTTTGTACAGGGTGACAATTTTGAGAATTCCTTTGAGAAATTTGGTTGATGCAGGACAAAGCATAACAGTGGTGGAGGTAACATGTGATTGAAGGTTTTTCAAAGAAGGGGTAAACCAGCACATTTAAATATTGGTGTGAGGGCACTCCCTGGTGGCTTAGCAGCAGGTTAGAGTGCAGCACTGCAAAGCTGGTGGTGGCTACTTCAGTGCAGTTCAATCCCTGCTCCGGAGGTGACCCACATGGTGCAGCAGACCTCTCCTGACCAGCTGCTCCCCTCAGCAATATACTTTTGTCAATCTGCCTGTTCTGCTCCCCACTCTGTCTCTGGTGAATCCTCTCACCACCCCTGCACCTCTGGCCTGTACCCCAGTTCTGTATGCATAAATAAATAAAATCTTTTAAAAAATAAATATTGGTGTGAATTAGTAAATAAGAAAAAAGTAAAAATACAGAAGGGTTAGGAGAAAACCAAAGGCATGAGTTCCTTAAAGGCACAGCCCTGAAAACAAACTTAGCTAGAAAATACTTATCACCAAATGGCTCCTTTTCCTTTAAGATCTTGGGATAGAAATTGCCTTCTGCCAAGACCTCTTTTTTTCCTGATGAAGAGTATTTATCATCTCTCAAATGTAGTTTACCCTGCACCATATATACTTAGTACTATTTCTGTAAGATAAATTCCATTTTTCATATATAGTTTGAGATTCCTGTATTCTAAAGGCCATTTTAATGGAATCAAAGTAGAGCAGAATGGTCCAATGTCTACACTTGCTTTTAAGTTCCCTTACCAATCAGTTACTTTTTAGTTAAAACCCGTAAAGTATGTATGGCACCTTATTTAAGAACCAACATTAACTGTGATTCTCTATAAATGTATTATCTACAGACTTTGTTAAATGTTTTATCTTTGCTATTCTTTACATGGGTTCAACTTTTAGGGACTATGAGAAGTATACTGTGGGCTCATAGTTTCAGTGTGAATAGTCCAATATTCTTTTTTTTTTTTTTATTAAAGATTTACTTATTTATGCTTACAGAACTGGGGTACAAGCCAGAGGTGTGGGGGGGGGGTGTGAAATGAGACGATTCACTAGAGACAGAGTGGGGAGCAGAAAAAGCAGATCAACTGAAATATACTGCGGAGGGGAGCAGTAGGCGGGTCAGGAGAGGTCTGCCAAGCCATGTGGGTCAGCTCCCTGACTGCAGTGGTTTTAGAGAGCGTCATAGTGCTGTGCCTTAGTACAATATTCTTGACCAACTCTTAGAACTTCTTGCAATTGTGTAAATATTGTAAATCTGCACTGTCTAATATGGCATCCTCTAGTTATTTGTGGTTATTATGAATTTACTTACAAAGTGCTTGTTATGACTGAAGAAATTTAAAATTTAATTTTATTAACTTAATAGCCACAGTGAGATTCTTGGTAACTCTACTGTTGCATGTGACATTTATATTAAGTCATATACGGTGGTAACCCCACTTGAAATGTAATAAAATGTTGGCTGCTGTAAACTTAGTGATAAAGCTAGTGACTACCACTGCAGTTGTTTATTTTTACCTATTTTGTTAAGTTTCAAGCTAAATCCATTTTTTTTTTTAAAGAAACAGTATAGTCATATTCTTTAAGAATTTAGAGACTGGAAAATATTTTCTTGTAAGGGCCCCTTCTTTACTGAGAGCCAAGAAAAATAATTAATAGATAATTAAAAAAAGATTTGGAAAAGCAAAAAGTTAACAAATACAAAAGCTTTCATATGCAATAGCTTATATATTTCAGCTGAAATTATTGAATATATTCCTATTAAAAACAGAAAGTATGGGGCCTGCCCTGGTGGCACAACAGATTGAAGCACAGCACTACGAAGCTAGCTGCTGTCCCTTCAGCATGGGCGTGGTCCCTGGCCAAGGAGGTGACCCACATGGCACAGCAGACCTCTTCTGTCTCACCTGCTGTTTCCTCAGCAGTGTACTTTGCAAATCTGCCTGTTCTGCTTCTCACTCTGTCTCTGGTGAATCCTCTTATAGCCTCTGTACCTCTGGCCTGTACCCCAGTTCTGTATGCATAAATAAATAAAATCTTTAAAAAATAAAAACAAAATAAAGTATACAAAGTATTTGGTAAAAAACCCCTAGCTATCTCTGCTATCAATGTGAAGTACTCGTTGATAGTGACCCAATTTCTCAAGTGAGAAAACAATCACTTGTCATTGAAGAAACAATGTTTTGTTCATAGATGATAAATTTAGCAACTTGTCATTGAAGAAACAATGTTTTGTTCATAGATGATAAATTTAGCCAGGAAACACACACACACACATATACACAATGGGCAAGAACCATATATATATATATATGTATATATAAATTTATATAAGTTAAATTTACTCATTTATATACTGAAACTTTAACTTCATTGTCAAGATTTGAAAAATTCTATTCAAATAATTCAAGATTAGTATTTATATATTTTTAATATTTAAAGGGTATCTTTCTTATGCTATAAAATTAAACCAAAAGAACTCAGAGCTATAACTTTCACCGAATATAGGTAGAAATACAGCCTTTTGATATAATCAAATCATTGTTTTCAAAACTTCTAAACTATAGTTTTGGGTGTGGAGGTGGAAGAAGCATTTTAAAAGTTCAAGAGGAGGGCCCTCCCTGGTGGTGCAGCAGGTTAAAGCACAGCACTAAGAAACTAAAGCGACTTCCCGCATAAGTTCGATCCCCACCTGCCCCGGAGGTGACCACATGGTGCGGCAGACCTTTCCTGGCCCGCCTGCTGCTCCCCTCAGCAGTGTACTTCATCGATTTGCCTGTTCTGCTCCCCGCTCTGTCTCTGGTGAATCCTCTCACCCTCCACATCTCTGGTCTGTACCCCAGTTCTGTATGAATAAATAAATCTTTAAAAAAAAAGTTCAAGAGGAGAATCCATTTTGAAAGGTCAAAAGCAATTTATAAATCTATGGACTTAGTATTGGGCAAGAAAAAATATTAATAAATTCTAAAAGTTAAATGTAATTGAAAAAATCGTACATGAAAGAAAAAAATCTGATTTCAACTAAAGTTTTTTTGGTCCACTTTATATGAATTTATTTATTCTCTTTTTCAAATGGGTGTTTATTATTTGTACACATACATAAAAATGACCCCCATTTTAAAAAACATTAAAACTATACATTAACCACAAAAAGTACTTATTCTACCTGGGAAGAAAATGAACATGGCTATTTTCAAAATAGCAATAAACACAAGAAGCCAAGAAATATAAATCATGACAAATGTACACCTCATTTTTGACAAAAATAAGTTCTATTTTTACATTAATATTTTATTATCAGCTCTATATGAGATCCTCTGTCCTTATTTACAATTATTATGAAATTTCTACTAGGATGTGTAACTCAAAGGCACTCAATTCAGAGGTTATAAAGTCCTGAGCTTAAGTGGGAAATAGGTTTCCCAATAAAACTGGAACATAAAATAATTCTAAAGATCTGAGAATATGAGATATGAAGGTATTTCAAGTGTAGTATATAACACAAAATAACCCACAACCTAATAATAAAGTTGTATAGAAGGTCAAAGACAATACATGTAAGGTAAAAGAATATCCTTAGAATCAAATTGATTTTCTGCTCCATTCAAGTTTATCTGAAAGTTTGGAAGCTGATCTTTTCTTTTTGGTAAAATCCTACGAAAGCTAAATTAAAAGCAAATGAAATAACATGAAAATGCTTAAGATTCTTATCTCAGTCTCCCAAACTAAAGCAGTTAATGATTAAAAACAAGTATAGATAGGGCGGATATTAGAGTAAGGGGAAGAATCATAAAAAGAAGTTGAAAAAGTCTAAGGACAGCTTTTAAACACACCCATTTAAGAGCATATTTATAACTGGACAAATTATTCCTTTAGTATTCTTTTAGCCAAATAAAAAGAATTTTATAGATTGATAACTGAGGTCACTAACATTAGGTAGGATCAAAGTTTAAGCTAAAAATTAAATCTATAGTTGTTTGCAAAAAAATGTGAAATTTACCTACTGCAGTTTCCTACTGATGCTAAATTAAAGCATGAATTGACACCTTGTAATAGAAATGGTTTAACAGATATTTTCTTGGCTTTAAAATGTTATTTCATATATGCATAGAAATATGATGAGGATAACAATAGTCTTCTGTATTATCTGTACAGTTCATAAGGCCTTTGTTTTGTTAGTCACCTTAAATGTGAGTATCAGTAGGGCCATTAAGTAAAAGATGGCCAAAGAGTTTTCAAAGTGCTACTGTTTCCATATGATGAGATCCTCAGTTTTCTGGATTTTCTGGATGACAATTATTTTCAGTTCTTTTTTCTGGTGATATATACAGGAAGTTACAGCAGATGTATAAAGGGAAGATCAGAAGCCTGCTGTCCAAGTTCATCACTACTTGTTCCTATAAAATAAATTTGTAGGTTTAATGACAAGAGTAATATTAAAAAAGAAAACCAAACTGTTAAATGAAATGAGGGAGAGTACGGGAAGAGCTTTAATCTAAAGTCTGAGAGTCACCACCCAAATCTCCAAACTCCCATTATTAGTTGTGTGACCCTAAGCAAATCAGTTATCAGTTGCAGCTTTCTCACTATAAACGCATCAATACACAATAAGAGCATCTGCCTAGCAGAATTACATTGTGAAATAAATAAGACAATGCACATAGAATGACTCAGCAAAGGCAGCTATAAAAGAAGTACTAAATAATGGAAGTTATTTTCATTATTGCAAAAATTTGTATTAAGAATCTAGATACTTTATATGTAGAAAGAGTTCAGAAATATTAAGAGTTCTCATTTGGCTTTAATTTCTGGTAGGCCTTTAAGTACAGCAAGTGATAAGGAAGAGTTAACACCAACAAGCCTAGATCCTGTTCTGAATTCCCATTATCTCTAGTGTAAACATGTCATCTGTCTTCTGGAATGTAAAATGCCATGTAAAATCAATTTGAGGTTCATTTACATCAATACACATGAGAGTGCCTTGAAATCCTAGAGACAGGAGTTGCTAAGACACCTGAGAACCACAAATTTAATCTTCACTTAGGTGACAGATCTCCATTTGGGACTTTTTACCAGATGCATTTGGTGAACGGGGAAAAAATACTCATAGAGTTAAAGCAGAACCACTGAAATGGGAACTCCTCCTTTCTGAATACTTGGACAGCTTCTCTGTAGTAATATGCATTAGTTTTATCATATTCTATATATCCTGAAAAATACACTGGCAAGCACTTTATATCCATCTTTTACTGTGGCATGTGCCCCTGTGATGAAGAGGAGCTAAAATTGACCTTGTTGAGTGCTCAATTTAGGCTCAGACCTAGACACAACTGGACTCAGCTTATATGCTGGGGGAGCAGCAAAATAAACCTGAACAAAGGAGGTAGGGAATATAAACACACATATAGTATCTCTACATTCCTAACCTCTAGCTATGTAGATGATAGGTTCTTTATTAATATATTCTCTTTTGAGTGGTGGTTTAGTTTTAATAGAAATAAAACTCCTCAATATTTTAATAGCTTTCATTTTATTTTTTGAAAATGGTTAACATTCTCATCATGACACTTATACATCATTGAAACTTATATGTGCACATAATATAAAAGAAACAAATGGCATTTGGGAGTATTACAGATATCATTTTATAAACCTATTGTGCCACAGTATTTTTACTGTATTCATGAGATGTGGGAACATACTGGGTTATTTTTTTTTTTTAACTTTTTTTTTTTTTTTAAAGATTTATTTATTTATTTGTGCATACAGAACTGGGGTATAGGCCAGAGACTCAGGGGTGGCGAAAGACTTCACCAGAGACAGAGTGGGGAGCAGAGCAGATCGAGGAGGTACACTGCTGAGGGGAGCAGCGGGCGGGCCAGGAGAGGTCTGCCACGCCACGTGGTCACCTCCGGGGCAGGCGGGAATCGAACTCATGCGGAAGTGGCTTCAGCTTCTTAGTGCAGTGCTTTAACCCGCTGCGCCACCAGGGAGGGCCCATACTGGGTTATTTTTTAAGGAGTTTGCCATTAATGTAAAAATAAATGCAATTATGAACACAATGGGTAAAGCAATTAAGAATCGTACCTTTTTAAAGATGATATTCAGGATAAACAATTATTTCCCATTATCTACTTTTCCCTGTCCCTCAAATCAAATTGTATTTTTCATCATAATTACATATCCAGAGTAGAGCAAGTTATGCAAAAATGAATGTTACATTCATCTTTATGTTTACAGAACTTTCATACCAATCTTTAAATTAAATGTTAACTCTACTTAAAAAATTTCAAGAGCATTCAAAAAACAAATACTATCAATAAACAGAAAAGTAATCCACCATACCTGATCCTTTTCAAGTGTAAGTATCTGATAGCCAGTTGTTCTACTACATATTAATTTTCCACTGCTATCAAAAGAAGCCAAACGTAATCTAGAGTTTAAAAAATATATAAAAAGTAAACACAATTTTTAAATCAGATTAAAGTAAGCACCTTATTTTAATTTTTCTATATTACTAATAAGTTTTTTATTCCCTGTAAGTTTATAACTATAAATGGATTCAGTTAGAAGCTTATACTAATATTATGCATATCTAAGACATAATAGTAAGATTTTTATCATTATAAAACATATATAAAATTTACTATTTTAACCATTTTCAAGTGTGCAGCTCTGTGGCATTACATATATTCACAATGTTCTGCTATTGCCACCATCCATATCTGCAGAATTGTTCTATAAGTGAAACTGTACCTGGTGACCCTATTTCTCCTTACCTCAGTCCATAACCACCACCCTATTTTCTGTCTCTGTGAATCTATTTCTTCTACAGAGAGTATAATATCCTTTTGTGATTGGTTTATTTCACTTAGCATAAAGTCTTTAAGGTTCATCATGTCGTATCATGTGTCAGAATTTATTCCTTTTTTTAAGAAGAGGAATTTCTGGATCACATGGTGATTCCTTTAATTTTTTGAGGAAATGCAATTCCATTTTCCACAAAAGATGCACCATTTTACATTCTTATCAACAATGCACAACGGTCCAAAATAATGTTATTTTGGCTTTGTCTTTTTGTATAATTTAAGCCGCCCTAAATGGGTGTGAGGTGTATCTCACTGTGGTTTTGATTTGCATTTTCTGAATGATTAGTGATACCGAGTATCTACTTATTGTCCATTTGTATATCTTTTTTTGAGAAAGATTTAAGTCCCTTGCCCATTTTTGAATCAAGTTGTCTTTCTGGGGGCCTCCCTGGTAGCATAAGGGGTTATAGCACTACGTAGCTATCTGCAGCCACTATAGGCATGAGTTTGATCCCTGTCCAGGGAGGTGACCCACATGGCACAGCAGACCTCTGTCTTACCTGTGCTCCCCTTAGCAATGTATTTCAATAAATCCATCTGTTCTGCTTCCCACTGTCTTTGGTAAATCGTCTCACCCCTGCACCTCTGGCCTCAACCTCTGTTCTTCTATGCCCCAAGAAAAGAAGTTGTCTGTTATAGTTTCAGGAATTTCCTATATATTCTGAATGCTAACTCCTTATCATATATATGGTCAGCAAATATTTTTTCCCATTTTATAAGTGTCTGTCCACTCTGCTAATGCTTTGATGCATACAGTCTTTAATTTTGATGAAGTCTAACCTTTTGTTATTGTTGTTGTTGTGTGTTGGTCTCATATTGGAAAAAATCACTGCCATATCATCATAAAGTTTTACCTACACTTCCTCCTAAGAGTTATTTTTAGTTTTTTTTTTTTTAAGATTTATTTATTCAGGCATACAGAATGGGGGTACAGGCCAGAGGTGCAGGGGTTGTGAGAGGATTCACCAGAGACAGAGTGGGGAGCAGAACAGGCCTACTGACAAAGTACACTGCTGAGGGGAGTAGCGGGCAAGACAGGAGAGGTCTGTCGTGCCAATGTAATTACCTCTGGGTCTGAGGACTGAACTCGCACTGAAGTGGCTGCAGTTAGCTTGCAGTGCTGCATCCTAATCCACTGCACCACCAGGGAGGGCCCTATTTTATAGTTTTAACTCTTATATTCTGATCCACTTTGAATTTTTTTTTTGGTATAAATATATATATATATATATATATATATATATATATTTTGTTATAAGAATATGACTTTTACATAATTTGCTCATTAAGCTATTTTACAATTTGTGAGTATCCTTCCCAGAAAAAAGATGGCCAGCTCAATTATCAGGCAAGTCAATAGGTCAAATCTTATAGGAAATTAAGAACAACATCAGAAAAGTCTCCCTAGAAAAGACTTCACTACATATTAAAAATCTTACTTGGTATGAATAGCAGGAAGTTAACAGCTTCAAATACAGTGTCAACCCATTCATTCATACCCCAGCCTATTCTTTTTCTCTACAATTCCAAATTTTGATTTTTCTACATTTCATATATACATAGAAGTGAAGCCTTATCATTTCCTTGTACTTTCATATATATAGTATCTTACCAAGTTCTACTGTTTTTGGTATAAATTATCAAAATATTTTATTTGTTTTTTCCCGTGGAGTTAGGAAAGAGTGGGATAAGGAATTCTCAGTTTACCTAAATGCAATGCTCCTTCGAGGCTGTAAACTGACAGATCCACTACATGGCTGGTTCAGTGTATTGCGTTTGAAAATGATGTATCGATTGGTGTATGTTACAAGCAGGTCAAAGCCAAAGTTGAAACCTGTCCACCGCCAGCAGTACTAAGAAATACAAAAGAGAAAAAAACTTATTTTAGTTTATCATATCAGCAATTCAAAAGCAAAAAGCTCAAAGTATCTTTTTTTTCCCTCTCATTCCAAATATTTCTCTCATGATTCCCAATTTTCATTTGTGCTTTCCCTGTCACTTACCGCACAGAATATATCTGAATATATATAAGGTTTACCATGCAAAATAATACTTATCAAAACCAAGAAAGCAGTCTTAATGATTATTATTCCTTATTTTCCCAATTTCTTCTTCATGGTTAGTTTCGCTATCTCTCCGACTTTAATTCTATCATAAGTAATATGACTTTCCACTGCAATTCTAAGTATACATAACTTAGGAGACAGGTGGTTAAGAGTCCAATGAGCATCATAAGAATCTATTAATACCTACCTTGCTTTTATTTTAAAGTACTCTAAAATACCTTAAGTAACTAACTAGCCAATGATAAAAAAAAAAATTGAATTGTTTTACATGCCATCACAAGGCTCACAATTTGTTTAATCTATCACCTGACAGTCAATTAGAGGCTATTAGGCAACACTGTGTGGTACAGAAAAGTAAAGTTAGGGTTCCAACTATCTGGGTGACACTCTGAATACAACATTAGTTCAACAATTACCTGGCATGCATTGAGCAAATATTATGAGATAGGCACTACTCTAGGCATTGAAGGAACAAGGGTAAAGATATTTCTGCACTAATAGAATGTATATTTATGTCTGTGTGAAAGGAGAAGAGTCAAATAATATACATATGAATTGCCATGGAATGGAAGAAGACAAAGTAGAATGCCAGGAAAGGAAGACTGGGTAGAGAAGGGGGGCTTGCCGTTGAAATCTACGGATTCAGACATGTGGTAAAGTCAAGTCTAAGGACTAGGTGAGTCAACTATGAAGATTAGGTAGCTATTTGGGGAGAGTGTGACCTAGACAGAACAGCAAGTATAAAGTTCTGGAGGTAAAAACATGCTTGGTATATTTTAGGAACAACAGGAAGGGTTATATCATTTTAGGATCATGGCTGAGGGTAATAGACTCTGAAGATGAGCTCGGAAAATCAGTTAGGGAGCAGAAACTGTAGGGGCCAAAAGTCTACAGTAGGGAAGAGTTTGGATTTCTTCTAAATGTAGCAAGAAGCTGAGTGTTAGGGAGGGAAATGACATGTTCTATCTTGCATTTTAAAAAGATGACTTTGGGCCCTCCCTGGTGGCGCAGCAGGTTAAAACACAGCACAAAGAAGCTTGAACCACCTCTGCATGAGTTCGATTCCCGCCTGCCCGGGAGGTGATCCACAAGGCGAGGCAGACCTCTCCTGACCCACCTGCTGCTCCCCTCAGCAGTGTACTTCGTCGATCTGCCTGTTCTGTACCTCCACTCTGTCTCCCTCTGCATCTCTGGCCTGTACCCCAGTTCTGTATGAATAAATAATCTTTTTCTTAAAAAAAGATGATTGACTATTGTCTAGAAATTAGAATGTAGAAGAACAAGAATAAAAATAAGGAAGGCAGTAATGAGGTCATAATAAAATCCAAGGCAAAGGATAATGTTGGCTTAGATTTGGGTGGTAGTGGTAGACATGATAAGAATATATTTAGAAAGTGGAGGGATTTATGGATACCAGGTATGGCATGAAAGAAAGAAGAAACCCAGTTTGGAGCTTATGCAATGCATGAACAGAGGGACCATTTTTAGGTTGGGGAATATTTGGAAAAGAGGAAGTTTAGGGATGAAAATCAAAGAGTGAAGATGGGGAATATTACATTTGAGATGCTATCTGTACTCAAGAAAGATGCCAAGAGAATAGCTGCATATATGAATCTGTAGTAAAGAGTCATCAGGGTAAAGTCATAGGACTAGATGAAATCATTTAGGAGTGAACATAGATGGGAAGTTGTCCAACTTCTGAACATGTAATCACACTAATAATTTGTTGAGAAAGAGGAGAATTATCTAGCAAAGTGTTAGAAGCCATGAAATCGGAAGAAAGCAAAGTTGCTGTCCCTGAAGTCAAATGGAGAATATCTCTTAAGGAATAAGTATACAGATGTGTCATGTTGTCAAATGCTTTAGAAGACTAAAAACTAAAATTGAAAACCAACTCCATGATTTGGCAATGTAGAAATCACTGAGGATGAGGGCATAGCACTTTCACTGGAGTTTACTGTAGTAAGTGGAGTGTTCAACAGAAGATCAAAAAGCGGAGGTATAAGCAACAAATACAGGCAACTTCTTTCAATGAGTTTTGCTTAAAAGGAGTGCAAAAAATGGAATGGCAGTTAGAGGAGAATGAAGAGTCAGGATATGGTTTCAGACAGGTGATGTTACTTGCCAAATGAAAATGATTCAGTAGAAAAGAAAAACTGAGGATACAGGAGAGGGAAATAACAGCTAGTAGTAGAAAAGCTTTTGAAGAGGTGAAACAGATGGAATCATCACAAGGGGGAGGAAATAGACTATGATAGAAGCAGACAACAGATGCAGGTTGAACGGTAGAATTGTTGGTAGGAAGATGTACAGATTTTCTTCTTATTGCTTTTATTTTCCTAATGAAGAAATTTATTTTCCTAATGAAGACAGAAGTCCATCAGATAAGAACAAGCTATGAGAATCACTTAGTTGGACAATAAATCTATTCAAAAAATGTTATGACAAATTCACTAGACAAATGCAAAAAGGATCATCACGTGGCAATAAGAATTTATTTGAAGCTTCTAGTTACAAACATTCAAGTGAAACCTGCTGAAGTATGTTTTTCTCTAGTCACACTCACCTGTTTGGAAGCAACACTGCGTAAATGGAAATTTAGGATTTCAAAAGATTGGGATTTAATCAAATGAGCTGAACAGACTACAAAGTCAGGGACCAATTTTAAGAAAAGACCATAAAGTATAAGTAAAGAAAGATGTAGGAATGTAATGAGGTGATGGGAAGAGGTAGTGAGAACAATGTAATGTACATCCCAGGGGGTTAAAAAAGTATAGGAATCCAGGTAAAGATAACTGCTAGACAGATAATAGGAGTCTGAAAATAGGATGCTTGAAATGGAAATTTCTGAAGGGGGTGTACCAGTAATGCAAGAAAATAAGGTTATGGGCCACAGGAATGAGTGCCTAAGGTAGGGTAGGCCACAAGATCACTGGGGGAAGAAAGGTCAGGGACCACAGACACTACATTCACCAAATATTCAGCATGAGACAGCCAGTGAATGATGGCCACAGTGGGAGTAGTCAGTGCTATAGTCAGTGAATGTGTTTCAAAAGAGGTGTGGTTCAGTGACTGGGGAGGAACAATACCCAGAAACAACAAGGACTAAAGAGACATCTACTACTTTTTTATACTCTGAATAGTTCTCACAACTATCCATAAAAGCATAAAATAACTTAAAAAATTAAAAACAGAATGAGGGAAAGTTTGGGAGAAAAATAAATTAGGCTAAATATTTTTTTAATTTTCTAAATTAGGCTGAGTATTTTTAAAGATGAAAATTACAATTAGAATTTTTTAAAAAGTAATTCATGTTCTGGGCCTCCCTAGTGGTGCATAAATTAAGTCTCAGCTCTATCAAGCTATTGCAAACTGTGATGTGAGTTTGATTCCCAGCCAGGGAGCTGACCCACATGGTACAGCAGATCGCTCCTGTCTCGACCACTGCTCTCCTCCACAGTGTATTTCAGTAGATCCATCTGTTCTGTTCCCCTCTCTGTCTCTGGTAAATCCTCTCACCCCTTTGCACCTCTGGCCTGCTCATAGTTCTTATATGCATTAAAAAAAAAAAAAAAAGTAGTTCATGTCCCATTGTGGATTGTAAAAAAGCAATTCAGCCACAGTCAACTTTTTAAAAAAATTAAATAGAAATTATGATTTCTGGACATAGCAAAAGCATTATTTCATAATACTTTTTTCTAATAAAACACACATTAGATAGTAAAGAAAAACTTCTAATATAACAGTTTCTATATATAACTTATCTTAATTTCTGAATAGAGAAGATAATTTCTTAATTTCTCTATTCTTATCTGGATCCACAAAATTATCATGCAAGGCCAAATAATTATCACTGCCATGTATCAGGAAGCTGGCCCAGGAGGTCATGCCACAGAAACTGTACTAAAAAAAAGCTCTCTGAGCTACAACAGGTGTCATCTCTGTTATAGAACATGTATTTTGTGCTGATAGTATGATTTGTCAGAGAACAATGAGTAATGACCCATACTTACTTCACCATCTTTGGAAAGCTTTCTACCACACCTCATGCTATTTCCCTCTAGTTCTTCTTTATTGATTTCTTGAGGCCTAGAAATATATATAAGACATGAAATCTCACAGAAAGCAGGCAACTGGCATTTAAAAATATTGTGAATTAAAAAGACAGATGAACTTGCTTCTAGACTTAATTTTTTTTGTGGTAAAATTAAAATATGCCATTGATTAAACTTAGTTCATTGTTTCTGCTAACTAGGAAAGATTTAAATCCCTAAAATTTAACTTATTGTCCAGACTTCTATAATATTTATATTAGGGTGCAGCCAAATCAGAAAAGAATAGAGAAAATATCTTTTTATTTATTTATTTAAAGATTTAGTCAACGCATACAGAATTGGGATACAGGCCAGAGATGCAGGGGATGAGAGGATTCACCAGAGACAGAGTGGGGAGCAGAACAGGCAGATGTACTGAAATACACTGTTGAGGGGGGGAGCAGTGGGCAGGTCAGGAGAGGTCTCCCACACCTGTGGGTCACCTCCCTGACTGGGGATTGAACTTGTATTGCAGTGGCTGACATAGCTTCATAGTGCTGTGCTTTAACTCATTGAGCCACCAGGGAGGGCTGAAAAATATCTTAATTCTGCTCACCAATAAAATACAATACTTAAAAGTCTAGCTACTAAGTAAAATAAATTAAATTCTATTATTTAAGACTTGGTATCACCTACCATTCGGTATTTTACATATAAGCCTTTTTATGCAGTAATCATACAAACTCATTATTTAATAGAAAACAGTAGAATTTTACCACTTTATCTATACTTGGTAGCCTACTTTAAAAGATTGCAACAGATGAGTTTCCTTGTTTTGCTCCCAAGAGGATCATCTAAATGTTAATTAGAGGTGCACTGTATAAAAGAGAACTATGGTTTGGGGCAAAACTGGAACATTTCTTGGACCTCAGAAACAAATACAGGTGGCACAGAGGGTACATAGAAGAGAGTCCCAACCCTTGGGATTGGTAGTGACCTACTTTAATCAATGGGCAGATCAACTAGGTAGAACATCAACAAGGAAACAATCACCTGAATTGAAGAATGAGACCACATGGGCTTAACAGGTATGTATAGGGCACCTCATCAACAAAACTTGAGTATACATGGAACACTCCCCAGGATAGATCACACGTTGGGGGGGGGGGGGAAGGGTCACAAAACAAGTGTCAATATATTCATGAAGACTGAAATATATCAAGATCTTCTCTGATCACAGTGGTATCAAATTAGCTATCAACTACAAAAAGAGGGGGGAAATCTCAAACATGGGAAGACTAGATAGCATGCTACAAATGACCATTAGTTAACAAGAAATCAGAGGTGATATTGAACAATATTGGAGGTGAACAAAGACACAAGCTACCAGAACCTATAGGACACAAAAAGCAAATTGAATATACAATAATGTATAAGCCTACATCAAGAAACAAATAGCTTAAGTAAATAACCTAACATTACACCTTAAGGGACTAGAAAAATAAGAACATAATGAAAGCACAGCTACTCAACATAGTATTGTTAGTCCTAGCTAAAGCAATTATGCAAGAGAAAGATATAAAAGAATTAAACTGTACATAAAGACAAACAAAAAAGTAAAACTATCACTATTTGCAGAAAACATCTATACACACACACACACACACACACACAAACACACAACAAAAACTAATCAAAAAGTTCAAAAGATAAATGAAACCACAGCTGGTTCATTGAAAAAAAAAATAGTACAGATAAATCTGTATTTCTAATCTCATGAAGAAAAAAGGGAGAAAACTAATGCATAGAATTAGAAAAGGGGATCATAAAAAACTACTATGAACATCTTTATGCTAATAAACTAGATAACCTAGAAGAAATGGACAAATACTATTCTTCCATATTGGAATCAGGAAGAAACAGAGAAGTTGAACAGAGGAATTACAAGCCCAGGACCAGACAGTTTCACTAGTGAGTGCTATCAAACCTTCAAAGATAAATACCAGGTCTTGTCAAACTTCCAAAGTGAGGAACAGGGAATGCTTACAAATACATTTTATGAGGCCAGCAAGCAGTTGTCTGATACCAAAAGCAGATGTCACAAAAAAAGTACACTACAGACCACTATCCCTGATGAACAGAGATGCAAAAATACTCAAACACCTTACCAAACCAAACCCAACAATAGGTTAAAATGACAATACATCATGATAAAGTGAGATTTATTCCAAGGACAATTCATCGTTCACAAACTGATCAGTATCATTCACCACACCCACAAAGAGAAAGATCAAAATCGTATCAGTAGATACAAAGAAATCATTTGAGAAGATTCAAAAGGCTATATATGGCAAACCCAGAGGTAGTACAAAAACTCAACGGTAAAAAATTGAAACTTTTTCTTTTAAGATAGGGTATAATGGTAAGGGTGTTCATATTTACCACTACTATTTACCACAGTATTGTAAATCCTAGCTAGAGCAGCAAAGAAAGATACAAAGAATTCAAACTGAAAAAGATAAACTATCATTGTTTGCAGATGACAAGATAATATACATAGATGAACTCTAAAGAGTCTACTAAAAAAGTATTAGAAACAATGTATCAGTGCAGTGAAGTGACAAATCCTGTACACAAAAAGCTGTTGTGTTCTTTCTATAAGAAAGAAATCAAGAAAACAATCCCATTTATAATTACATCAAAAATAAATACATATGCATAAACTTAACAAAGGAAATAAAAATCTGTACAGTAAAAACAGTAAGATATTATTAAATAGAAGAAAACAGAGAAATGGAAAGATAATCCCTGTTGATGAATTGAAACATTAACATGGTTACAATGGCCATCTTACTCAAAGCATATACAGATTTAATGCAGTCCCTTTTGAAGTTCTAATGGCATTCTTCAAAGAAATATAGTAAAGATTACTTAACTTTATATGGGACTACAAAAGGCCCTGAAAGCCACAGCAATCTTGACAAAAAAGAATGAAGGCATCATATGCCTCGACTGAAACTATACACAAAGCTATAGAAATCAATAGATTATGGTATTAGAATAAAAAGAGATGCAATAATCAATGGAACAGGCTAGAAATAAACTCACATGTTATGGGCAATTAATCTGTTACAAATGCACCAAGAGAATATAGAAAGGAAAGTCTCAACAACAAATGGGATTGAGAAAACTGGATAGTCATATGCCAAATGAAACTATCTCACACCATAAAGGGAGGAGTGCAACAGATTAAGGGGGAGGGTTATGGGTGCTTTTGGAGATGGGTATGATGTGGTATCTGAAGAGATACGAACCTAAAAAATTAACTTAAAACCTACTCTGTATACTCACAGATGGGTTATTTCTTTGTAATGTATATTCTAAGGAGATCGTTAAGCATCAAATAACAAATGTGGGAGTACCAGTATTTATGAATTGCAAAACACGATATATTTCCCCTTAAAGTAAGTACAAAAATATCTTGTGGGGGTCAAATGCTTCTGGGGAAGGCATCTGTAACCAAATGTTAATTCATTTTAGACTCAAAGATCTCTGAAACCTTACTACATTAATCAGAAGTGGTAAAACTACCACAAATAAGAAAATTAGCTCTACCTACATATAAATATGATGATGTTTTATGAAAACATACTTCAAGTAATAGTTTAATGTTCTGAAAGAAAATGATTTAACTAAGAAAATGATTTTACTTGTAAAAATATAAGTAGAATTGGTTGAGCACAAAACAAAGTATATGAGTGACTCAATTTTACCAATACAGCAAATAACAAATCAAACATGTCATTATACTATCTAATTGACCAGAAAGATGACTGATGTTATAAAATGTAAGTTTACTATATGATTTTTTCTCTACCTTCAATAGCTCGATTTTTAATTTAATGAATATATTTAAAAAATTTCACAGAAAGTAAGTTTTTTAATGAAGGATTAGGTATGATGTAATAATACTTACCCCACCTCACTGTCTTGTTCTGCTCGAAGCATAGCTAGCCACTGCTGTTTATATACAGAAGATAACCATTCTAAAATGTAAAAGTATATAAATATAAGAACTATGGAAGGAAAAAATATTCAGATAAAATGATGACAATTTCTACATTCATTTGAAAAGCAACAAAAAAAGTTGGTAATTTATATTTTATAAATAGGCTATAACTAGAGCTTAATGGAATAAACAACTTGCTGTGCTTACATTAGACTCAGGTTATATACATTGCAATCAGGATTTATATTTATAGCTAAAAGTATACCCTCTCATTGGATAGTTTCCTTTTCATTGTTCATATTAATTTTAATTAGTAAGAAACATACTTTAAAGCAGTATCTTCAATTTATACAGCTTTAAAAGAAAATTGAATAAATGAATCTTTCTTGTATTGAATTATCTAAATAGTCTGATGAATCATACATTCAAGAAATAATTTTGGCTATTAAAATTAGATAACCATTGCTAAAAATAGAATATTTTAGTTTAGTCTAAATGGAATAAAAATTATATTTTCCTTTAATAATGAACATATGTATTTCCCCCCATATCTATATAAACTGAAATTTTCATTATTTTATATTAAAACAGATTAAAAATATAAGTAGAATTGGTTGAGCACCATAATTATTTTTCTGCTTTTAGTCCCAACTTAAAGGTTAATTTTTCTATTTTTTAAAATTAAATAATTTCTCGGCCCTCCCTGGTGGCGCAGCGGGTTAAAGCACAGCACTGAGAATCTGAAGCCACTTCCGCATGAGTTCGATTCCCGCCTGCCGCCTGCCCCGGAGGAGACCACATGGCGAGCCAGACCTCTCCTGACCCGCCCGCTGCTCCCCTCAGCAGTGTACTTCGTCAATCTGCCTGTTCTGCTCCCCACTCTGTCTCTGGTGAAGCCTCTCACCGTCCCTGAGCCTCTGGCCTGTACCCCAGTTCTGTATGAATAAATAAATAAATCTTTAAAAAAAAAATTAAATAATTTCTCAATTTCTATCAAAAAGGGAAAACCCATAGTGTGATACAAATCTGGGTTTTCATTCTGTAAGTCTTTAATAAAGTATTCAGATGATTTCACTGATTTATTAATGCCTGTCCGAAAAACTCTCTATTTGAATGTCTCTTTCCTGCAAAATAAAATTCTTGTTGTTATGAGGAATAACTGAGAAAGGGCAAGGCCACAGACAATTTGGCTTCAGTAGGTAAAGGCTATCACAAAGCTTATTTGCTTCAGTATACCTACATAAGCTGTTTTATTTGCAGTGTACTTGGGTTTTAAAATCCTATTCTGCATTTTATTAAAAACAGTAACAGGCCCTCCCTGGTGGCGCAGCGGGTTAAAGCACTGCACTAAGAAGCTTAAGCCACTTTCACATGAGTTTTATTCCAGCCTGCCCTGGAGGAGATCCACATGGCACGGCAGACCTCTTCTGACCCGCCCGCTGCTCCCCTCAGCAGTGTACTTCGTCGATCTGCCCGTTCTGCTCCCCACTCTGTCTCTGGTGAATCCTTTCACCCTCCGCATCTATGGCCTGTACCCCACTTCTGTATGAATAAATAAATCTTTACAAAAAAAAAAAAGCAATAACAAAAAAACAGATCTGTTCCCATTAAAATAATTTCTAAACGCAGTAATGGTTATGTCTGCAATTTGAAATTTATTCATCTAGTGACAGAATATGGTTTTTCACAGTTCATTTAAAACTGGAATGAAACAGAAACACACATGAAATTCTTGTAGATGCAGCCCATGAAAATGCTTTAAAATTTAAGTTCCAATAACTTTAATGTCTTTTAAAACCAAGAGCACTTAACAAAGTAAAAACGTGGGTACATATCTGCTTCAGTCCAAAGGAGTAAAAAGTTAGTCACAGGTAGATCTTTCAGTAGCAGCAGCCCCAAAATAAGTAATATAATTCAAATGCAATGTTGACAACTAATACAAGGGGAAGAAAAGAATCTCTTCTAAAATAAATTTGAAAAACATGGGATGAAAGGAAAAAAGTGAACTGGGTTCCTTTAACGAGAATTTTCAATATGACTAGATGCCATCAGATCTCTAGGAGGGAGGTACATTAGGTAGAGTGTAACTTTCTGGCTAAGTTAGTGTTTAGTGTAAAGATTTTGAACAGGTACCTTTCAAGAAAATTCTACATAAAGAGAATAAGATTAAGTATTTATTTTAAACTTGATCAAATCCAAAATAAAAATTCAAAATGGGTACACATGATGTAGCTTCTGACAGAGCCATGATTTATCAGCTACAGAGCTATTCTACAGCAGTTTTCTGATACAAATAAATTCTCTATGTTAGAATGAATGTATTAGATTATTTCTTTTATCTTACAGAAAGGATATGAGAAGCTTTACTGTTAGAAAATTTAATGTTTTATATTTATAAAATAAAAAAAGGTATGTTTCTAGCTTGCCTAGTATTAAGTGAAAGAACACTATTATCAGGTACACAAAAACTTATTTACAATAAGTGAAGCTTACAGGTAAAGTTCTGCTTAAAAGGTTAACTGCATATTAAACATAAGTTAGATGTAGAGAATGAAGGACAGAAAGTTTATATAATTAAAAAAAATTCTTATTTGGATAAATAACAAAAGACCCTATGTATAAATTAATGCAAAATAATAGAGAAGTGTGGCTCAAAGGTACTCAGGCATAATGACCTGAAAATCTAGTTCCAGTTCCCTCCCTTGTGGCACAATGGGCTAAAACTCAACACTATGAGGCTAGCCACAGCCACTTCAACAAGAGTTTAATCCCTGGCCCGGAGGTGACCCATATGGTGTAGCAGACCTCTCCTGACCTGCCTGCTGCTCCCCTCAGCAGTGTACTTTGTTAATCACCTGTTCTGCTCCCCACTCTGTCTCTGGTGAATCCTCCCACTGCCCCTGCACCTCTGGTCTGTACCCCAGTTCTGTATGCAAAATCTAATCCCAAAAGATAACAAATTGTCTGTATACTCTTGAGTAATTCAAAGCTATTTTCTCAATAAAGTTACATGCAGTATGTAACTTTTTAAGTAACTTACTTTCACAAAATTTGTATCTCACTTCAGAAAAGATAAACACCTTTTCAAATTGAAAATCTTCTGTACAGCAAAAGAGACACTAACCAAAACAAGGAAAAAAAACTGGGGAAAAAAAAAAAACCTTTGCATTCCATACAACTAATATACAAAGAATACAACTAATTCAACAAGAAACAAAATAAATAATCCAGTCAAGAAATGGGCAGAACTTTTTGTTTTATTAAATTATTATTATTTAAAAAAATAATGTAATAGTTCATTTTTACATCATGTTGTGCCTTTTTCCATCTCAGTTGTAATCCCTGTGGGCTTCTCATCTCCAAATCACTCATGTGCCATCACCATAGCCCAGTGCATTTACCTCCACTCCCCATTGGTCAGAAGAACGTTTAAAAGACACTTCTCCAAAGATTAAGAGTGATCAGAGAGAGCAGAGAAGAATGAGAAGAGTATTTCTAAACTAAGGTGACACAGCAGAAAACTTCAAGAAAAAAACGAACATTATATAAAATGTTAGTGAAGCTAAAACAAGGCCAACAGATTTACTAATAGGACAGTCCAAAATTTAACTGACATTTCAGTAAAGCAGTGTGAGCAAAAGACAATGTGAGAAATGGTGGAAAGCCAAAGAGAAGGTATCTGAGGACTACTCTGAAGAAGATCTTTACCAGGGAGAATATAGTTGTTATGGATTGAAAATTAAATAGCAATGTAAAAAGGTAATGAGGCTGGGAATGATCACAAAAATATATGAACTGATGAAACAACAAAAATAAACAACCCCATCAAAAAATGGGCAGAAGAGCTAAAAAGACACTTCTCCAAAGAGGAAATGCAGATGGCCAACAAGCATATAAAAAAATGTTCAACATTACTCGTAATAAGGGAGATGCAAATTAAAACCACAATGAGATACCACTTCACCCCAGTGAGAATGGCACATCTTCAAACAACTAGCAACAACAAATGTTGGCGAGGATGTGGAGAAAAAGGAATTCTCCTGCACTGCTGGTGGGAATGCAAACTAGTACAACCACTATGGAAAACTGTTTGGAGGTTCCTCAAACTGCTTAACATGGAGTTTCCCTACAACTCAGCAATCCCCCTCCTAGGTATCTACCCCAAAGACACAAAAACACTGATTGAAAAAGATACCTGCACCCCCATGTTTATTGCTGCTTTATTTACAATTGTAAAAACATGGAAGCAGCCCAAATGCCCAAAAGTAGATGACTGGATAAAAAAGATGTGGTACATATATACAATGGAATATTACTCAGCAACCAAAAAGAGAAACACATGTCTTTTGCAGCAACTTGGATGGAGCTGGAAAAGATCATGCTTAGTGAGATAAGCCAGAAAGAGAAAGAAAAATACCAGATGGTTTCACTTATAGCAGGAGTATAATGGACCAGGCGAGAAAATAACAAGAATAATGAACAGCCATATACCAGAGACATTTTGCGGGGGTGGAGCAGGGAATGGGATCAAAAACGGGGAGGGGGGGGTGGGGAGGGAAGTGCACGGGATTATGGTGATGGCACATGGGTGACTTGGTGATGGGAAACCCGCAGGGATTACAATTGAGGTGAAAAAAAAAAAATGTACAAAATGATGTAAAAATAAACTGTTATATGAAGAAAAAGGTAATGAGGCTGGGGGAGGTGCAGCAGGTTGGAGTGCAGCACTGTGAAAGGGACCATGATTGCCTCAGTGCGAGTTCAATCCCTCTTCCTGGAGGTCACCCACATGGCAAGGCAGACCTCTCCTGACCCACCCACTGCTCCCCTCAGCAGTGTACTTCATCTACCTGCCTGTTCTGCTCCCCACTCTGTCTCTGATGAATTTTCTAATGGTCCCTGGACCTCTGGCCTATACCCCAGTTCTGTATGCATAAATAAATAAAATCTTAAAAAAAAATAGCCTGAAAATGACTGGATCCCTGAAGACTTCTGTATTACAAGGTTCATGCTGTTTCCATGGATGGTGAATGCCTAATGTTCAGCAAATAAATGTAACTAGAGTGGAGGTCGAATTATTAGAAAGCTAAGGTAATAATGGAATAATCATGTTAGTACATTATGTGACTGTGCCAGGGTAAAGAGGCAGATAGTAAACCAGGTGGCCAGCATTAAATGAATGTGGAGGAATGACCTAAGGTTATGAAAGAAAAGACAGAAGATGAGTTCAAATCAAATGCACTAATAGTTTGGAAAGGGTATTGAGGGCTTGGCCCACAATTATCTGTATTCTTAGCTGCATATTTGCAGGGTGGCTTAAGAGAAAATGTCCTCTACAGAAGGAAGACAGTATCTTTTTAAGACTTAAATAAATGAAAGAAACAGAAGATATGAGAGGTTGGTTTTAGAGCACTCAATAGAAAGGTTTGGGAGAAACAGAACAAAGATGTCAGAGATATCAGAGAGAAGAGGGACACATAACAATGAGAATGTGGAAAACAACAGATTTAATGATTTGTCCTTTGATAAATCAAATTTTGCTGAATAATGGAGTTATACCTTTGTGACTGACACAGTTGAATCCTAAAATGTAATAATTCTATACTAAGTCCTGATTTAACTTGGAATACATTTCTAAGATTTTTGACCTAAAGCTGGTTAAAACAGATTAAGAAAAAGCCCCAGATTGCTGAATATAAAACTCTGAATAATGTTAACAAGTTTATACCATTGGATGGAAGGATGTCTGAAAAGGAAGCAATGAATTTTAGCAAAGTAAATTTAATTTTGTTTCAAATCCAGAAGTCACTGCTATTGACAGCATATATCAATCTGCCTTGATAACAATAAGCTATGTGGTCACCTTTTGCCTCTTCCTAACAGCATGGGATTTAATATTAATTTATATTGTGATTACAAAACTATAGCTTGTATTTGGCCATATCAGAAACCTATTTATCCACTTAGTTGTGTAAGATGCAGTATTCTAAAGTAAAGGGGAGAGGGAAGGAAAAAAAAGAGAAAAATGGAAAAGAAAGTCCTATGCTGTAACTAAGATTGAAATCTGGTCAGAAACATAAAAGACTCCAAATCTTTCCAATCTTATACTGAGTAAATAGCTCAAGCTAAAAATACTTGTACCACCTTGTATTCCAAAAATATAAAGCTTGCTATCGACTTGTATCAGACATACCTAAACTATTTTAGAAATGACTTTTTTTAAGCCTCTTTCAAAATCCATTTCTAAAGCACCTTAAAAAGAAGCATGATTAGAGCAGGAATATGTAATTGATGTTGCCATCTATATTCTAACAATGAATGGTTAAGGGTTTCTGTGAAGATTATATTCTGATAGTATAGCAGTTCTATAATAGTTTCAGTATGTGTTACACAGCAGATACTAGCAATGGTATAAAATATGTGTATCTTATTGGGATTAAGGATAACTGTTATTCATTATTCTTTTCTATGATATATGTATTTATTACTATTATAATGATAGACGTATTACTTAAAATTTACATAATATAACATGTTCTCTTACCTGAAGGAACCAGAGAATCTTGTTCAATAATCCTTGCAGAGGCCAAATCACTGATAATATACTGTAACCTTAAGTGTTTGAATACTGACACAAATGGTTTTCCTTGCTCAGTTTCAAGAAAGGTCACACCTTCAAAATCTATTAAAATTAAAAGTTTAAATTAGTCTTTCTCTAATTTATTTTAACTGTTTTCATGTACATGGATATATATATATACTAGTTTCAAAGTTTCCAAGAATTTTATATACCTCAGATGTGTGGATAAAAACTTGCAAAGATTTAGAAAAAAACTCCCCAGGAATTTCACTTTGCTCCTAATTTCACCCGTGGGCTAGGAATTCCACTGTATACTTTTCTGGATTAGGAGTTTCCAGTAGAGCAAGATGGGAAAGGAAGGCTACAGAATGGCAGGTAGAATTATGGTATCTCTTCAGAATTCCCTCTCCCAAAGACTGAACACTCCAGCAAAACTCTAAAGCCGAGATGCTTTCTTCAAGGGATTCACAAAATACAAAAGGCATGAACATTTTTTTTTTTTTTTTTT
>NW_004567132.1:13764118-13787703 GCF_000260355.1 Condylura cristata | reverse complement strand
GAACATTTCTTGGGATTCTCCTAACTTGTGTTTTAGCTACATGTAATGAACACTAAGTAATAATCTATTGAAATCAAAATATGACACAAAGATATAGATGCTTTCTTCAAGGGATTCACAAAATACAAAAGGCATGAACATTTTTTTTTTTTTTTTTTTGGACAGGCATGAACATTTCTTGGGATTCTCCTAACTTGTGTTTTAGCTACATGTAATGAACACTAAGTAATAATCTATTGAAATCAAAATATGACACAAAGATATGGATTTGCAATACCTAGGTAGTAGTTATTATTAAAGGAAATGAAGTTATGAAGAATATGAACTTTTGTCTTTTAGGAAGATTTTAAGGTTAGTTCTAAAAATAGTTACTTTCAATTGCATTCCAATGTGCTTTCATGAGTGGGAAGGAAAGACCTAGAGTTACTGCTATCAAACAGGATCTTGCATATATTCCTAGTTTATTTTCTATTCTAGAAAGATATGCCTATGGAGTGTACATATTAAGCCCTGTTGCTACAGAGAATAGGGGAAAACGTTGAAAGCTGCATTGTAGATTATTATGCCTTATACTATGCTTCACATGGAAAACAGGTTTGCTATAAATTGGAAAGGAGTTGTTCACTAATAGTATTTTTTTCCTGAAAACTGCAAAATGACAGCTGAGCTAATGAAAATAATTTTATATTTCTTTGGTATCTATCTAGAGTCAAAGGAAGTAAGAAAGTAGTAGACAGGTTTTAAAATATAACTTTACTTATTTGTATAACAGGCATCTAACAATGGATTTGTCTTTTTTTTTAATAACCAACATTAGTTCTACTTCATATGTTTAATTAAATGTGCCAATTTCATTAGGTATACCAGCAATACCATAATCATCTTACAGTTGCTCCATCACAAAACAAGCTATAAAAATTTAATGTTGTATTTTCTTAGAGAAATCTATAAATTACCTCATGAAGCCTTTTCTTCAATGACAGAGGAAGGATTGATTCTTTTTTTTTTTTTTTCCAATTCATGGAATCAAAGAAATATGCTTTAAAGATTCTAGCTGGTCAAAATTTAGTCACACTAATTGCACTAAATTTAATACCATTTTATTTTTTTTGACTCTAGATAGATACCAAAGAAATATTAAATAATAATGTATAACTATAGAAAAATTTCTAAATTTCGATTTTTTTCTGGTAATCCTGACCTACATGTACTAGAAAAGTCAATTAGGACAATCTGAGAAAAATATTAAAACATAATGGGTGAACAGACCCTACTTATTTTTTTTCTCTCCTATTTCCTGAGTATTCATCATTTTTATAACACTAATTAAAACAAACTTTTACTTTCATCATGAGAAAACATGATAAAACATGATATTTTGTTTTGTAGAATAAATGTTATCTAAAACTACATGCTTTACACTACTTAGATGGAGAGGCTAGAAAGGGAAAACAGGAAGTGTACTGCAGCATCCCAATTTGATTTCTGCAACCTGAACTACAGAGTTTTTTTCTTATGGACTGCTGTGGTTAATCCATCTGGAGCATGAATGAGCACAAAATTTATGTGAACATTTATTTAATATCCACTGTTTCTACTGAGGCCTTTTTTTATCTTTATAGTTTCTCTACACTACTCATCTCTTTCAGTTTTTTCTCCCCCTCACTATTTTTTAAATTTAACTTTTCTCCTCTACTTCTTTAAGACCTTTTTAATTGCCAAAATGTAGCACCAAAGTATATTTTTAAAATTAATTTGTTGATCATTTACATGTCTATATCTCTTTGTAAAGTATTACTTGAGCTTAATATATTGTAAATCAAGTTTAAATATATTGGTATGGTCCTTTACAAATTTTTGGTTCATGAGCTTGATTTGCGACATTTCAAAAACTTCTGATATAAATTCTCCCAACATGGCTGATTTCAAACTACCCACATTACTGAATGAGGAGTTGGGGAGAAATGCATGCCATCAACTCCAGGGAGCCGGTATGTCACAGCTCCAGCACACCACTGGACAATATATCATCTTGTTATAGTTGATACTGAATTATTTTATATTGTGGTTTTTATTGTGATTTTCTTGAAAACTAAAGAGGTTGAACAATTCTAAATGTGATTGTTGGCCATGTTTCCTTTTCTGTGAAATGTCTGTTCTAACTTAATATTATGCTTGTCTTAATGACAATAGATTCTTGATCTATTCTTGATAGCAATTTGTAGATTTTTACGTTCCTAAAGATTTCTTTTATTGAGAAGTTAATAGTTTAAAAGTTCAGTACGTTTTAAAAAAAAAAAATTCAGTACGTTTTGTGCCCTGCTTAAATGTGTTTTATGTATGTGGGATTTCCTAACTCAAATCCATACAGATTTTTTTTTTTAGATAAAGGTGGCTTACCAGCACTTATCCATGTTAACACAAACGTGAATAGTGTTATAACTTGTATTTTTTTTAAATTTAGGAACACTTAATTGAAGATAATGATTGGGGAAAGTTAGAGAGAAATAATCAAGTATATGAGTGAGCTAAGTTATTAATGCTTTAGTACCAAAGATCAGTTTGTGGAGCTGCAATATATTATTAAAAATAAAAAAGGTGGCCATGCATAGATCAAAAATGATGTGAACTAAGAAAATCATGAATTAAGAATTATAATTTATAGAATTCTTTGAATATAAAGCCATTAATTTTACTCTATATTTGTTTCAGCAAAGCAAAAAGCAGATACCTACATTTTATAGTTCATCTCTGTTCAAATAAGACCCTATGGCTCTTGATCTTAACACATTTTAGTTCAGTCTCCTCTAGGAATCTGGTGAAAGGAAATGGAAACTCTCCTTCCCTCAAAATGCACGCAAGATACACACAAATATAAAACTTTACATCCACTTTTGGTTTTTAGTGACACACTAACGCTTGTCCATAGACTTCCCATGTTAAGAAGTGCTGCCTGATAGGGTTAAAATTGTTAGGGACAATTCAATGTAATCCAATGAAATATAAATGCAACTTTGAACATCTATACTGTTGATTAAAAAAAACAAACAATAGTGTAGGGTATCTAAATAGATTGTCAGGTCAATGAGTTAATAATAGGCAAGGCATTTATTTCATCTAGACTCAATTTTCTAGTGTAAATGAAGGGGCAAATAAGCTATCAGCAAAGGTCCTCTCCAACTCTAAATTCCAGGTCTTTAAAAGATCAGGGTCTGATTTTAATAAACTACAATTTAAAAAAGGTTCTCATTGAAAATTTCAGGCAAACCTTTTCTCCTTTTTGAAAACCAGACATCTGTTTCAGTCAAAAGCTGTTTTAAAGATCCATTCCAAGAAGGCACTAGTTGAAGGAACATCCACTAGGTTAAAAAATAAAAAAATATATACATCGTAATTTAATTACTTTGCATTTGAACTGCTTCCACCTAAAAAATAAATTTAAAATACCTTAATTTCCATTTTATAACCAATGGAAAGAAGTAGAACTATTATTTGATAAGCTTACAAGCCTTAAATTCACCATGGAATTAATCATGATGTGATAATAAAAACTAGATGATTCTGTGAATACTTCCTCAAAAATATTTATAGTCTCAAACACACTGAAGTTACAATACTAAAAAGGTAAAGCTTTAAGATCTATCACTTACATTATTACCTTTATTTGATATAGCAACTAACAACTCAATTTACTATATATACTGATATGTGAGATTAAAACAGTAAGAAATTAAACAAAGAGAATGGAGTTTGGCTGCTGTTGAGATAGAATGTAGTAGTTGAGATGACAGACTTTTTAATTATTAACACTAAATAGCTGGGCAAATTACTTAATGTCTCTGAACTTTAATTTTCATGTAAAACAAACATGGTAATGTGTCTACCTTAAGGGACATTGATATATTTCACCCGAGAATTAATATCTGTAGTATATCTAGAATAATCTTCTGGCAAAATGTAAGCATTTATCATTGTAGGTATAAATGCAGCTATGACAAGAAAAAAATGAACATTACCACTGATTCAATAGAAGTGGATTTTCCATTCTCATTTAATGACTGGATAATCAAGTTTCTAAACTTCTTTGATGAAAAGTAGTAATACATTTTCATCTCTAACATTATACAATCGTAGTAATATAACCTAGAAGGTGTCTCATTTTCAGATTTTACAACCGTGTCAAATACAGACTCCACACTGTAGACAAAAAGCTTTACGGCAAAATTATGCAATGGTAAAAGCAATAGACTAGAACTACTGAGACTTGGATTCCACCTCAAATCTGACAGTAACTGTAAGAACTCTAAATCTTAACATTTGTATAGTAAAATAATAGTAAATTTATCTCTGTAGAGAGTTGTGAAACACAATTACATTAAAAATGTTGTAACCTGGCCCTCCCTGGTGGCGCAGCGGGTTAAAGCTGAGCACTAGGAATCAAAAGCCACTTCCCCATGAGTTCGATCCCTGCCTGCCCTGGAGGTGACTACATGGCGCGGCAGACCTCTCTTGACCCACCCGCTGCTTCCCTCAGCAGTATACTTCATTGATCTGCCTGTTCTGGCCCCTACTCTGTCTTTGGTGAATACTCTCACTGCCCCCTGCAACTCTGACCTGTACCCCAGTTCTGTATGAATAAATAAATAAATCTTCAAAAAAAAAATGTTGTAACCTTTTTAAAGAATGATGTGAAACAAATACCTGAACTAGAAATAAGGGTTTAAAAAAAAGAATTTCAACAATATATATAAAAAGTATTATGAAAATACCGTAATTAATTCAACTCTGAAAACTGAATTGAACACTTCTGTTTATGTAAATAATATATCTGTTATTAGGGGAAAACACATGGCAAGGAAAATATTTCTAGGATAAAAAATATACATAGGCCTTCCCTGGTGGTGTAGTGGGTTAAAACACAGCACTAAGAAGCTTAAGCCACTTTCATACCTATGAGTTCGATCCCCGCCTGCCCCGCCTGCCCCGGAGGAGTTCCACATGGCATGGCAGACCTCTCCTGACCCGCCCGCTGCTCCCCTTAGCAGTGTACTTCGTCGATCTGCCTGTTCTGCACCCCACTCTGTCTCTGGTGAATCCTCTCACCCTCCGCATCTCTGGCCTGTACCCCAGCTCTATATGAATAAATAAATAAATCTTTAAAAAAAATTTATAGATATATGAAGTACAAAATTAAAATCACTTATGATACACAGATGTTTTAACATTTTCATATACTTATTTGTACTTTTCTTCCATTTATAACCTTTCCTTTGATACTACACACCAAGATCTTTCCAGTTTTTCAGAATTATAAGCAATGCTGAGGTGACATTCTTACAGTTATATTATGTTAATACCTTTTTAAGAGCTGTGTATACATCCATTTCCACTTGCATCACAAATAAATTAGATGAGCCAATGAGTTGTTTCATAACATTTATACTAGAAAAAATAAAATAGAAATAGTGAGCTTATTTTCATACATAGGCTAAGCGACCCTGATGGACCCAAAAACTTGGAAGTCTTATTAAAAGAAAGTATGGGGACCCTCCCTGGTGGTGCACTAGGTTAGGACACAGCACTGCAAGCCAACCGCAGCCACTTCAGTGCAAGTTCAATCACCAGCCCTGGAGGTGACCCACATGGCGCAACAGACCTCTCCTGACTCGCCCACTGCTCCCCTCAGCAGTATACTTTGTTGATCTGCCTGTTCTGCTCCCCACTCTGTCTCAGGTGAAGCCTCTCATAGCCCTGCCCCTCCAGCCTGTACCCCAGTTCTATATGTCTAAATAAATCTTAAAAAAAAAAAAAAAGTTAAGTATGAAATTAGAAGTTACATTAGTCTTAAAGCTTAGTCTTGTCCAAGCTAAAGAATCCTGGACAAAAAATAATCTAATGCAAGTGTATTTTTAATTCAGATAATGTGATATGAAAGGTCTTTTTGTGATCTGATAAGGAAACAGATTTGCTCTGTTACTGAATCAAATTAAAGCAAGTTCCCAATACAAAAATTTTCAGTGTACTATGAGAAAGTGTCAGGCTTACTTTGCCTTTCTACCTCAATGTTTAAAAACATTGTTTAAACAATGTTTAAAAACCCAATAGGCCTAAGAGAATCATGTAGTCATAACAAACATTTTTATTACTACTAAAAAGAGGAAAATTAAGAAATACATATTAGTTCAAATTCAGAGTAAAAGGGTATCACTGGGGTTTTTGGTTTTTTATCTTTTCTTCCTTTAGGTCATAAAAGGTCATTAGAACAGTATCTCAAGTTACCTTCCTTTTGAAAAACCTCAGTGAGAAATTTTAAGAGAATAGTGTTTCTAATGACTTTCATATAGTGCAGAACTTTACACTGTGACATCATTAAGTGATGATTTTTATGTAGAATAATGCTTCTCAAAATTTTCTACCTAAGTATCTCTGAAAGGCAGAGGAAAGGAAAGGCTCTAGGAATCTAGGAGGTAGTGTAGCCATAATTATATTTCTGTTTACTCTATTTAATCTTGAAGATTCAAAGAAACTTGAGTCCCTTCTATTCCATAATGTTCTTAAACAAAAAATGTTTACCTTTCCTACTTCTTTGTCCCCCATTCCAATCAGAGAAATGCTTTGCTTTTGCCTTACAATGTTCAGTGCTTTGGTTTTTTTACATTTCTGTGGGAATGCCATATATTCCTAGGGATAGCTGTCTCAGAAGTACTATGTCAAGAAAACACAAGCCTTAAAAAATGACTATAAAGCCAACTGATGATTAAAAGTTATTTCCCACCCTCCATTTCTGAGACCTATGGTAGATATGCCAGCCATTTTATTAGGAATAAGCTCTTGTGGGCTAAGACTATGACAAAATCATCTTGAATCCTTCACAGGCCTTAACAGAGTACCTCTATACATGGTGGACAGTTAGTAAATATTTTCAGAAGGGAGGAAGGGAGGCAGGGAGGTAAAAAGCAGTAGACTTAAAAGGCCAAACTAAGTGTGAATTTACCTTCATTAGATTTAGCAAAAAATATTAACAAACAAAATTTTCTCAAACTTAATTTCTCAATGGTAAAGACAGTGTTTAAATTTTAGATTCTCAAAGAGCCAAGCAAAATTGAAACTTTCCTCAAATTATAACAGCAATGAGTTTTTCTCTGCAAATTTGTTAAAACAGAAGACATAGTATATACACAATAATCATTTAGAACAATGAGTGAATTTTGTGTAATATCTTCAGCTCATGATTACAGTCAAAATACATTCCACTGTTCACTTTAATGCATTTGTTTTTTTATACAAATTATCTTGCATACCTTAACAAGTGAAATACAGTATTTTAGGGTGATTAACTATAAAGTTATTTAAGATTAAAATACCTGAGTTCTTTAAAAAGTTCAACATTCTGGTGAGTCATTAAATTGTTTAGAAGCCATTCAAGGCACCTGAAATGAAAATATATAATTTTATATTCTAACATATATTTATCATTCACTAAGTAGGACTTATAGTAAAATAAAAACAGGTTATTAGTCTTGCTAGACATACTCAAATTTAAAAATATGGAAAATTTAGTATTGTTTTTGTGAGAAATTATTAAGAGAATATTTCCTTTATATTAATAGAGTATTTCTAAGAAAACCTCAATTCAAATGTGTTACATGGTTTATGAAGAATTTTGTATACTTCTATTATCTTCTTTATATCTGAAAATAGATATTACAAGTCTTAAGAGTAAAAAACACTACCAGTAGTTGCAATATGTCTACTGTACCTTACTCCTTTAAAAATATTATTAGTGACCAAAGTTTTTATAAGTAGATATAACTCATCCATGGTCACTTGTTAACACAATATTTTTGAGGAATTTATTTTCAGTCCAAATATAAAAAGGAACTTTTTATAATAAAACTCTATTCTCTTATTTCCCCCTTTCTTTCTTATATATACCCATTCTCTTAAAGAACCAAAGTAGCTTAATTCCCAAAAGTGGAATGGGAGGAAAAACAAGAAAGGTAACTCACTTTTTCTTTACAGAATCTAATCCATAGGTCCCTGCTGATGTGTAATAGCCACATACAGTTTTCACATTAATTGTTTCCTTCATTGTCTCACCACACTGCTGTATTAAACCATCCTGTAAATATAAATAAGCACTGGAAAGGCCCATTTCACGTGGGAAAAATTAGCTCTGAATATGTGCTTTTACATGTTAAAAAGAAAAAAAAAAAGGAAGAAAGAAAGAAAAGAAAGATAACTTATTAAGTGTATCAAGCCTAAGTTTTTTATAAGTCCAGTAAAAAATACAAAAAAAAAAAAAAATCCAGCAAGTATTTAACTAAATACTTGGAATTGAGAAATGGGAGTAAGCAGTAACGCAGAGGTGAATATTGCTATTCTCTGTCTTTTCCATTCTTCCTCTCTGTGGAATCTCTGCAAATTTAACCAGCATTTTGTCTATTTTGCCTGTTCTTTTAAAATTAAGACCTCTTTACATGGTAGCTGACCATATGATAGGCTAGTCAAATAAACAAAATGAATCATTATGAAGACTTTACTGAAGTGTAAAATACCTTTTGCTATCTAACTGATGCACCTAAAACACATGTTATTGTTTTAAATCTACACTGAAATTCTAATCTAAAATATTTATATATATTTCAAATGATCTAACTCTTACATATGGAGAGATACTGTAATTTTTTACTGAAATTTGTTAAAGTCACCATGCAAATATTATTTAGTTAGTTAAGTCATCAAGATTATGCAGAAAGTGGATTTAGAATAAAATGAAGAGAACTAAAGTTGGAAAATAAAGTTTTTTTTTTATTGGAAATAAGTATGGAAAGGATCAAAACAGTTTAAAGATCAAATGACCTCAGCCAAGTATATTTAGCAAGCTATTAATACTTTAAATAAATCAGTACACAAATGCCTCATAAAAGGAAACTTAATTAACTTTTTCAAAGACCAAAATAAAAACACTGACTTGCATTTTAAACTTACCTGGAAGTCATTCTAGACTCTTCCCCTTTCCTCTTTTAAAATCTTGTCTGTGACCAAATCCAGTAGATCATTGCTGCTTAACCTTTTTCAGGTATTCAATTTTTCTTCTTCATATTTACTGCTACTCTAAGTAAACCCTCACTGGCACCACAATCAGTTTTCCTCATCATTACTTCAATACTTCCATCACACTGTTCCTGACATATTCTAAAACATAACTATGTCTCTTCCCTGAGTAAAATCCTTTTTTTGGGTAAGGATTTATTTATTTATGCATACAGAACTGGGGAATAAGCCAGAGGTGCAGGGGTGGTAACAGGATTCACCAGAGACAGAGTGGGGAGCAGAACAGGCAGATCAATAAAGTACACTGCTGAAGGGAGCAGTGGGTAAGACAGGAGAGGTCTGCTGCACCATGTGGGTCACCTCTGGGGCCAGGGATCGAATTCACATTGAGGTGGCTGCGGCTAGCTTGCAGTGCTGGCTCCTAACCCACTGTGCAACCAGGGTGGGCCCCCTGAGTAAAATCTTAATTGAACTTGTTAAAGAGTAAAAGGAACGTTTGTGAACTGGCATTTGCCTTCTTTTTTCTCAACCCTTTTAGCATATTCTATGTTAGAGTCATGTTCTACTTAGAATCTCTAATATTCCACTGTTTGAATTTTAGGTCTTAGTTTACTCTCTGAAATGTTCTTCCTTTTCTGTTCTTATGTTGCAAGATAAAAACATTTTCAGTTTTCAAGAATCAACTTCAAACCTAACTTCCCTTCCTTAACACCACCAGAAGTGACCACTCTTGTCTCTCTATTCACCAAATCCTGTGAGATGTTTATTGTCATACCTGTAATAGTGGACAGTTTCATTTTTCCTCTGGGCCTATCTATCAACCCTCCTATACAACTCCTGGAAGGTGGAGTCTATATAAATTTACTTTTAGATCTCTATGCCTATTTCATACAGTGCTCAAATACACTTCAGCAGAATGAACAAATCCATTATTCTACCAAGAAATTAACATACACTTATGAATTATGAGTTAGAAATGCTTAAGAAATAGTTTGCATAGTAAACACAGTATTTTTGAACCTATGAAATAAATGAATTGGCAATCATAAGCCATTTGCTTAATAAATCAAATTAAGTCCTTAACAGAAATCTGTAAATGAACTTAGACAAGTAAGTTCTTTCCACAGGACAGTTGTACTAAAATGCTTACAAAGAAAGAACTTGTATTCAGTTGACATAGGTATCAAAATCCCCTCAGTTGTAGTTTTGGTTAAGCATTTTAAAGAACCACACAAATGATATATCTACACATATGCTTTTTTTAATTGTAAAAAAAGTAAGTTTTATTTTTATTTTTGAAAGAGAAAACTTAGAAAAAAAAGATGCAACTGTGATCCTTTCTATGACTACCGAGCATACTTACCAACTGCAGCATACAAGCTGCTGCCAAAATGGCAATAACGCGACTGGGCTTTATCAAGACATCATCTCGATACAGAGACCCAAAGGCAACCTGCAGTGCTAAAAGCAAAAGTACACATGCAGAATAAAATTGCAATTATAAGTGTGTGTAACAAAAATAACAATCACAGTCTTTATACAAGAAGTCATTTTCTCTAAATCTGGTTATGTATAAAAAAGGATAAAGAGATACTGCTAATTAAAGTACTAATTGATAGTACTAATTCAATAGCAATGTAAAACCAAATCGTGACATTGTGTTGACAATTAAGATACCTTTGGAGAAAGTTTTAGAAAGAACCCCCATCACCCATGTAAACCAATTATTAAGTACAAGTACAATGATAATCTTAACCCTGGTGTTTCCTCTCAGTGCTTCACTATCACGGAGCATAGTTTGTAGTTTCTCTTCCTATCATGCCACAGCTACTATTCATCCTTATCTTCACTGCCACACTCATGCATGTCCCACATGATTTTGCTTATAAGCATTCTTAACTTTTTTCTTTGCTTATGTGGTAGGTAACAGGTATTTCTACTTGGGCTCTCCAATGAGGGGGATCAGAAGGGACACAGGAATAGGAATTAAGAAAACAACAGGCTGCTGTAGACTCACTATGCTATTCTGAAACCTAAAATAAGGCCCTAAATACTCCAGACTTCACAGTCCTCATCTAAATACCCTTGTAACTCTAAAACAACACTGACTAATGGTTCATATCCTTACTGTTTCCAGAAAAGGTTTTCAAATATACAGAATAATTAATGAAGCTTTACCAACTTTTTAAAAATTAAAAGCAGTTTTTTGAAATGGTTATACTTTTCCTTCCTTTACCCTACAAACTTTATATTCCAGGTAGATACATTTATGAAGATAAACAAATTTAATAAAATCTACCTTACTAAGCAATTTATACAACTGTGTTTTTACACATATATATATATTATATACAAAAGTTATTACTTCATGGTGGAAAGTGAAGATTAAAGATAAAAGGTTGTATTTTTATCATTTTACATAACAGGAATTATTATAATGGTTACCTTCTATATCAATATTCTGATCAGGAATCTCCAGTTCAATAATATTCATGCTGGATTCTTTCCAAGAACCACTGAACATACTAGAAAAGTAGCCAGACTTAAAAAAACAAAACAAAACAAAACACACAGCACAATAATTATCCAGTATTTTCTGTGTTCAAATTATTTTCCCATTTCTAACTCTAAGCAACTATTCTACTAAATTAATCCAATATATTCTTTTATTTTTATTTTATTATTATTTTTTAAAGATTTATTTATTTATGCATACAGAACTGGGGTATAAGCCAGAGGTGCAGGGGCGGTGAGAGGATTCACCAGAAACAAGAGTGGGAAAAGGAATAGGCAGATTGACGAAGAACACTGCTGAGGGGAGCAGCGGGTGGGTCAAGAGAGGGCTGCCACGCCATGTGGTCAACTTCCAGCAGGTGGGCTCAAACTCATGCTGCAGTAGCTTTAGCTTCTTAGTGCTGTGCTTTGGCCCGCTGCACCACTAGGGAGGGCTTATTTTTATTATTTTTAAAATTATTTATTTATGCACTCATAACTGGAGTACAAGCCAGAGGTGTGGGGAGTGAGAGGATTAACCACAGACAGAGTAGAGAGCAGAACAGGCAGATGTACTGAAATATACTGCTGAGGGGTACAGTGCGTGGGTCAGGAGAAGCCTGCCACACCATATGGGTCACACCTCCCTGGCTGGGGATCGAACTCATGCTACAGTAGCTGTGGTAGCTTCACAGTGCTCTGCTTTAATCCGTGTGCCACCAGGGAGGGCCTCAATATATTATTTTAAGTCAAGCCAAAGTAAACTTGTTATAAATAATCTTTAAAAAATTAGGACTAACAGAGAAAAAAATCAGATATTTTTACAAAAATCTCTTATTCTGCCTTATTGGTAATTACTGCTAAGTAATTATTTACTTAAAGAACAGAGAAAAAATGTAAGCTCCACAGAATAAGAACTGAATTGTTCACTCTTATTTTCAGAGCTTATAACAATGTTGGGCACTTAAGTTTGGTAAAAGAATAAATGAGTAAAATGTTGAGAGCCATGAATATAGTTTTGATTTAAAAGTTATGACTCTTTAAAATGGGGTGGGAGATAGTAGTAGTTTCAGCACAGAAATCAAGTAAATATATCAATTAAATGACTTAAATCTGTATACATTTTTGGTCTTATCTTTAAACAATTTCTAGGACAGAAAGAAGAGTATTAAAAACTTCCCATTCATATTAAATCTTAACTACAAAACAATATTTCAGATGAATTTATCCAGCTTAACCCATACAAAATAGGTAAATATAGTAATCTTTAAACAATTATCCCCCCAACCTTTTTGTCAATAGATAGTCTTTGTTGAAGTAATGACAAATAGGAATTGTTAGGCTGGTGCAACAATGAAGGAACTAAGGTTTTTAACAATGCTAGCCAGATTTGTAATAAAATGGAGGATTTAGCTGATGAGATGATTTAAACAGCTATTGTCCAGGAAAAATATTATGAAATACAATGAGAAGAACACTGACTTTAAAATGTTTGAGTTTTTTAATGACTACTTACTTAAACTGAAAAATACTTACTTGACATAAATATATTTTGTGTAAGCTCCACTCTTCTCCTAGAGCACAAATCTTAATGTCACTATTTTCACCATTCAAAAATAATGTCTGATAAATATACTTGGATGTACTCTTTAATTTTTTCCTGTTAAAAGAAATGAAAATGTTATACACAGATAAAACTGAACTCTAAATATGCCACTGTTCAATTTCTATTACATAAAACCAACTTTGTCTAGAGTGTAAAGGATAAAGGGATAGTATATATTAAAATTTACTCATGTATGAAAGAATACATAGAATCCAATAGCGATTATCTCTGGGATGTTCTATTCACAAGATAAATAAATAGTGGATACACTGGGATAGCATTGGGAAAGGCCTTTTCACTGCACACCATTTTCCAACTTTCAATTTTTGAATTAAGTGAATTAATTACCTATTCAACAACATCAAAAAGATAATTCAGCATAATGATTTTGCTTATATCCTTATTAAAAAATCTGCCATATGGAGGGTCACAATACTGTTATGCAGCTACAAAATGGAGAAACAAGTAAAATTTAACTACACAGGCCATTTTAAAGAGAATATATACTTACCTACACAGGCCATTTTAAAAAGATTTTATATCTAAAAGGATAATTTACCAAATTATTCCTAAGCTAGTTTAAATGTACTTCTTTCACCACCCTCGCTATCGCACAATGATTTTTAACACTAGAGCAGAGATTTACAAAACTATGCTCAAGCATAGGACCTCCCTGGTGGTGCAACAGGTTAAAATTGAGCACTACAAAGCTAGGCACAGAGCCACTGCAGCAGGAGTTCAGTCCCAGCTAGGGAGGTGACCCACAGGGCCCAGCAGACCTCTCCTGTCTAGCCTGCTGTTCCCCTCAGCAGTGTACTTTGTCAATCTGCTTGTTCTGTTCCCCATTTTGTCTCTGGTGAATTCTCTCACTACCCCTGCAGCACTGGCCAGTATCCCAGTTATGCATAAATAAATCTTTAAAAACAAAACATTGCTTAAGTAGAAGTCTTAAGGGCCATCAAGGAAAGCTGAGCAATGAATCCTAGATATACCACCTAACTTTAAACAAAGCAGCATCATGTATTATATTTGTAAACATTTTGAGTTTCTGCTTAAGGTTCAATTGAAAGAAAAACCTACATTTTAAAGTTTGATAATCTTTACTTAAGATGATTCTGTAAATTAGAAAACTTGTAGGCAGAAGAATGCCAATATCTTTTTTTTTTTTTAAGATTTACTTATTTATTCATACAGAACTGGGGTACAGGCAGAGATGCGGAGGGTGAGAGGATTCATCAGGTACAGAGTGGGGAGCAGAACAGGCAGAGCGACTAAGTACACTGCTGAGGGGAGCTGCCGGCGGACCAGGAGAGGTCTTCCATGCCATGTGCTCACCTCCAGGGCAGGCGGGAATCGAACTCATGAGGAAGTGGCTTTAGCTTCTTAGTGCTGTGCTTTAACCCGCTTCGCCACCAGGGAGGGCCAGAAGGCCAATATCTTTTATGTTCCCTGTCAAACCTGATAGTTTTTCTAATTTTTAAAATTTTAAATCTTTTAAAAATAAATTGTTTCAGATATTATCATGAATCAGTGTATTTAACATTTTCCCCCAACAGACAGCAAAGACAGCAAATGCTTTGGTGGTGAAAAGACAAACTGGGTTTAAACTCTATTTCCCACCACAGCTGTTACCCTAGATGTAAAGAGAGGACATTAATATTACTACACTGCGATAAATGAGAAAATGTAGTTTCTAGTTCCTGATTAACACTTTTCTCCAATTACATTAGAACATCAACAGTACAAAAAGGAATAAGCCTATAAATGCAAAAAGGTGATGAGGAGCTTAACACCTCATGAGAGAATCTATAGACCTGGAAATTAGTACTGACAGTCATAGCACAAAATATATTATGAAAATCTAGGATGGAGGTTGAAGCCCATCTACTTTTCATACTCTTGGGATTGTAAGGATGGAGTCTCAGGGGAAACAAAAGGTACAAGTTAAGTGTGAGGAAACAAGAGTTCAGATAATAGAAATACAGACAACTCGAGTGAAAAGATTCCAAGGTGCTTCTAAAAGGAGTAAATGTACCAGGAAGGCCTTAGTGTAGGAGTTGGCTCACCAAAGTACTCCTCATTCTGATATTTGAGGAATCTGTAACCTATTAGCTCTTCCAAACCATTTATTCTATATTGTATGCCAAAGCACACAAAACACCACAGCACACTTAGGGATGTAAATTTAAAATTTGAAGGAAACACATCAACAGCTGGCAGATATGATATAATCTACAAATATTGTTTAGGCCTAACTATGAGGTTTTTTGTTGTTGTTTTTTTAGGACCAGAAATGACATAGGGAAAAAAAAAAAAAAACTGATACACTAAGGGTGTTGTGAACCAAGAAAATATTGTTCGATAACAAAGCCTCCCATCTATTAATATACCCAAATTAGCAGTTAGTCGTCCTACTTAAAGGGAGGCTTAGCAGAAATACAGCTATTGTTTAATTAAAACACACACATATAAACAACCCAGTTATTCAGTCTTAAATATAAACAGACAACCAAGGATTACCCAACATGAGGAAAATTGGGAGTATTAAAGACCATTAAAGAAAAGAAAGGAAAACTGGCCCCAGAGGAAATAAATAATTTGAAGGAAAGACAACTAAAAAAAAACACACACACTAACCCCAAAAATTCTAGTCACTGCATCTACAGATCTGAAATTATCACTTTCATAAAATAACAAGGATACTAATATAAAGGATTACTCTGAACAAGGAAAATAGTTCTAAGAGAGCAAAAACATGGTTGCTGGAATGAAAAATCTAAAGTTTAACAAGTTGAGCAGTTTTTTAGTACATAAAGTAAAAAGGACTTAGAAAGGAAAAGAAAAGGTAAAAATATAAGAAATCCAAAATCCAAATAAGGGGAAATCCATATTTGATAGGAGACAGAAAATTATGGAAGAAATTAATGGAAGGGTCTTCAAACAAGTAGTCTCCAGATTGTAATCCACCAGTAAATCCATTAAGAGACCTATGCTTATGTACATCCTAGTTAATTTTTTTGAGGATGGAAAAATTGCCATAAGTTCTAGAGGTGAAAATAAAACTTACCTAAAAAGAAGAGAATGAATTTAACATCGTATTTCTCTAAGAGAAATTTGCTTAGGTAGGCACAATTACCTTTTTGCACTCTTAGAATTTCCTTCATCCCAATTGCGGATGAAGTTCCCTAAAATAAGTGAAAAAAAAGATAAGCCTACAGAAAACAGTGGATCCAATCCTAGAGATGAAAATAAGTTCCAGGATAAATAGAGAGGCGGAGGTCCAGGTTGGAAGAGGACAGAGGGATCCAGTAGGAAAGTTAGTTTTAGATGAGGACTCCATGTAAGTGTGTTTGGGAAGAGAAAAATATGAAAATATAATGAATATTAATCTTTTTCAAGGGTTTGGGGGCCAGTTAGAAACTGTAGGCAACACAAAAAGGTACTGTCCTAGTAAGGTAACACAAAACCAGGACCCAAATTTAAGCACATGATGGAATGTAAGATTCTATTTAAACCAGAGTGTAGAAAAATTTCTATCAAGGGAAAAATAAGGGGTTGTGTGACACTACACACAATATGATTTCTAATCCTGGCATACTACTTAACTCTGCACTGAACAATATTTACATATTATGACAACAAATATTTACTAGATTTAAACCTATAGAGAAAACACTCAAGACCTGGCTACAAAATAGTTGAGTTTTAGTAGTTTCGTCAATGTACAAGTAAAACAAGCAGTTATTAAAAAGTATGATGTGTAAGGTGAGTCTGGAAGTCACAGATTTTCAGGGAGTAGTTAGTTGACTGAGATAGGAGAGCAAACACAGAAACCTTAGAAAGCATATTAGTTAGAACACACAATGTCTAGGTGTAATTAATTCTTAACCCCTTCATGAGGGGCTGAATAAGTCCAGCATCTTCCACTGATTTACAACATACTAAATTCTGATGTACACTTTCTAATAGAAGTTTGCTTTAAAGATTTTCCATTTCAGTCAACTCTCAGGGATGAGCACTTTTTCTGTAAAAGTCTATCTACACAGTAAATATTTTCAGCTTTGTGAAACAGATGGCCTCCAATCAAATTCTGTTGCCCAGTGGGCAGTTTTCTACTAGCCAGCCTCAGTCTACCACACCATAATAAACTATTCTACCATCTTGCAGCTTACAGCCACACCTCCTCAAGCACCTGAATCTCTGGTTGGGAAAAGCAGTCCTATTCCAAATTTAGTCCTTCCTTGGGTATTCTTTCTCCAGTCTTAAAAGTAATGTTTGTTCCAAACATCTTCTAATCATGTCGTTTTTGGAGAGCTCCTTGCCTCAGTTGTTTATGTCTAGTAGTTAATTTCAGGTTACATTTTAATAATAGTTATATTAAAAATTTAAATTACCGTGTGGTTTCTCTTTCAAATTACTCTGACATGTATCTTTCAAAAATTACATCAGATATAAATGGTCTAAGTACTATAAGATAGAGAATAACCCCACTGCATTTTTTTAAAAAAGCAAGACCCAACTTACATGCTTTCTATTAGATGCCTATTTTAAATATAAAGATACAAGTAAAAAGGGAAACCATGAAAAACTCTATACTACTTATACACTTCTCAGAAGAAACTGGTAGTGGCTATACTATCAGGGGTAAAAACAAACATTTGTAATGATAAAGGGGTCAATTCATCAAGTAGATAATATTTACAACAAGCACTGTGCCTTGTATGCATTATCAAATCTGTCAGGAGTTATAAAGATCTGATTATAATGGAGATATTACTAGGATCTCCATTTTACTTATGAAAAAATAAGGCTAACGTTCAGAATACAGACTAGAACTCAGAATGTGAGTTCTTAAAACTATACTACACTGACTCTTCAAAAAGTTTTGAACAGTAAGAGTGGAAGCTCATTTTTGGAAGCAAATACACTCATCCATAAGGGTATGGATAATTTCATAAATCAATTAACCCAAGTAACATGTACAGTAACTATGTCAGAAAAAATGTTTTCCATTCTTCAAAGAAAAGGTGAAGCCTATACACATCCACGATGAACATTTAAGGACTAGAAACTCTTGAGGTTTTTTTTTTTTTCCCCAGCTAGGAATAAATGAACTAATGAACTTCATCTTTACAGTTATGAACTCTTGTGTGCAATCACTTCCTTTCCACTGAGTGGACGTAGTGGCCCAAATCAGACTAAATTTACGTGTCCGCACTATTTAAGGAGCCGGATGCAAACAACTTACTCTACTGCAACCCACCCCGAGGACACAAAGGTGTAAGGAAAACGGAAAGGCAACCGGCCAGTGTCTCAAAGGTTTAATGAGGCGCAAACACTGGCGTGGCATTTTTCAGTCTCGTTTGGTGGCAGCGTCTGTGGGTTTATAATCCAGAGCGCCAGGCTTCTCCCAAAGCACTCACAGTCCGCCCAGCATCGCGCCGCTGGCTCCCACCTTAACCCTGTCAAGGGCACTTCGGCTCCTCAAAAGGCTGAGCGAGCACCGCACCCCCTAGACGCACCGGGCAAGGGACAGCTTCCGGCCGGGCCAACCGAGCGGTCCAACAGGTGCAGAGGCGGCTCAGTGTGGGCGCACCCCCCACGTACCTCCGAGGGGTGTTGAGGAGCCGCTGCTGCTCGTCCCCTTCCTCCTCATCCTCGTCGGTCTCGGAGTCGGGGTGACAGTAGCAGAAGGCCCCGCTGCTCCGCTTGCGCTTGCGACTGCCGGGGCAGTAACAGAAGCCGTGTCCGGCCGAGTCGCCGCCCGTCTCCGGCCTTCGGGTCGAGCCCCCCGATCCGGAACCCGGCTCCTGCTGCGTTCTGGCTCGCCCGGGGTGGCGCAGCACTCGGCTGCTCAGCGAGCCCATGGGCTACGGCTCCCCGGGGCGTCAGGAGAGTACCTCAAGGAACCCAGAGGAAACGGTCTCCCGCCATAGCCCGCTCGTCGCCACCGGCCCCCACCGAGCCTTGGTCCTACGCGGCCACCTTCTCACGCGCAGCCCCAACCGTTGCAGCTACCACTTCCATCCTCCGCCCCGCCCGCAGCGTCTGGCCGCGCGGCGCACTCGGACCTCGCCCCCCGGCTTTCGCAACAAAGCGCCGACCCAAGCGCGCAAGCGCGCGACGAGCCCCCGGAAGAGGCAGGGAAAGGAGTGTGTGCGTGGCGGGTGGAGCCTGCGCAGGACGCAACGAGGTAGGGAGTGGGCGGGGCTTGCGGGGGGCTGTGCTCGGGTGTGCTCGGATGTGCTGTTGGGCACTAGACCGGGACCCGTACCTGCCCTGGTCTGTGTGGGCAGCTCTAGCATTTAGCGTTACTTTTCCCACACCCAGTGTGTTGGCAAAACTGGAAATTCCCGCTCATTCTCTATATAAAGATTCCTGGAGCTCCAGATACCTACAGGGCTCTGTAGAAGGAGCCAGGAGCGTGGGGTCTTCTTCGCAGGTACCCCGCACACACTGGAGAGGTGGGGGCGTAAATTTCCAGGACACGGGATCTGGAATGTGGATCTTCGCTCGTCCTAGGTTTCTTAAATGTCAATCCTCCACCACCAGTTATGCCAACACCAGCACACCTTTCCTCCCCTCCCAGTGGCAGTGAGATGTCTGAATATACTATGTTACCACGACTGCTGGGGCTAAAAGTGCCTTCTGGAAGACCTGGCAGAATTTATGGGTGTCCGCCTGGAATGTCCAATCGTTGTTAATGGACTGTGGACAGCCTCCTTTCCCTCTACGACTGCCTTCTGCTACTTGTAAAAAAGTAATGAAAACACATTTTTAAAAAAGATTTATTTACTTATACGTACAAGAACCGGGGTACAGGCCAGTACAAGAACCGGGGTACAGGCCAGAAGTGCAGAGGGTGAGAAGGTTCACCAGAGACAGAATGGAGAGAACAGGCAGAGTGAAATATACTGCTGAGGGGAGCAGTCTGCCTTGCCATGTGGGTCACCTCTCTGGCCTAGGATTGACTGGTGGTACAATGGCTGCAGATATCTCTATAGTGCTGCAATTTGACCTGTTGCGACACCATATTTCAAATTTCTCCTTTAAGATACCGAGATAGAGCTAGTTAATTTTCACTGTTTATTGTGTAACTAGTCTATTATTTGTTTATGCTTTCCCTTACTGTGGGATTTAGGTTATTTCTACTTTAATGGTTTTACAGAGCAGTAATAAGCACCAAGTGCAAAAGACCACCAAATAGATCCCTAGAAGTGGATTTATTGGGAACTTTTCAATTAGCTATCGCCAAGTTGGTCTCTGAAATAATTGCACCAGGTTTATTCCCATCAGCAGATTATGTAGTTTGGGTCCTCTGAGGGACTGATGTCTGATTCACACCTAAGAAATCTAAGCCTACAGAGGCTGTTGAGCAGTTTAATGGAAGAGAGGTGTGTGGCATTAATCAGAAGGGTCAGAGAATGATGGCTGCAAGGGGTTCAACATCAAACTCATAATTTATAAGCACAAAGTGCAAGTGTTTCCTATGGGCCCACATGAGATAGCCAAGCATGGGGCTATCTTAGATCCTCTCTAAGAGTCCTGGACAAACAGAGGACAAACAGACATCAGCCAAGAGAGCTCAGAAAAGATGTCATTGGAATTCCTCGGGGGCTGAAAAAGGAGAACTGCATTTACCTTGCAAATGCCTTCCTTTGAACAAAAGATGAATGAAAGGGTTCATAAAGGAAGGGGGAGGGGTATATACACGAGAATCAGATTTAAACATCTGCCAAAGTCACATAATGCTGCTCCTTCACTGCCATATCAGTAATAGTCAGGTAATAACTTCAGGTGCTCACCTCTATTCTCCTTGCTCCTCCTCCTACTACTACCACCCAGGCATAGTTGGGGTGTGGGGAAAGTGTGGAAATAAGCCTGGGTGGAAGAAGAGGAATCAGCTGATGGTTCTGTTCTTCAAAAGCCAGATTTCTGCTGGCAGTATGCTAGAGCTGAATGAGGGAAGGTGTCTCAACTTTAAAACAAATTCAGAATTTTGACAAGATGTATTAATTACACTGTTTTATTAACATAAGAGATGGCAGGGTTGGACTTTTTAAGACATTAGAGTGATGAGAAAAGTCAAAAATTACATCCTTTCTGTCTGAATTTTTATTTAAAGACAGGAGAGCCAGGTCCACTGGATAAATGTAAATGGACACTGGGATAAAAAAGCAGCATTGCTACATAATTATATTCCAAAGTCATGCTTGTTCAATAAACATTTCTCCAGGGTAGCTTTATCCTGGGTTCTAGAAAGCTTCCCATCAAAAAGTGCAAATAAGCACTTTAAAATTTTTGCTAAGTGATAATATAAAGATAAAACTAAAAAACCAAAAAACAAAAAAACCCTGTAATGCTTCTGATATCAATGAAAGTTGATTTGGAGATTCCATGCTTTTCGGGCAGGTAACAGAAACAGTAGTACTTTTTCCTTTAACTGGAATCACTAAGTATTCATGTAAATAGCTTTCACCAATAGCTCAACCACTTATAATTGGCAAATAGAAACAATTTTATATTTCATCTATCAAGATATATCAATTATAGATTTAACAAAGAAGACAAATATTCTTGTTTAAGCATAAATGTTCTACTTAGTAGAACAGACAGCAGCACTCATTTCCCCAGGTTAAGTTAGATGCATTATTTTATATCACTGATGTTAGGTATATAGGGAGATTAATTTTATAGGAGTAGGGACAGAGAAGACTAGACAGGGTTTTTTTGTTTTTTTTTGTAATGTAGTAGTTCTTGATAGAAACTTTCAATGGCATGGGTCATTCAAAAATATCTCCTTTCAGGGTCCAGGAAAAAATTCAAAAGTAGGAAAGCCAATCAGGAAAGATAACATGTTTTATTAAAATTATTTTTCTACGTTGTATACAAACTGAACTTTTGAATTAAGTCCAAGTGCACTTTCAGAGTAATCTTAGAGTTGAAATGTACATTACTGCAAATCAACAAAATCAATAATTAAAAAATTATTTTTAGCATGAACACACATATTTCCTTTAAGTAAAAGTAAATTCTGATCATTACATCCATCACCAGAGTACTTAGTGCATTTATTCTTTTCCTATTCTTCTTCAAGCTAGAGTAAGACATTCAACCATACTATTGTGGAATGTTCAGCATTTATATTTGATAACCAGGCACATATTATCTTTAAAATACGCTCAGAATTTAAATTGTGCAGACAAGTTGGTGATTTTGATGTATTTCAACCTGGGAGGAGTAAGTAACCTTCATATAAGATGAGACGAAGGAACTCTTCCACATCAAACTTAGTAAAGACCAACTAGTATTATGAACTAACTTTAATCAAAGTTTAAGAGCCGTAGATGTTTTCAAACTATGTGTGAAGTAGCAAAACTGAAGGTTAGTCTTATGAGCTAGATGCTCACAATTTCAAAACCAGATAGTACTAACCACTCCAAAATAGTAGAACTAGTGAAGAAAGGTGATTCTAGAACAATCTTTCATAATTTAATTAACTAGTAGAAAACATGCAATAGTTTAATATATTCCAAATTCTGTGAAACACAAACACACAAGAAATCTGTTAAAGAAGTGGAGTACATATTTAATTCTAATTTTAAATCTCCTTTTAAGTTTTATAGGCTTTGAAATGCAAGTACAGCTTTAAAGCATAGTGACTAATTACAGATGAATCATAATACAGACAGTCCGCATCCTAGGAGGCATCTGTAGGCGTTTTTAATTGGAAATAAGCAGGCTGAGATAATGTTAATAGCAGTGTAGAAAAATGAAGTTAAAAAATTTTCAAAGCATTGGGAATCCTCTAATCCTTTTGGGACTTGATTTTAATCTTCTCCTCCACAGAGAATGAGCAGTACCTTTTTGTAGTCTCCAGAAGTGTCCCCCTAGGGGCAAGGGAAACAAAGTTACAGTCAGATCAATGGGTTTTCAAATGGAACACTCCACTCAGATTCATCTAGGTTAATTTTTTCAAGCTTGTCTGGATTTTTTCTAAGAGGTTTTATTGAAAGATAAAAAAGGCATCATCTTGGGCCCTCCCTGGTGGTGGAAGGGGGTTGAAGCGCAGCACTGTGAAGCTATCAGTGGCCACTGCAGCAGTCTGATTCCCAGCCAGGGAGCTGAGGCACTTGGCAGCCATTTGTTCTGCTCCCCACTCAGTCTCTGGTGAATCCTCTCACCCTTCTCTCCCCCACAAACCCCCTGCCCCCGCACCTCTGGCTTGTACCCCAGTCCTTGTATGCATAAATAAATCAATCTTTAAAAAAAGACATTTAATAAATTAATGTGTTCTTTTTTTCATTACAAAATATTAATACGTGTTCAATGGTGAAAATAAAGATATGAAAGAACATAAAAGCCAACCATCGTTCTAGAGATACTATTTTTAATATTTTGGTTTGTGAATATATATATATATATATAT
>NW_004567132.1:13763113-13763604 GCF_000260355.1 Condylura cristata | reverse complement strand
AGGCAGACTGACAAAGTACACTGCTGAGGGGAGCAGAGGGCGGGTCAGGAGAGGTCTGCCACGCCATGTGGATCTCCTCCAGGGCAGGCGGGGATTGAACTCATGTGGAATTGGCTCAAGCTTCTTAGTGCAGTGCTTTAACCCGCTGCGCCACCAGGGAGGGCCACTCTTCATCATTTTTTAATGGTGAAAGATTATTACACTATATATATATATATATACATGGCTGAAATAATTTACTTAATCACCCCTCACATCATATTGGCTATTTATGTCATTTCCTGTGTTTACTATTATAAACACTGCCTCAATAAACATGTTACAATTAAATTTTCCACATTATCTTGACGATTTATTCAGGATACATTTATAAAATGGGAATTATTGGATTAATGATCATGCATTTTCTCAAGCCTTTGATCTGAGTTGCAATATAGCCTTCTAGAAAGGTTCCACAATTTCTATATAGAATTTTTTATGGTCTAATTAAT
>NW_004567132.1:13687189-13761706 GCF_000260355.1 Condylura cristata | reverse complement strand
CAAGTATAAATAATGTAAAATATAAGAAATAGAAATAATGCTATAAATTAAAAGATAATATTTAATATACTTTTCCACATTTTTTTATGAAATGATTTTATTCAAATTCTTTCACATATTTTAATTTTGGCAACATAAACATATAGTAATTTGCCATTTTAATCATTTTTGAGTGTATAAGTCATGGCATTAATTATATTCACAATGTTGTGTAACCATCATTGCTTTTTCCAGAACACTTTAATCACCCTAAAAGACACTCAGTAGCTACTAAGTAATAACTCCCTATTCTCCCCTCCCCTGGACCTTTCTATCATCTTTCTGTCTCTGTGAACTGAACTCTTCTACATAGTTCACATAAGTGGAATCCCATAGTATCTATTTTTTTGGTGTTGATTTATTTTACTCAACATGTCTCCAGGTTTCATCCATGCATCATAAACTTCCTTCCTTTTAATGTATGTATAGACCACACTTTGTTCATTGACTCATCTGTTGATGGATTCTTAGGTTGTTTCTTTAGCTATTATGAGTTGTGACTAATGTTTATATTGCTATATGAGTATGAGTTTGAATTCCTGCTTTCATTTCTTTTGAGTATATAGAAATGGCATTTCTGGAGCATAATGGTAACTCTACGTTTAATTTTTAGAGGAAGTTCCAAACTGTTTTCCATTCTGGTTACACCATTTTACATTTGCCAGTCATGCATGCAGTTCCAATTTCTTCACATCCTCACCAATGTTTGCTATTTTTTTGTTGTTATTTGCCTTTTAATTATAACATTCATATTAGATATAAAATGATATTCCATTATACTTCTGATTTGCATCCTCCTAATGATTAATGATGCTAAGCATCTTTTAATGTGATTGTTTGGCCATTCATATACACTGAGTGATGTCTATTTAAATTCTTTGTCATTTGTGTGAACAAAGACTGGAAATATTGAATGAGAGAACCATCTTCAAATAATTTTGTCTGTCAACAAGGAGAGGACAAGAAATTTTTAAATACATAGTGGGAACCCCATCCCTCATCAGATCTTTCCCCTGGCCAAAACAAGGCTCCACTGACCCACCTTGATGAAAGAGTGCAGAGATTTCCCATACATCTTCTTGAAGTTAGCCCGGATGTCCAACATATCAATCTCTGCTCGAGAAACCATCACTCTGATGAGGGTGTCGTCATCAGTACCCAAGCCCTAAGGAAGAAAACAAGGTCCTCACATTTCAAAGCCTAGCCATTTTTGATTGTGTTCATCAAAAACAATTGTGTTTGGTTTTCTAGCAAACCAAAATAATGTATAATTCCTCTGATGGTTCTTCTGTACTACGAGCTTAGAAGCCCGTGGACTAGCCTCATTTTTCACTATGGAATTCTAGGGTCTCCGCAACTTACATCTCGAACAGTGTGTCTTGAGGAAGACCATGCTCCGTCATTCTAGAGACATCCCTTAGGTTCTCTAGCCTGCCTGCCTTACCTGCAGTGATTCTGTCCCCAGTGCCTTTCAATTTTTCATTCCTTGTAAAATCCTCACATGGAAGACTTCCTGTAAGGTCCTGCTCAAATGTACCAACTTCTTTTATTTTTACCTCATTGCCAAGGATTAAATTTTTTTATTAAAATAACAACTCATTTTATTATTATATAAATTGATGGTGCACATCATTATAAATCAACAGCTGTAATTATTGCATTAAGTTCACCACTGAAAGTCCAATTCTATCTTTCACCATGAAATTTCTTTAAATATTTTTTCTGCCCTTTCCTTTCTCCCCAAATGGAAAAGAATACCCTTTCTTTTGTGTTCCTATAATATTTGGATCCCCAGTTGTCCTTTATGTTTTGTTTTTATTGATATCTGTCACATACCTGCCTTCTTCTCAAGCCTTGCAGTTCTTTGCAAACAGGAACAACATTTTGGTCTTTCCAGCACCCTTCACCTCTTCCTAGTTCCCAGCAAGGACGCTTATATCGGAAGCATGGACTCTGAAGCTGGACTACCCAGGTATATTAATTCCTCATCTAGGACCCTGGGTAAATTGTATATTCTCACTCTACCTTAGTTTTTTCATCTATAAAACAGAGGCTGAAAACAATATCACCCCTTTGGAGTAAAATTAATCTATATCTATATATATTTATATAGAAGCCATAGGAGTAGTGATCACAATCATAAGCACTTAATAAATATTACCTTGGCTTACTATTAGTGGGCACCTAGTAAATGAAGTATTTAATGAAAAGAATTGACCATTTCAGGTTGAAATTTGGGTGGGGTATGTAAGTAAACATATAAATGTGGATATGGACATGCCCAAGTCATTCAGATGTTAGAAATAAAGTCATTTACCTTCATAGATTTATAGAGTCTTTCAGCAAAATATGCAGGCTTGTTTCTCATGCACTTTACTGTTAAAAGAAATAAAGAAAATCTATGAGAAAAATAGGGGAGTTATCCCTCTGTATCCACAAAGCATGAAGAAGAAGTATTGATTGTTTTGTCAAAAAAAATTTAGCCAAACAAATCAAAGTCGTGAATCAGGCTGTCAAAACAAAAGGAAACTTCAAAATGAGTGATTGCTATAACATAATTTCAAAATGAGTGATTGCTATAACATGAAAGTTTTAGTTCTATACATTCATGGATTTGCAGAATGCAGATAGTATAGAATTTTCTTTCCCAGAGACTGAGAAATAGAGGTGCAGAGAATTTAAAATATTTAAAGCCATGTGGTAAAATAACAATTAGGGACTACACAATGTTTCTAGTTTTGAATTCCAGAACACAATGTGTAATTTAAATAATATTTTTAACCCTGAAAAAACATTCTCTACATTCTTATGAGGACAAACTGATAGCCAGAAGGAAAGTCTATAGTCCTCTGTTTCTCCATTCACCAGCTCCTACTAGCTTACCTATAGCCAGAAGAGCATCTTCGAAGCTACCAGATGTTTCTGATTTAATACTCTGTTCGATGTCCTTCTTTGAAATCCTCTTGTATTCATCAAACACTACAAACAATTACAAAATGGAATTATAAATAACAAAAGCAGAATAGAGGAAATGAAAATTAATGGAAAGAATGAGCATCTTTTAACTAGATTACACTATTTATTCTTTGACATATTTCAAGAGGAAATTGGCAAACAATGTGCATGAGAACCTAGGAGGCCTACCACCAGTGAAATGTGCCCAAGGAGAGGAGGAAGGAACACTGAATTTTGGGAAGTCAAGCACGTCTCTTCCCTTAACTGGGGCACTGTTTTTGCACACATAAAATGGAGATCACCACTGGAGAGATTTGCTTTCTTTTCTTATTGTTTCCTTAGAAGGCAAGGAGTGTCTTTTTGTAACATGAACATAGACAGTCACCTGTATATTCACCTTCCTTTTGGCTCATCGAAAGTAGGACAATTCACCTCTTCAAAACTGAGTCATGTTTGGAAACAGTTGGCTGCATCTTTTAATAGATTAATGCACTTAAATTTTTTGTCAGGTGTTTTTGAATGTGATGAAATGTTTTCCCCTCTTACTGCTGCCTATTGGATACTTCTCGTTTTTGTCTATCTTCCTTACATCACCTTCTTTGGGGTGCTGCCTCACTCCCATGACTGTGATTCTCACTGGGGTGTCAATCCAGAGACACCTACCTCATCCCAACATGTATCATAAACCCCACTAAATGAATGAGCAGCTCACCCAAACATTTTTATCCTCTGGGAATTTTTTTTAACTGAGCAGATCATTACAAAAACACTGAGTCATCTTTACCATCTGAAAACAGAAAAGTCACCTGGGAAACCTGCTGTACTTCCTAGGTATCACTCTCAGAGACTGTTAAGTCAGTCAGACTAAAGCAGGGGAGCAGGAATGAACACTTTTACTGGAGACTGCCTTGGAAATAAAATCCATGATTCCCTTCCACTGAAATTCCCAGAACTGCCTTCACTTCTGTTCTTCCTGGACTTGTTTAGCATTCTCTTCAGTCCTGTAAGTCACCACCATTTTCTAATTCCTTCTTTCCCATTTCATAGTATTTCTTCTTTGCTTAAGTTGGAGCCAGCATCTCTTGATTAGAATAAAAAATTCTAAGTGACACATTTTCTACACATCAGTTTTCTACACTGAAAAACGGAGACAACAATGACTGTTCCATGGGTGGGTATTTCAACAATGCTTATAATATGTCTGGCATTGCATTTGCAAGTTAGATAATAATAATTCTCTAATTAATTAAATACTATCTCAGTTATTGTGAATCCTTATTATTATTGTTAGTAAAAAAACTATCATGTTCTCTTAATCAAAACAGTACTTAAACTAAATTCTGCTAGTGGTTAACAGTTATTTTTATAATTGCCCAATTTTTAACTTGTACCAGGAAGTATTTGTTGTACATCTTTTTGCACTAAATCAGCTTCTGCAGACATGCAGTTCTTAAAAAGTACCACCAGGGGGAGATTTGTGTTATTAGTATTGTAATCCAGCAAAGAAAGTCAAAGTTGAGTATTGAGTGCGAAGTTCTTGCATCTGATGGTAGCCCATGAACTTTTCTAACAGGAGTAATTTCTTGTCACAGTGGAATATATGGGGTAACTGCAAATTTCCAAATGTATTGTAATTTTCTATTTATGTTTTCAATTTAGCAAACTCATTCTTCTCAGGGTTCCCACAGCTTTGTATAAAGGCTTAGTGGGCTTATGAAACTCAGGCTATTGGCTATATATAAAAAGAGCTTATATAAAAGATAAAATATCTGGGGCCCTCCCTGGTGGCTCAGCGGGTTAAAGCACAGCACTAAGAATCTAAAGCCGCTTCTGCATGAGTTCAATTCCCGCCAGCCCCGGAGGTGACCACATGGTGTGGCAGACCTCTCCTGACCCGCCCATTGCTCCCTTCAGCAGTGTACTTTGACCATCTGCCTGTTCTGTTGCCCACTCTGTCTCTGGTGAAGCCTCTCACCGCCCCTGAGCCTCTGGCCTGTACCCCAGTTCTGTATGCACAAATAAATAAAATCTTTAAAAAAAAAAAAGATAAAATATCTTATTAGTCCCTTACCCTTACTTCTGTTTACAAGAAGAAAATAAACCTGACAGCAAAAGCTCCACAATTGAATCTTTCCTCCAAAAAAGTTAAAAATTACAAAGGTAAATACTATCAGAGGCATATTGGAAGCATTACACATAGGAAATAAAATTTGTAATTATCTGCTATTCACTTCTGTTAGTTTAACAATGTGGGCATTAAATAGGAATAAATGTCAACTAATATTGTGTTTTCTTGCTTGTTGATTTTTTTCTTATGTAACTAAATTTTAATAGTGCTTTTCTATAAAAAGGATTATGAAGGTTGATTTCCTATACATAGGAATACTAAATTATGAGTACATTGTATATCTGCTAATTACTCATAATTAATTTTTCAAAAATTGAAACTCACACACATTATTCATAATTAATTTTTCAAAAATTGAAACTCACACATCACTGCGTTCACACATTTCCAAGGTAAGATATCTGAGACAGTTCAGTAAATTCAGTTCTTTGTACAAAGTAAAGGGAAAGTAGTTATCAATAATTATCAATTAATTCTGGGCAATACACTTTTAACTATCTTTGTCTTTGGAAAATAAGGCAGGTGCCGTACCATGCAACAAATGATTTCGATTCCGGGTACACAGAATAGTTAGAAATTTCACCTCATCTGTCCCCCATTTTTTTTCTCCAGCCTCATACAGATCCTGAAACCAAACAAAGCACAAGTTTAAAACATCACAGAGAAGGTACCAGGAAATACAAATATTTCCAAAATTTCAAAGAGCTAAGCTGGCTTTGTTTTATTTTGTTGGTGGAGGAGGGTAGAAGTAGTATTGGCAGCGATTGGAAATCACTCAGGATTTTTCTTAGTCATTAACTAGTGGGATCCCACAATATCTCCTTGAGAGACAGGGCAAACAGCAGTTCCTTAGGGCTGATTACATGGCTCCAACTTAGGAGCTAAAAGGAATGCCAGACAGTTGGACTGTCCCATACAGTAGCCATTAGCCCCATATATAATCAGTTCTTTGTACCAAGTAGAGGCAAAATGATTATCAGTTAATTCTGGGCAGTATACTTTTTTGCTATCTTTCCAACACTTTCTTTGGAACAGAAATAAGGCATGTGCCTTAGTTACTTCTTATAAATAAATAATATCTATTCATATCTTTATATATGCTACTATATTTACAGACAACATATAACATTATTACATAATAATTAATACTTAACAAATAATACATACAGTAGTTATTTACTTAAATAAAATTGAACCCAATACAGACAACACATAACATTATTACATAATAATTAATACTTAACAAATAATACATACAGTAATTATTTACTTAAATAAAATTGAACCCAATACAGACAACACATAACATTATTACATAATAATTAATACTTAACAGATAATACATACAGTAGTTATTTATTTACTTAAATTAAATAAAATTGAACCCAATCATACTAGCCACATTTCAATGTTCAGTGGCCATTAGTTATCCAAATTCCCTTAGACAACACTTCTCTAGAATGATCTGTGATTTGTTAAAGGCTGCAGAAGGTCCACAATAGAAATAGGACCCAATTAGTTACTGCTTATATTTCAACCAGGTAGAAATAACAAGAAATAGATTCTGGGTCACTTTAACTATAATATTGATATATCAAAACCACTGTTCATATTACCTCACACACATTAGGGTGCCCTCTATTAAAAAAAATAGAAAATAACAAGAGCTGGAGTAGATATGGAGAAACTGGAACCCATGTGCACTGTGCAATGTAAAATGATGCAGCCAATAAGGAAAACGGTGTGGCTCTTCCTTAAACAAAAACAAAACACCCAAAAGAAATTATCATATGATCCATGAACACTACTTTAGGGGATATATGATATATGCAAAAGAACTGAAAGCAGGATCTTAAAGAGATATTTACATACCCATATTTATAGCAGCAATATTCACAAGCATCAAGAGGTGGAAGCAGTCCAAATGTTCACTCATACATGAATGTGATGTATAAAATAATGGAGTACTGTACATACTTATAAAGGAAGGAAATTTGGCATGTGCTACAACATGGGTGAGGACTTAATGTTAAGTGACATGAACCAATCACAAAAAGAATCCAGTATGATTTCATTTACATGAAGTATCTAGTACAGTTAAATTCACTGAAACAGAAAGTAGAATAGTGGTTGCCAGTGGCCTGGGATGGATGGTGGGAAATGCATTGTTTAATGGGTACATTGTTTTTAAGATGTAAAAGCTCTGTTGCACAATAATGAGAATATATTTAAAGTACTGAATTATATGATGATAATATTTTTGATATGTGGGTTTTATTTTTTAAAGTTTTAACCCTATTGTTCATTTATAATAAGCTTGCTAAGTTTCTCAAAATACCCTTAAATGACATATTTTGTCACCTATTGGGCTTACTTTCCTCTACCCAACTGTTTTCTCACTTCTTTCTATAATTCCCTTACTTCTTTAGAGTCATGGAATTTTTAAAGCTGTTAAGGGCATGAAAGTTCTTTTAATTCAATATTTCTCAAATTTGAATCTTGGCAGGCTTGTGACTGCTTCGATCAATAAAGTATGATGGATGTGCACTGGTTTCTGAGGCTAGGTCATGAAGGGCCAGCAGCTTGGCTCTCTTGGAAGGCAGGCTTCCATGTGCTGGGTCCTGAAACCCAGCCACTATGTTCTGGGAAAGGAAAGCTACCTGAAAAGGCCACAGGAGCTCCTTTGGAAAGTTCCAGATGAGTCTCTGAATCATCTCAGCCCAGATGCCAGATCATGAGAGATGGACCCTCCAACCTCCACTCACTTGAGTGCCCTCCAGCTGTTCAAGTCTGCTCCCCTAAGACCTCAGGTGTTACAGAATGGAGACAATTTAGTTGTGTCTTATCTTGTCTGAATTTGTGACCCACCGAATGGATGGGATTAATAAAACAGTGGTTGTTTTGTCACTAAGTTTGAGGTGTAACTAGAACAGGTGGGTAAAAAAAACAACAATCTGTCATGGAATGATACTTTTGTAAAGTACCATAACAATGACCTTGACAAGAATAACCTTTTTAATAGTGGGTGTAGGGGAGTATCTTTTTGTATTTATTTGTGGCTTTAGAAAAATAATTTTGAGGGACTTTTTATGTATTTGACATTTCTCGTTTTCCTTTTATTAAGTTGCCTTAATAACTTAATAAAAGGCAGGCATGAGAGGATTCACCAGAGACAGAGTGGGAGCAGAACAGGCAAATTTACTGAAATACACTGCTGAGGGGAGCCGTGGGAGAGACTGGTGAGGTCTGTTGTATCATGTGGGTTAGCTCCCTGGTTGGGGGTTGAACTCATACCTTAGTAGTGATAGTACTGAGATTTAATCCTGATGTTACCAGGGAGGTCCTAACCATATTTTATTTTATTTTTTTCTAATAAAATTTCTTTCTATATTAAACTTATTATACATGAGGTGAAATTTTTCCTATTTTATCACTTCACCTTTAGTTTTGTTTGTGATAATGTCTGCTGAAACTATTTACATGTTTATTTTAATGTAGCCAAACTACCAATAAATTACCCCAATGGATTCTGCAGTTTGTGTCAAGCATACAAAATTCTTACCCATTCCAGACTTAAAAATATTTATTCTATCTGAAAGTGCCTTTTTGGCTGCATTGGTTTACACCAAAATTTTCAGTCTATTTGGAATTCATTCATGATGGGAAATGCAAGTAAGAATCTAATTTTATTTTGTCCAACTCCACTCTATAAACTGTGTTTTCTTCATTGACTTGAGAAGCTATCTGTATGTTCACATATAGGCTTGGTTTTCCCCTCAGATTTTCTAACCATTCCACTGATTTCTTGCTATCTCACACCAGGACCATACACTTTACATTTGCCTCTTTTATACATTTAAATACACACCCTTCTTGTCACATTCTACCCTCCACTGTCTATCCTCTCTGTTGCTCCTCTTCCTGGTCTCTTTGTCCTTTTCTGCTGGACTCTGCAGATTTCTTCAGCATTATTTTCTACAACAATGATTCTGTTTTCTGCAGGGTCATTTCAGCTACTACTTTAAATAAACATTAAAATCCCAGTTTTCCTTGTTTCTTCTAAGGACATTTCTGTCCAACTCATCTAGCTTTTTTTTTTCTTTTTCTTTTTACATTTCTGCTTGCCTTTTCACTAGCTCCATGTTCATCTCTGCTATGCTACTTTCTCATTATATTTTTAAAGCTCTATTTAAATAAAATCTGTTTTCCTCTCATTTATTTTAAAATCCAAAGCTATTTGAAATGTCTCTTTCTTACTGTTTGCCCCTCTCTGGGTCTCAGTTTATTCACAGGTTACCTGGCTTGAGCTAAGCTATAGCTTTTCATTGCCCTTTCATCTTTAAATGATGACAGTCTACCCTCACCTGGCTTTTTCCTCCCAGAACAAGGTACATGGGTTCTTCTCTGACTCCTCACTTTTCACTAAGATAAAGTTCAGGAAAGCAAACTTGTGCTAGTTCAGTGAGGGGGCTAAGACACAAGTTTTTAAGTAGCTTCTTCCTGTTTGCTTGCAGCCACTGTGGCTCTTTCCACTTGGGTGAGGCTGGGGAGTCAGCCTCTCTTCTCGGGAGTGTCTTTCCTTTGTTCTTGACCAGGTTTGCTGCCTATCTGGCATTTTATTTTATTTACTTTTAAGATTTATTTTATTTATCCATCAAAGAACTGGGATGTATAGGCCAAGTGTGTGTTGGGGTGGTGGTGGTGGTGGCAAGGAATTGGGGTGAGAGGATTCACCAGAGACAGTGGAGAGCAGTAGAGACAGATCTACTAAAATACACTGCTGAGGGGAGCAGTGGGTGAAACAGAAGAGGTCTGCTGCGCTCTATGTGGGTTAGCTCCCTGGCCAGGGATCCAATTCAGCCCTTAGCAGTGATAGCGCTGAGACAGCCCCTAGCGCCACCAGGGAGACCTCTATCTGGCCTTTTGATAGTCCTTCTCCATAATTTTGAGAGTTGATGCAGGTGCTTCAGATATGTCCCTTTTATGTATTTCCTGGCTGCTTTGAAAACCATTTTTAATGTAGTTTTAGTATATCATAAATTTATTTTTAAAGTAGGAATTCTGAATACTACCTATTATTTCCTTTTGTGTAATTTTTATACCATAACTAAATAAATGGAACTTGTTAGGTAATGCTCTCTATAATTTAAAATCTCTACTGCATTATGTAAAATTACTACTTTATTCCACTACCCTTGCGAGTCTTCTCATACCAAATTCATTCACTTTCCTATGTTAATAGACTACCTAAAGTCTGCAAATACTGCCCTTGCTGCTGATGTGAGCTAAAAAGCAGTGGGTTGGAGTGCTGGGTTGGTGCCCTGCACTGTGAAGCTAAGGCAAGCCGTGGCTGCTTCAGTGAGAGTTCGATTCCCACATGGTACAGGAGACCTCTCTTGTTTCGCCTGCTGCTCCCCTCAGCAGTGTACTTTGTCGATTTGCCTGTTCTGCTCCCTACTCAGTTTCTGGTGAATCCTCTCGCTAGCCCCTGCATCTCTGGCCTATATCCCAGTTCTATATGCATGAATAAATAAAATCTTAAAAAAAAAAAAGCAAAGGTTGACAAGGTTTTTCTACTGTCTTATTCTGAAAGAGTTGAAACCATGTTGGAAATTGTCCTTAAATTCCATACCTTTGATAAAACTTGGGCGTATCCAAAAAAATTCTACCTCCTATGTGATCTTGCATAACTATTTAAATGCATACATCAGTTTCCTCATGGGTCAGACAGAAGTAATAAGATCTACTTCACAGATTTATTATAAGTAAAATAGTTTACACAATGCCTGGCACCTAGTAAACCCACAAGAAATTGATACTGGATATGTTGTTTCTGGAGTAAATTGCTCATTAATTTTTCATCTAATTTTGGATTTAGCCAGGCTATAGAGGTTCCTTCCAGCATGCCCCAAATGCTCTCTGTGAGGGAACTGAAATTCACATAAACATCTTAGAATTCCTGTGTGTTCAACACCTTCTCCATCCTCAGAGCTTCTGGATTTAAGGCAATCCAGAACATCCTGGAGGAGAAGGCCCTCCTTGAGTCCTCAGAACTTAGGGCATATATATCCCTCCCCCTTTTTAAAATATCATTTTTTCCTCCCTACAGAATCCATAGGGGTTGATACCTCACATACCTGAATGGAACCAACCCCACTGGCTGTATATCAATAAAGAATTATAGGGCCCAGATTTAGAGGCCTAGGTTCACATCCCAGTTTTGTAATCTATTATCTGTGTGAACTTGAGCCAAGTACAGGGCTTCTCAATTTCCTTATAATGAGGAAAGCAATACTTAGACAACTTCATAGGATTGTTGCAATGACATAACTCATAAAGAGTTTACAATAGTGTTTGGAACCTGGAAAATAGTTACTTTTTATTATTCATCATTACTAGTGTTACCTGGATACTGTCTGTCTAGCTCAGGAATTAGTACCCAAGCAACCATCATTGGACTGATATTAATTTTACTCAACAGGGTGCGCACACTATGCCAAGCTGTTTTGCATAGGTTCTCTCTGAGGAAATAAAAAAATGATACAGATCCCTTCATATCTGAGTGATTCAGAAAGTACTCCATGGTTCTCTAGGATGGCTACACCACTGTCCTAAAATCAAGAAATCTGGAACTCAAGGGTGCTTATATAATGATGCCCAGGCGACCCCAAGCCCCAGGTGTCTCTGTAAGAAAACTCTGCAATTATAGGTCTGTTATGAGAAACTTATATTTTTCATAAAATACCCCAGTCTAGTCAATACACATGGAAATATGAGGGTATCCAACAACTGAGGCCTGTCTTAAAGGAGAAGAAAGAAGCCACAGTTCTACTCACCTGGGCATCCTTTTGCACGAGAGCATCATCCAGAGCATTTCCTGTATCTCTGCCACCCTGAGGATGAGAATGGGAAGATGGGGAGTGGGTAGAGGGCACTGTTAAAACTAGAGGGCCTGGGTATTATGACGCAGTAATTAGACCGCCACAAGGGGTCGTGCGTCCAGCCGACGAAGCTAATATAGAGCCTTTGACTGTCTTGATTATTCACAAGGTGCTGATCTGTGCTAACAGACATTTCCAGTCAAAGGGCACATGCCAGGTGGCTCCCAATGTGGTATGGGAGTTTCTGCCAGTAGAAGGGGAAGGAGAATGAATGCCTCCTATTAACTGTTTTTGCCACTACTATCTACTCACTTCTCTTTCTCTTTCCCTCCTTGTGACCCAGGCCTTCCTAACTGGCAGAGTAACATTGATCAATTGCCAGATTGGGGTTGAGAACAGAGTAGAATGTGGGAATGTGGGATTTGAGGAGACTGAGAAACTACCCCCTACCCCCCTCCCTCCCTACCCCGGGGCCCTCAGCAACATGACCTAGCAGAATGTACAGGGTTGAAGCCTTGCAGGAATGCGAATGAGTGGCAAAACAGGCTATTTTCCCCTATTTTGTTAGACAACTTTTACTGCTATACTGTCTCAATGGTCTTTGGTATAGGTATGGCTCAGCAGAGCAGCAAATCTGGGAGGAAATAAAATGATGATAAGGAATAAGGAAAGCAGATAGGCATCATTAAGTAAATGTCAGAAACAGTGAGGTAGGAGTTGAAGATGATTTTTGGAGGTTCTGCTTTGCTGGAAGAACAGAAACAGGGGAGTCAGGATGAAGAGCTGGGTTGGCTGGAAAATAAGTTTAGGTTTAGTTTTAGGAGGACTGATTTGAGGTATAATAAAGTAAACATAAAGGAACATCTAAAGAGCGGTGAGAAATGATCTCACTCTCAGGAAGGAGGTCAGAAATAAAGCTAAAATGGGAAAGTCATGTGAAATATCTCAAGCACCCATCTCCTCCTTTTTGGTACCCTGTTCCCACATTAGCCTGGTCTTGCTCTATTTTTCACTGGACTATTGAGCAAACTTCCTATCTGGATTCCCAGCTTCCAGTTCAATTTATCTTAGACACACTATTACATCACTCTCCTGAAAATCAATTCCAGCCACTTCTCTCTACATCTCCAAAACCTTTAGTAGCTCCCTACTGTTCTCCAAAAAAATGTAAACTCTCAACACAGAATTCCGGTTCACCCTTCCACCTTGCTCCTAGAATCACCAGCCTGACTGCTCAGCCAATTGTTTCTTATGAACACACCCTGTTTCCTGCTTTCTTGTCTTTCCTCCCTGGAATGCATCTACCCACACTTCTGCTTCTTGAAAGCATAGCAATCCTGTAAGTCCTCTCTAAACCAGCACCTCTGCCAGAAAGCCTTTGCTAAGTTTTGGCAATCAAGGTCTCTCCTTGAACCTACCTTCTACTGGGCCTCTCTGTTGACATTGTTCTTTTCATGCCTTTATTAGTGCAACCTGTGTGTCTGATATATTTCCTTACGACAATATAAACCCTCAAAGCCAGGAAACTGCCTCTTGGTCATCTCTACAACTCTCCAATAATACGAACCAAGTAAAATGGGTACCTGGCATGTATTCAGTACTTAAAGTAGAATGAATGCACATGTATGACTAGCTGAGTCTCTAAAGAGCAACTATAACAACAAGACAGGACAAGGGCTACACTCATCTTTGGAAGGCTACCCCCCACCCCCAGCCTCCATCAGAAGCAATTAACCAAAGGGATCACTCACAGTGCTCAGAGACACCAGCACTCGCTGGAACATGAACGATGTGTCGGACCGAATGTCGTCTTCAAGGCTATTTCCATATTCTAGCAAGAGAGTAAAATTTGCCAAATCAGAACAAAGTCCTGCCCAATATTGTATCATACTCCAGGGCCTTCTGTCCTCTCCACAACCAGTCTACTCACTAAAGCATAAGGTTTTTCACCCCACATAGTTTTTCCAAAACTAAAGTGGAAAATGGTCAAGATGAGCTGAGCTTGTTGGAGCAGAAACGAGGTTCCATACACAGGAGGCTGAGAAGGTGGGGCTGGCCTCCTCACTCTATGGCCCTACTGTGTGGGTATCTGTCCTGAAGGTGGTTTCCAGGGGAGCACATGGAAAGGCAAACAGCCCCTGAACCCAAGTTTGGGATAAGCAGGAGGCTGTGAAATCCAAATTCGAATGTGTGCCTTCTCTTGCCCAGGATCTCCCGACACCATTCACGGCCCTCAGAGTAAGAACTGTTTTTGGCAAAAGGTGGGAGTGAGTCTATGTTCCAGGTGCTAGAACAAAACTCCCAAGTTTTAGAATATCCTGCTCTGAACACTCACTGAAAAACTCTGTTTTTCGCTGTCTACCACGGTTGTATATGTTTATTACAGAAAAATTAAGAAAAGACAAATAAAAGGGGTGAAGGATGTCACTGTGATCTAATCACCCAGAAATAATAATTTTGTTTAGCCAGTCTGCTACTGTTGAACATTTTTAGTTAATATAAACAATACCAAGTGAACACCATGGGAACTAAACCTTTGTACATTTCTAAATATATTTTTAGGGTAAAAATGCATCTTTTAAAGGCTTTTCTGAAGTATCAGTTTCTGGGGTTTTAAAGAGGAGAGTAAATGGCTATTTTTTTTTTTAAGTAGCTGGAGGACATAAGAGTCCAGTTTGGACATAAGAGATGGGGTCAGAAGTCCTCTGCTGACCGTCCCCTGGAATTCTAAGACTTACTGGTGCTGCCCTTTTGAGCAAGCACCTTTGATTCTCTGCTTGATAAAAAGGAATATCTTTTCAGATTTCAGAGTAATGAAACACTGCCCTGGGCAGACGAAGGAGAATGGGTCTTCATCTGAGAAACTTGAGAAGCTAACAGATAGTCATTTGCCTACACTGGGATCTGCCTCACAGCAGAGTTTAAAACTGATCCTCTGTCATGGTCAGCGCTTCTGGGAAGAGAGTCTAATCAGTGAGTAACCAACCACTGCCCATCTACTTCTCAGATCACTGTGAAACATGAACCAGGGCCCCTGAGATGCTACATACGCAGCTGGTAGTTCTCCTTTATGAGGCTGAGCTCTTCAGGTGACCGGGAGGCCAGGATCTCAATCAGACAGCCCTCATCGGTGCCAGCTCCCTAAAGACAAAACCCAAAGGGGAGGGGGATTGAGTCCCAGATGTTGAAGGAATACAGCTAGGAATCTTTAGACAAAGCACCATAAGATTTGCTCATCTTAACGAGCAAATTCCATTGTGTTTACCAACCATTATTAGTAATAACAGGCACTTCTGGACTGTTTCTCTGTGTTAATTGTAGTCAGGTTACAGTCTGTTCCCTAGGGAGTTAGTATTTTCTTGGCCTCCCTTGTCTTCCTTTAAAGGGTAGCACCTCTGGCAAAGACTGTTTCTTCTTTGCTTTCCCAGAGCCTAACCCAGGACCTTGCACAGGACTAAGTATTTGCTGACATGACTGAAGAGAGATGTTGTATTTGAATTTCATCCTTGGCCATTAAAAAACAGCAGACCATAAGCGGGTCAGACATCAAAGGAGCCGACAGCCCTTTTTCGCCAGTTCTGAGTCTGTAGGGGACCCAGAGCCCCATGGTGTCAGTTATAAAGTTTAATATCTCAAAAAGTAGCTGACACAACAAGAGAGTTTCTGCAATGTTTATACAAAAAACACAATTACACTCACTCCCTATGGAGTCATAGAAAAGAGCAAATGATTTTAAGTTTTTGGAGAACAACTTTTCAGCTACAATTTTAATAATGTAATGTCATTTCAAGTTGTCATAAATGACAACTATGTACCATCCTTCTCATTCTCAGAAGGCCTTCGTCAAGGTTTCTTGACAAAGCTCATCAGCGTTTGTTCTGAGAGGATTGAGAACATGTTATTTCTTTGCTTTCCCAGAGCACAACATCAGCAGGGCAGAGGATTTGTGGACATGACTGAGGAGGGCGATTATGAAAAGGAGGAGCAAAAACCTTCATAGCCTTTCGCAGCTCCTGCACGTCGTACAGCACAGTGGATGTCATCATTCCCAAGATCACCTTCTCGAAGTTGCCAGTCAGTTCTGACTTCAGGTCATCCAACAGATCCTGCAATGCAAGAAGGTGGCTTTCCTAACTGCTGCAGTAACTTAAACAGAAGTTCTGTGCAAGGGGCTTCTGGGTACCTTTCGGGAGTACTTAGGTCAAAACTGTTCTCCTACTAACACTTAGACTTTGCATTTCCACTTCCATTCTCCCACAATTGTACAATGGAATTTTCCAAAGGCTACTCTTCATAGGCACAATTATGTCAAAAGGCTACTAACATGCTCCTCCCTCTTCCAAATATTTATCTGCACAGACCAGATTTTCTTTATATACTTTACAACACATTGAATGCAGAAACAGATTTGAGAACTCATCTATGTTCCATTAAATCAGATGTTAAAGAGCCTGGCAAAATGTAAACTACAGCATATTTTACATTACAATATAATCTTACTAATTTTTTGGAACATAGAACTATTTTACATAAGATTATTTTAACATGATTTCTAAATTTTTTTTGCTTTACAGTAATATAAGTATCAAAAGCTGTAACACTCACAAAGACAAAAAATGTTTGCAATAATTTAAGAGATTATAAATGGGTCTGCCATAAAAAATCTGTAGACACTGGACCCTCCCTGGTGGCGCAACGGAAAGGACACAGCACTGCAAGCTAAAAGCAGCCACTTCAGCATGAGTTCAATTCCCCAGCCCCGGAGGTGATCCACATGGTGCGGCAGACCTCTCCTGACATGCCCGCTGCTCCCCACTCTGTCTCTGACTGCCTCTCAATCCTTTCACCACCCCTGCATCTCTGGCCTGTACCCTAGTTCTGTATGCATAAATAAATAAATCTTTAAAAAAAATTTGTAGACACTGACTTATAAATATTTGCTTACTTAATAATATACTTTACCTATATTTATAAGTCAGTACTCACCTATGACAGATTAGCTGCTATTAAATTTCTACACAAATTTCTAGTGTAGATACAATATAATTTCCTTAACCAGTCCCATTTCTATTTATTTCTACCATTACATATAGATACATTTACTTGTATCTCTTGATCATTCATGATTATTTCCTAAGGTTCAATTCCTAAAAAGAACAAAACTTAATTATTTGGACAAAGGACTAAATTCTATACATACTAATTCACATTTTCTCCTAGAACAGGTGAAAGAGTTTAAAAACCTGCTTAAGATTAACCAACTAGTAAGGAGTTTAGTTGTTACTCAAGCCCAAAGCTCTGGCCCTCTGAAGCCTGTGTCTACAATATTGTGTTTCAGCTTATTGTGCTAAATTTTTATGGTACATCCACACATATCGAGTAAATGAGTAGATGAACAAATCAATTAGTCAATCTGGTAATGCTGGTCATCTTAACACACTGCCATCAGATTAGCTAAGCTTTCAGACTGAATGTTTAACATCCTCTGGTCTCTAGTTCTCATATCACATGTACATTCATGTCTATTGGTGCATTCATTTTCTCTAGGGATGGAGTAGAGTCTTAAATGTCCAGAAGATGGCCCAAGTAATCTGATCAGAAGTATCCTGTTGCCTACTGGGTTGTCCCGCCAACACTCCCATGCAGATGCTCTGGCAAACGCTGAGCCGGACCTGTCCAGTCCCAGCCCCTCAGCAACAGGAACGTAGTTACCTCTGAGAAGTGGTCACAGTCTGACTGGTTGTAGAGTATAATATTTTTTATTTCTAAGAAATATTTATTATAGAACTAGTGTACTCTACTAGTGTACTCTGAGACCTGAAGACACTTATTGATCATATTTCCTTGATAAAACGATTCTCATGATCACACAGATAGGTTTTCAGTGATGTGGGAAGATTGGGTGGAATGAATCTGGTAAGTGGTTTGCTGAAATCAAGATTGAGAAAGGGTTCCTGAGGGGCATGGGATTCTAGCCAGAAGGCGTGGTGAGTGCACAACACGTAAGCTACTAAAATACAAAAATATAGACAAACACAAAATCCCTGAAATGAAGATCATCAAAGGAATGAATATATGCTACACATGGGTTTATGTGAAGAATCAGAATAGACCCTAAGTCCTAGGAGACCTGTTTAATACAACTGGAGTGAAATATTTTAATTAGTTTGGAGGGCCACCATCCACAGTGACCTTAAAGAGGCCTGATCAGAGTTAGGAAGACAGCACTGGACCCTCACTCCTACTTAGTGCTCAAAATGATGGCTGAACTCACTGAACAGTCAAGTCTCTTTGAGGACCTGGCCCTGAGCTCTGTGAATCAAGAGCAACCTGAAATCATTATTGGCTGACAGTGGAGGAAAACACTTTGAAACTGCGTTTTCAAGGACATCTTTAAACCAGGTAAAAGTTCTATCTTTAAAAGCAAAGGACCACTTCAGGAATTTAGATTGCAAAGAGGCCCTTGGTTCCCTGTTAGAGCTGTTTCCTACGGGTCCCCTGTGAACCACGTGCAGTGGAGAGGCCTGCCACCTACCCGGCCCAGGGTGGCTTTGTAGGTGGTCCTGATCTCCTGGCGCTGTGCCGTGTTGCGAAAGGCCACGATGTTGATAATGGCATCTTCATCTGTGCCTGGAGGTGGAACAGAGACAGAGTATGACCTGAGAGCGCAATGAGAGCATGGGTTCCTTTGCAGATGCACGAGTAATCCACACACATGCAGACAGCTTTCTAAGAAAAGAGGTCTTTGTTTGAAGGGTTTGTGAGCAAGGAAACATGTAATATTTGAGTCTTAGCCTCTCTCTGATTAGTTGTTTACTACTGAACAAAATAGTTAACATCTCTGAGTATTAGTTTCCTTCTCTATAGATGTGAGAGGTCATAGTACTTTTGTAGAACTGCTGCATACTTTTTTCTTTAATAGTTTATTTTTACATCATTTTGTACTTTTTTTTTTCATCTCAATTGTAATCCCCTAGGGTTTCCCATCACCGAGTCACACGTGTGCCATCACCATAGTCCCGTGCACTTCCCTCCCCCATTTCTGATCCCATTCCCCACTCCACCCCTACAAAATGTCTCTGGTATATGGCTGTTCATTATTCTTATTATTTTCTTGCCTGGTCCATTATACTCCTGCTATGAGCGAAACCATCCGGTATTTTTCTTTTTTCTTTCTGGCTTATCTCACTAAGCATGATCTTTTCCAGCTCCATCCAAGTTGCTGCAAAAGACATGTGTTTCTTTTTTTTTGGTTGCTGAGTAATATTCCATTGTATATATGTACCACATCTTTTTGCTGCATACTTTCAATAAACAGTAAGAGAATTACTTAGCACAAAGGCTAACACTTACTAAATTATTCAATACATGTTGGCTGTATTCATGCTTTTTTGTCTCCTCTGGGATTCTTACCATGTCTTTTGGGTTTCCTGTGCCATCTTCCATGTTCTTGCTTTTCTCTCCTCGTTTTTATCTCTTTATCATTTCCTTTGAGTTTTGAAATAATTGGAATTTGTCTTTTAATTTACTGATTTGAATTTTTGCAGGGTTTAAATTGTCTGCTCACTGCATTCACTGCATTTCAACATCTATAATTGTGTTTCATCTCCAAGCTACCTTCTCTGATCTCTTTTAATAACTGCCAATCAATTCCTATCTGAGATGAGTCCTACCAAGATGTTACAATGCAAAATTCAAATTAGACATGTTTTAAATTTGTTTGCCTGTTTCTTGAAGCAACTTTCACAGGGAGACTTTATTCTGATTTTCAAATGGTAACATTTGGGTGTTCACATAGGTTTGGTGATTTTTTCTCACTGATACCTTGTATGAGGAGTGGTGATGAGTTGCAAAAAAAGATAAAAAAGGGAGAAATTAAAACATATAGGTTCACTAGAGATCCAGAGAAATATTGTATGTAGGGAGGAAACTATAGAACTTTAATTTTATGTACTTTATAGATCTACTTTCTGTAATCTTAATAACAATAATAATAATAAATACAGCCATCCTTTCTTCCTTCAGAAATCTCAATTGGGGGCTGGTCCATCCCCTTTTGCTCATGTCTGTTTTTTTTTCCCCTAGGCAAAAAAGCATCCCCTTCTTGCTGTAAATCAAGTTTGAATTCTCAAGATAGCTTTGTTTTTTTCTTTTTTTTTTTTAATCATCTCTCCTCTTCCACATTCAAATTTCTTACCAAGTCATGAGAAATCTAACTCTAAAATAGTTTTCCCACCCATCCTTTTTCAATCTTACCATCACACTCCAGTTCAGTTCAGGATTTCTTTGTGGACAACTGTAATGTCTGCTAACTAGTATTCTTACCTTATAATTGGTCTTCTCTAAATCTTGCCACATTAATTTTCTTAAAACCAGTGTCTCCCCTCCTCAGAAATCCATAGTGGCTTACCATGGCCTGGTGGATTAGCTATAGATACTGTAGCCTGGCATTGAGACAACACAATAGCCCATTCCTTTTCACAAATATCCACATAAAAGGACACCAGGCAGGCAAATCCAGACTCAGCTCTTGAATTATACTTTATCTAACTGTATGGTATGCCTTTGTCCTGATCTGCTTCACTACCAGTCTGTTGGTTTTCGTCTCTCAAGCCCTTCTATGTAGTGTCATGATTCTGACATTTGCTGCTTCTAGTCAGTGCCTTTGGACCATCTCCCCCTATCTGTGATTCTATCGGTGGCCTTCTCAGCACTCCACGATCTCCCTAACTCTAACTAGCCTTCTTCTGCTTTACAAGCACCTCCTGATGCAAACAACCCTTCCATGTATTTACTGTGATTCCCCTAAGTCTCAGCTAAACCAGAAAATGGGGCACAGTCATCCTATGTCTTTGCTTTAGCTATCCCATTCACTGGAATTACAATCTCCCTTATCTGTATTTATTAAAACTCAATTCACATAAAATTTATAACCTCCAATAAATTTTTTAAAATTTTTTTAAAAGAGATGTATTTATTTATGCATATAGAACTGGGGTATAGGCCAGAGGTGCAGGGTGGTGAGAGGCTTCACCCGAGACAGTGAGGAGCAGAACAGGCAGATCAAGGAAACACACTGCTGAGGGGAGCAGTGGGCGGGTCAGGAGAGGTCTGCCGAGCGCCATGTGGTCACCTCCAGGGCAAGCGGGGATCAAACTCATGCTGAAGTGGCTTTAGCTTCTTAGTGCTGTGCTTTAACCCGCTGCACCACCAGGGAGGGCCAACCTCCAATAAATTTTGCTTGATGTCCCTAAATAAAAGGCCATCTCCTTTCTGACGGAAAGGATCTTATATGTGTCTTTCTGGTCACTACCATTCTATGAACTCGATGATTGCTATCTCTGTGCCTGCCTTAGTCACGTAGCATCCACGGGCTATTTGACTGCAAGAACTAGGTTTTATAATACTTATCTCCTCCGCTGTCTACCTCATATTTCTCACACAGTAGACATTAAAAGGGTTGGCTGTGCTGAATGTCTCCAAACTCTTATTTTGAGAATTCTAAATGTGGTTCATGTTCTGAATTATGGTGTTCTTGCTATATATCAAGAATTAGGATAAATCTAAGAAAAGGGTAGGCCAAGCACATTTTCCATTTTATTCATTCAGAAAGGAAAATGAGGAGAAGGCTAGAAAAGTTCAGAAAAATGTTCTATTCGGAGGTGGGCAGCAGGATCACACAGTGGCCTAAACTCTTAAACTCCCAAACTCTCAAACTGGTGGCCAGTGGAATCCTGGAATCCTGACTCTCACGGTCTCTCGTTCTGGGGCTTGGGCAAATTAGCTAATCTTCACAAACCTCAACTTCTCATCAGTAAAACAAGCTGATGCCAGCATTAAAACATAATCCAAGTAACGAATTGTGCCTAACATAGAGTACAGCTTAATAAACACTCACTATGATTGCTGTCACTGTTAGTAGCATGGGGCTGAGAAGAAGGATTCTTTTTGGATAAAAACTGGGAAATAAGGCTTCATAGGCAAGTGCTTTTATCTAAACTTCATGAAGATTCTAAACAGCAGTTACAAACTAGAGGACAATCCTCTGGCCAGATGTCCCCCTGGGCAAGAGAGTAGGCCAGGGAGCCTGAATGCACCCAGCATGACTGGGCCCAGCTGGCAGAAAGTCTCTGCTCTCGGGGAGCTCACTGGAGAGGAGTGCAGTGGATGGCATGTCATTCTAGTCACGACACAAACCTTCTCATGTAAAATTCCACACATGGCATGTGAACACTGTCCCAGCTGCACCTACCACAGCAGCAACAGACAGAGGGACTCAGGGGCTGGACACAGACAGATTGCTGGCAGTCTGGGACAGAGACAGGTTCTGCTGAGTGTGACTCAGGGCTCGGTTCCACCTACTTTATGATTTTTGAGGTTACCTCTCTGGGTCTTGGTTTTGCATTTGTAAAGTGGGACAAAAATAACATATAGCTGCTTTCACTAAGCCACAGAGCTGTTATCTATTTCTGCTGAGATAATATTTATGATGGTGCTTTGACAATTTTATGGCATGAAGGTACACATACCAGCACTAGTAGGAAAACAGACACATTTCTCAAGTTTTATATATAGATTCATAATGTTATACTGCAAAACCAGATTTTAATATTTGGCGAAATCCAAATTTTTGGATTCAATTTAACTTGCTGTAGTAAAAGTGGTAATTAGTGTCCACTCACCTAACTTGTCTCGAAAAGCCAACTTGTGTCCACTACATTTTCTTAAAGTGATATCTACTCATAATTGCAGTGAATATAGCACCCTGTGAGACCCTGGGGTGCCCAAAGTGGGGTGTTAGCCAGTCACTTACCCAACCCTTTCATGGCCTTCCTCAGGTTCTGGGCATCTTCAGAGGCATTGAATCCTGAAGCAGCTCTGATGGTACCTCCTTTGCTTGCCTGAATACAGAGAAAAAGACGTGACTGGGTGCCACCTCATCCAGCAAACATTTGCTGAGAACTCCCTGGGGTCAGACACTATTCCAGGTGCTGGGGATATGGCTGTGACCATGCTGATGTTCTAGTTGGCTGGGAGCCAGGGAGGAGCAGACAGTAAAGAAGCCAACAAATAGTTATTCCAAGTGTTAGGTAGTAAGAAGTACCGGGGAGCAGATAGAAAGCTCCTTGGAGGGGCTACTCTAGGGAGTTACAGTTGGGCTGAGATCTGAGTGATACACACAGCTGACCATGCAATGATCTGCAGGAGCAAAATTACAGGTGGGAGAACACCTGAAGCAAAGGCCTGGAGGCTGAGTGGAACTGGCTTCTGTGGGAGAAGGACAGAGGCCAGCGTGGCTCAAGCTGGGGGGCAAGGAGAAGAGTGGTAAAATAAGTTACTACAACACCTATGAGGTAATCTTGTCCTTCCCCAAAAAGGAAGACATCAAATCTGAATCTGATCAAGACTCTAGAGCCAATGCCAACGTACAGTAAATTGAAGCGAGAGGGAAATGTTAGCCAACATCACAGGGTTATAAGGAAATTGTGAGGGGAAATGGAAAAGAGAGATGAAGGCAGCTGAAAGAGATTTAAAAAGTTTATCTTTAACACAATGTATAAGTCTCATTGGATCTTGGATCAAGCAACAGCACAAAAAACTGACATTTATAAGACAATTGAAAATTTAAACAGCAACTTGATATTTGACAAAGGAATTAGTGTTAACCTTTTGGGCCTGATAATGGTATCTTGGTTGTATTTTTTTTTAAGGGTTTTAATCTTACTTATATTGAAATAGTTTACAGATGACATGATAAGATATCTGGAATTTGCTCCAAATAACACAGGTGGTAGGAAGTAAGGTAAAGAGTAACTATGAATAAATAATTACTGGTAGGAGTAAGGTAAAGAGTAACTATGAGTAAATAATTTTTAAAAGGAGTTTTTTAAAAATAGTCTACATCTGTATGTCTTTCAACTTTTCCATAATAAAAACGGCTTTAGAAGGAAGGAAGGAAGAGAGCTAGCGTCAGAACAAGGCAGCCCTCACAAATCAAAAAGGAGTTTGTTATATTCTAAGTGCAGTGGGTTGGATGCAAGGGGATGGGGAAGACAACCTGACTTGTGGGTTAAGATAACTCAGGCTGCTAGTGCGATGGGGTGCCAGTTGGGATTTGGGGCCAAGACCCAGGACTATAATACTAGAAGAGGGTGAAATAATAAAGAAACAGACAGAATCAGCACATGTTTTGGAGCAAGGTGACAGAACTTTCTGATGGACTGGTGTGAGAAGTAGGGAAAGAAAAGAACCTCATGTAACTCCAAAGCATTATTCCTGAGAGGAGAGAGGACAGTGAGATTTATTTGCCCAAATAGGGGCAAAGGAAGGGGCTACCAAATTTGGACTGGCAGTGGAAGTGGGGTGTCAAAGCTCTATTTTCAAAATATTTAGTCTGGGGCTGTCCATTAAATGTTTAAGTGGAGTTGTCAAAAGGACAGCTGGGTACACAATATGTCTTAAAGGTCAAATCTAGAGAAATAAATTGAGGACACATAAGTATTTGGAAGGTATTAGATGAGAAGAGATGATCTAGGGAAAAAGTGATGATAGAGATGGACAGGGTCCCTGGGACCTTCTAAGGACTCCGCAGCAGTACAAGTTCAGCTCAGAAGGAAAAACCAGAAAGGTTGACCAAGAAGCATGGTCTTTGAGGTGATAAGAGAACCAGACAGTTTCTGTTCAGAGGCTCATGGAATCACCCTAGAAGCAGAAGCCTGAGCATCACCTAGGAACTTATGTAAGATTCAAGGATGGAATCTGCAACAGGTTCCAGTGAGACTGTATTCCTGCAATACTTGATTTGGGATTTCTAGCCTCCAGAACTGTGAGACAACAAATTTCTATTATTTGAAGTCGCATTTGTTATGGAAGCCCTAGGAAATTAATACAGGTACTTTACTCCTTTTCTTCTACTACTTATCATTAATAATAGACAACTTGATGATATGCTGTCAAAATGCCAACATGGCCTCACTTAGTCCTTGGCCCCATCATAAGTTGACTTTCTAAGTCAAATGTTTCAGATCTTTGGGACTCCAATATTGAAAAATTTTGGATGACACTCAAATGCTGCATTTGATGGTAAAGCAAACTGCACTGCTGAAGGACACCACTGTGGGATTAAAATTAATACCTAACAAGATGAATCAATGGAAGGATTTGTAAGGACAGTTCAGTTTGTTGATTAGCATTCTGAGTGATTCTTTTTTTCCAGGAAAAAGATAAGCTCAGGAAACTTGTCCCTACTAGCTCTAAAGTATCTGTATTGATTAAATTTCAGGGAATAGTGCACCATTATGTGTTCTGGGAAGGCTTCTCACAGCAGCTAAGAAAACAGAGAGAGACAGAGGGAAAGATGACAAAACCAAGTGAATCAAAACAGGTGTTACAGCACGATGGATGAACATTATTCAGTTATTAAAATAGTGAAGAGGATAAATATCAACAAGATTGGAATATAATGAAATGGACTACTAACCAGCAATAAAAAAAGAGTTCAGGAACAAAATACTGAAACTTACAGCAACAGATGGATTACAAAAATATAGAAGGGTAAACACTCTATGATTCCATTTATAGAATGGTTTAAAACAGGCAAAGCTAATCTACAGTAATAACAATCAGAACAGAGGTTACATTACTGGAATGGAATGGTGAGGGTAGCGACATGAAGAAACTTCTTGGAGTTATGAAATGTTCTATCTTGATCAAGCAGTAGGTTACATGGTACATATTTTTGTCAAAAACACATCTAAAAGTAACTTTCAGAACTGCGCACTTTACTTTATAAATGACGCTGTCATTAACATTTTTTAAATACTTGAATACAGTGGCTTTTAAAATGTTTCCTTGTAGAAATGTATCATGTGACCATTGTAGAAATTTAGAAAATTTTTTTAAAAATAAATAGGAAGAAGAAAAAAATAAATAGGAAGAAAATGAAAACACCCAGGACTCTATTTAGAGTAAATAATTTAAATGTAAGTAAAATGAAAGTGCTACCATAGTAAATATTAAATGCATATTTAACTGCTATTATTTTTTTTTTAAGATTTATTTATTTATGCTTACAGAATTGTGGTACAGGCCAGAGGTGCAGGGGTGGTGAGAGGATTCACCAGAGACAGAGTGGGAAACAGAACAGGCAGACTGACAAAGTACACTGCTGAGGGGAGCAGGGGGGCGAGTCAGGAGAGGTTTGCCTCACCATGGGGGTTAGCTCCCTGCTTGGGGATCGAACTCATGCAGCAGTGGCTTCCAAGAGCTTCGTAATGCAGTGATTTGACCCGCTGCGCTACCAGGGAGAGCCCCTGTTTCACTACCTTTAAAACACAGTACCTGTGAGTAGGCTCTAAATAAAATGATGGGAAATAACTGGGAATTAAAATGTGGCTGCTGTGTGTTTCCCTTTCCTTCAAAAAATGTCTTTTATCTGATAAATCAGTCATGAAGGAGAAACAGGTCCTAGGATGACAGAGGAGAGCAACCGTGGCCATTTTCCTGCAGTGGAAAGCACAGGGATGGGCCATTCAGTTCTCACAAGTGGGAGATGAAGCTTGATGAAGACAGGAAAAATGTCCCATTAATTCTGAGTCTCCAGAAACAAGTACCAAAACAGGGACATTGTAAACATTTCTGAATAAATGTTCTATGTCCAGGAAGAATTAATCATAAAGAGGTGGAATTTAAATTCAAAGCATAAGGAATTTAGGATGGACATGAGTAAGTATCTGTCATGGAGCAGTCTAGCAATAAAAATATTTTAAGAGTATATCACTGCTAGTCCAGGATCGTTTATACATCCATCTTCCTAAAGGATGTCATCTGTAGCTAGTGGAACTCTAGTTCCTCTCCTTCTATTCTACTTCCATTATTCCTTTCCAGAAAACCAGGGATCAGCATCACCTGCCTGTTCAGAAACCCCACTGTGTGGGAGAAGCAGAGCAGATGGCCAGTCTCAGGGGGAACCATGTTTGCACCCAAGAGGCTCAGCTTCCACATCAACATTCACAGGGATCTGCTTCCTTGCCTGTTGCAGAGATCAGATACCAAGCTCTAAGGAGTCCAGTCGCCGCTGAAAGGAGATGCGTGACAAGCCATATGGCAAGAGAACCCCCCTTCTGGAAGAGCCTGAACTGATGAAATTCTGCCAAAATTTAGAAAGCAGATCTCTAGGTGGTAGAATCTGTGGGATCTTTAGTTTTTTTGTTTGTTTGTTTTTGTTTTTGCCTAAATATTTGATAATGAATAGATAGTGCCTCTGCAAAGAGAAAGCTATATAACTTATTTCTGATTCTCAGGATGTTGGAAAGATTCAAAGAGGTCTCTCTTTGAGTTTATTTTCAGGGTCAAATTACTCACCACCTCTGAAAGAAATTAAAACAGTGCTTAACTGGAAAAAAAAAAAAAAAGCTATCTTCCTTCTTCCTTCTCCCAGCCCCACTGAGCAAGCTATCATTTATGAGTCAAATGTCCTTTAGTACACATCCTGTACCTGTCTGGGGCTGGCACGAGGTAGGGTGAGGTACTTTGCAACTTACCATGGCCACGATAAGAGGTCAGTCACCCAGGCAGAAGTTCCTCTGTGATAAAAGAAGAGGAAATTACTTAGATGAGTAAAGTGTGATTAAAGTCACTAATCAGGATAACTTATAGTTTGCAGGAAGTTAAGCCACAGGGAAATAACATCCAGTTTTATCAAAATACCAGCTATTGATTAGCCAAAGATAACATAGTGAGTCCAACTAATGATTAATGAGAAATTAGTCAAACAGGCAAGTTTATTATACCAGTAAAATATTTTCTTATCTGCTCTTCTGCTTGGAGAAACACATTATAGAAGTCACTCATTGCTTTGTTAGGATGACATACATTATTTGTAAACCAAACCTTGTTTCTGAACTGTTTGCTCTAGTGGATCAGATCGTAGGAGAAAAGAGATAATCTGAAAATTCAATGTACCAAGGAAAAGCGCTGCACTACACCTACACTCTGTGTGTGTAAGTGTGTTGATATGCAAAGATAGGTGAGTGGCCCAACCAACATTAGCCTTCTGGTTTCCCAGTGACCGCTTCCGCTGCCCTCGCTCAGTATTTAAAGATGTTTCTTTCTTTTAAGCTGCAGCCTTCCATACTCAGCTTTGCCCTTAGTTCTCTGAACCACTCCTTCCTTCATCAAAAAGACTTGAATTTCAGTCATTCAGAATGCAAAAAATATTTTTACTATCAGCTAGAACACCAGACAGATTCTTATGATATATGGAAGGCCTCAGAATAATAGGCCAACTGGATTCTTGTTTCTATATCTAAGTCCTACAGATAATGCTCCTTTTCTAAATGTTACTTAGATCCTTGATACTTAAGAAATCATCCCAGAAACAGAAGCCTGGACATCTCTTGGGAACATGTTAAAAATGTTGAATGTAGGCCCTAACCCAGACTAACTACCAGAATCTGTATTTAACAGGATTCCTCAAACACTTGTCTGCACTATAGTTTGACATTTACAATCCTACCAAGGAACATTTTTCAATTATTGCCTGGAATAACTAAATCTTTCTTAGCCCACTTTATTGTCTACTTAGGTATGTTTGGTCACATTTCGGTTTATCTTCCAGCATTCCTTGGGCCCTGCTCCTTTCTTCCTGTTTCCACCACTGACTGAAGACGGACATCATACTGAACAAAGGTTCAATCCCTTCCTAAGCAGAATGTCACCTGGTTTCTGGGCACACCCTGAACAAATATGCAGAGATGAGAATGAGCGTAGCTACATAGACAATGGGTGAGGCCACAACAGCTGTGGCTTCATTCCCAGGCAGGTTCAGAGAATTTGTTATAGGAATCTTGTCCTTTACACAGCCTTTATACTGTAGGGTAATGAGAAAACCATGGAAAGTTCTGGGGTTTTCATAAAAATTGATACTGTAATTTCAGGTTTTCAGGGCTAGTCTCCCGGCCAGGAATGCCTCCCAGGCTGCAGTGGCAGCACTGAGTCCCAGCCCCCGGACCACCACCACCAGGCTCAGGTGTGCAAATATAAAATTCTGATTTCACTATTCAGAAACAGACTTATCGGTGCATGGTCACACCTGTTTGCTTGCACACTCTCTAGGCTATTTCCATGCTACAATGGCACAATTGGGGAGCTGTGACAAAGAATATATACCCACAAAACTGAAAATATTATTTTTATTGATCTAGCTCTCTATTTACTGATTGGCTTAAAGTAGCATGTGTTGGCCTACAAGTATTTAATACCTGCCCCTTTACAGAAACAGTTTGCTGAGCTCTGGTATGAAGGATGATATGATCAGGCTCCTGGGAAGGAGCTGGTTTAGACATGATAGCGAAGCTGAGACTTGAATGAGAAAAAGGGGTCAGTCATTCAAAGTTCTGGAGAATTGTTTCAGGTATTTAGTGAAAAGGCCCTGAGGCAGGAATCAACTTAATGTGTTTGGGCGACTGATAAAAGCATCATGAACAGGGACCAGAGGGACAAGAGGTATAGCTAGGGTTATGACCATCTATAGGGACAGGAAGAGATAGCTCTTTCTCATCTGCCCAGAATGTGCCAGGGGATGCCAAAAGCAGGACTTTTTTTACTTCAGACGTTCATGGGCCTCCACCACTGCTTCATCTGGAGGCTCTTTTTCACAACACCTGAATTACCAAGGGGAAATACCTCCTCTGAAAGTCAATCTTTAACAGGAAAACTTCCCGTCATTTTGACCACATTAAGAGGAGGAAAAATTGCCGGAGCAAAGCCACTTGGAAACACTCTGGGTTTCAGTGAGCTAGAAATATTTTACTAAAGGAAAAAAAAAATGTCTCATAGTTGCATAGAGGGTGCTTTTAGTCAGACCATTTATTTTGAAACTTGGACAGCATACAACATAAACCCATTATCATTGAGACAACGGTTGTATATTTATTATTTATTAGTATGAAAAAAGTTTCTAAATAGATTATAGAAATGATTGCAGAAAGTGGTACTCCTTAGTTATTTGATTAGATGTAAGACATTCATGTAAAGTTAATTTATACAAATACTTACTAGCAGGATCTGGCTCCTAGCTAGGTCTCAATAACTTTTGGCAAGGACAAGGGGAGCAGAAAGTAATTGGGGAATTGAACACATCCCTCCACCAGTACAGAATTGTGGGTTCGATTCTTAGCTGCACAAAATGACTAGTTACTTCCCAAAGGATGAAAGATGCACCTGCGAAAATCCTCCCACATGTTCCACCCACTATGCAGAGCCATGAGTCTTTACAGAAATACTTTTCTGCCTCAGTTTCCTTGATTCTTTCATAGCTTCTCTGAAGGCAGTTACAATTCCATAAATTGACCAAAACCAAGTTCACAACCATTTAGTGTATCAGGGTTTTAAAGGTTATTTTGCTGTTCACAGTTGGGTTAAAATAACTAGGAACTATGTCTTCTTTCACTGATTAAGTGAAAACACATTCAGGTTTGGGAATCGTCCAAATGACCATAAAAACATTAAGGCTCTTTAAAAGGAAAGTGAAAATTGAAGGGACCATATGTTAGTGAAGTTTCAAAAAAACCATAAAAGTTATGTAATATTAAAACTCCCTAAGTAGGACTCATGATAGTATTCCTGAAGATTTTAAGACTTAATTTTAGAGCAACTAAAAGAAAGCTGGCAAGTAAACATAAGAGCCCATCTCTACAGCGATTACATAAGAAAATAAGTTGTAATTAAGTTCAACCAATTTCAGGCAAGATTACATGAATTTTCAAAACTAATGGGGATTCATAGTGAAATATTAGGTACATTGAGAACACATCTCTACTGTTTAATGGTTATAAGTCCAGAACAACAATTATTACACTATCCCACAAATTGTCCGATTGTATGACTGCCAGAAATTGGCAAGCCAAGTGCTGATAAAGTTCCTTACATCCTTGTAGCAGGTAGAAGGTACATGCCCAAGGTACATACCTCTGACCCTAAGTAGTATTTCTGTAGGCACTAAACTGAGGCAGCAGTGTGGTGTACCCAAAATTTGGAAAGAGGCAAATTACATTGTTCTTCAATATTAGACTAGTAAAATGAGCAAACTGAAACAAAGGTATGCAAACTCATCTCAATGAGAAAAGATGGCTTCCTCGGTGAAGCTAGCTTGCTGAAAGGATTTAGCACATTTAAAGAAAAGTGTCTATTAGCAATGCAACTTTCACATAAAGCTCTCAGAGAGGCTTACACTGGCCCATTTGTGAAAGCCTAGACCTGAGGAAAGGGTGGTTGGGTCCCAGGATCCACCTATCCTGGGGTCAGATGAATTTTATTCATCCCCACTGTGAAGATTAACTGTATTCATCTATTACCTTCTGTTCTGATTCCATGCATGCCAAGCAACCTCTAATTAGTTTGATTTCCTGTGTGTCTCTGTCTACACAGAACCAGAGCAGGTGCACTTTGTCCAATTAACAATTTTTAATGTAAATAAAGTAGCAGTGTGTGTGTGTGTTTGCATGTATGTGTGTGTGGTGGGTCTGTAAATATGAGCTTGTCCCTGTGAACTGGGCCCCTTTTCCGTGTGCCGGTGAAACAATTGCTGTAGGTCTACTGGATGCTGCTCAACAGTATCCAAGAGCTGCTCAACAATGCACTTGGATAACAGATACCCAACTTAAATTAGCAGCCTCCATTCAGATTTATAACACTGACCCACAACCCAGCAGAGGCAACTTGAATGTCCATTACAAAATAATCTTCTGTCCCTGTGACACGTGTCCCCAAGAGATCATAAGTCAGTGAGTCATTCACTGAATGACTCTCTCTGGAGAGTCATTTTTCTCTGGAACATGGTTTCAGTTTACATCCCACAGAAGGACAAATTTCATCTTACATCCCACAGAAGGACAAATTTAAACTTCTAATCTGAAGGATTGGGGAGGGTGTGCTTGGGCGCCATCCAAGCACTGAAAGCTTTTGAAACTGTCTAAGTAACAGGAAAATGAAAGCAACACTTTTTCCTTGGGACACAGATTCTCTTAAAGGTAAAGGAAATTTTAGTGCAGGGATGGGGTTTGAATCCAGAAACAGAGTAACCTATCATTTAAAAAACTCCTGGCAACTGTTGGCAATGACTCAGTTGAACTTCCTTCCCATTGCAAGGGCTCTTTCCAACCTTTCTGAATGGTCCTCTTCCAGCTTTTAGTTGTGCTCTCTTGGCTATAGGCTCACTCCTCAATGGGTAAGCTCTGCCACTGCTAAGAGGCTCAGCATTAGAAAAGCTGACCTAGTAGTCCTTGTTTTGTATGCTGGAGCTAGAAGGACTCTATTTTTTTTATAATACTTTAGTTTTACATCATTTAGTGCCTTTTTCCATCTCAGTTGTAATCCCCGTGGGTTTCCACATCACCTGTTCACCCTTATGCCACCACCAAAGTCCAGTACACTTCCCCCCACCATTTTTGATCCCATTCCCCACTCTACCCCCATAAAATGTCTCTGGTATATAGTTGTTCATTATTATTATTATTTCCCTCCCTATCCCCAGGTCCTTTATGCTCCTGCTATGAGTGAAACCATCCGGTATTTTTCTTTTTCTTTCTGGCTTATTTCACTAAGCATGATCTAGAGGGACTCTACTTTTAAACACATTTTGACTGAACACTTATTTGTATTGAGCATGAGATTTTATCTTTAAATATATACATATACATGTAATGTAACTTATATATTAACCACCCAGTTGTTTTGAGTATATAGGTACATTATCAATATAGTAACACTTCATCTCTTATTGTCCAGAGAAATGAACATGATAACTTTAGGCTTTAGAAAAGTTAAGCATGGGGTCAAGATCACACATATAATAGGTGGTAGGAGCTGTGTTTTCACAGGTCTAACTCTAGAGACCACACCAAATATATGCATGTCTAACTCTAGAGACCACATGTATAAATACATATGTGAACTTGCTATGAACAGTGGGGTCCCTACCTTCTTCCCTGGTCTAGCAGGCAAGAAAGCAAAGCTGTTTGCCTGCTGGGGTTAAAGTAGGACCAATTTTATCCAGTTCTCTCAAGAAGCCATACAAGCATCCAAACCAAGCTTTCATAACCAAGACAAAGAAGGTATTAATGATTGGTACTGACTTCTCTAGAAGTCAGTAAAATTAAACCCCACCCTTTGTCTTCTGTGCACACAGGTAGCATCAACATTTCTTTAGGTTGAGCAACCTAGGAACAAGAATGATCTAAACTTGTAAACAAAAACCAGAAGCCCCTGTTAAAGAATAATCACATTTTCACTATCACTGTCAGATTGTCTCCTGGGTTCAAACCTTCACTTTGATTTATATACTAAACTCTGTCTAGCTATCATTCAGACTTTTATGTCCGTGAATTAGTATAAAGGCAGGTGGTAACACTAGATGCTCTCAGTGTAGTAATGGAATAAAAACATTTTCTTGTTCTTCATCTCATCAACAAGTTAAATGTATAGCACATAAGACAAAACAACAAAAACACGCCTTCCCTAGACATATCTGATGGAAACGAGACCATGCTTTGACTGCCAGAAAACTCCCAATCAATTGTTGAATACAGACTTTGAAGAAAGAGCATTTATAGTCCCACGAAGTTCAGCCTTGTAGCCTTTCCAGCGGGAGAACAAAACATCGCGGGCCTATAATCATGTCTCTCAGAGAAGACACATGGTCAGAGTCCTGCCATGTCTAGCTGCAAGGGTCAAAGGGACTCCATCCAGGCACACCCTGTGCCCTTTCCAGGTGTCCAGCAGCCTGAGCTCTGTCTCGGGGGAAGCCATAGCTGATTCAATCACAATATAAAAGTGCCAAAGTGCAGCCTGTTACACCATGCCCTTGGACTAGACAAAATCCAGGGTCAAAGAAGATTAGAAACAATGATGCCAGTTGTTTCTATTATCCTATAACCAACAATATTAAGACTAGCCAGTGTTCCCCAGGTGGAAGGCAAAGAAGGAATGTCAGAAATAGCTCTTTAAGCTATGGGCTAGAAATATTATGGGCTTTCATCCAAAGTCCATAATATTTGGACTTGGCACAATTGTGACATATTTTCTCGAGCTCTAGATGGCTGTTACTTACATTATTAGAGGCAATGACTCTTCAGACTAAAGCTATTCTTTTAAACTCCTAGAGTCGATTTCTCCTTATTTCCCATGAAAATGTCTAGAAAATCAGAGATGAGAGAGCAATCCCACAGCAGCTCAAGAAAGCAGGAACAGAAATGGAGAGGTGGTCCTCCCTGGTGGCACAATGCAAGGGGTTTAGTCACAGGACAATGAAACAATCTGCAGCCACTGCAGCATGAGTTCTATCCCCAGCCAGGAAGATGACCCACACAGCACAGCAGACCTCTCCTGTCTCACCCGCTGCTCCCATTAGTAATGTATTTTTAGTCAATCTGCCTGTTCTGCACCCCACTTTGTCTCTGATGAAATCTCTCACCACCCGTACCTCTGGCCTGTACTCCAGTTCTCGTATGCATAAATAAATAAATCTTAAACAACAACAACAAATGGAAAGGAAAGGGCTGTTTCCAGAGTTCATTTCCACTAAAATTGGATTGTCAAGATTGAGAAGACTTTTCACTACATCCAGCACACCCCTTCATTATTTAGACAGGAAACAGTCCTATGGACAGGTAAATGGTGTGTCTGCTTTCTATGTAATGTGTGTAGTAATACTGCAGTGTTTCCTCTCATCTGACCCATGGTCTGGCCCTCTGGTGTGGCGGGCTATAAAGGTTCGCACTAGAATGGTCACCATTTACTCCATACCACTCTTTTGATGAGAAACAGCAACCAAAGGGGCCAAATTCGAGTGTGGTATAGTCAACATGTAGGGCCCACAGCTACTTTCACAGAACACACCATCCTTCCTCCATGGAAAGTGACTGTGTGGGGGGTATAACTCTCCCACACACACTTCCTAGCTGTATAATTTGAGGCAAGTTAAAATTTCTCTGTAATTCAGTAACCACATTAGTAATACCGATTCACTAACAGCAATTAATTTTTTAAAGATTTATTTATTTATGCACACAAGAACTGGGATATAAGCCAAAGGTGTTGGGGGTGAGAGGATTCACCAGAGACAGAATAGGGAGCAGAACAGGCACATCTACTGAAATACACTGAAATATACTGATATACAGGCACATCTACTGAAATACAGCAGAGGGGAGGAATGGGAGAAACAGGAGAGGTCTGCTGCTCCATGTGGGTCACTTCAATGGCCAACTGAGGATCAAAAGAACTTGCACTGCCGTGGCTTGATAGTGCTGTGTCTTTGACCCCTGCACCACCAGGGAGGGCCCTTTTAATTATTTTTTAGAAGTTTGAGATCAAAGTATCAGCAAAGATGGTTACTTATGGCCTGTCTCCTTGGCTTGTTGATACCTGATTTTCTCCATGACTTTTATGTTGTCTTCACTCTGTGTCTGTGTCTTAATGATGTCCTCTTTCAATAAGAACAGCAATTACTTGATAAAGCTGCTACAAAGATTTATCATGTTATTACATCTTGAGTTCAGAATGGTATACACATTATGTACTCAATAAATGTTAGCTATTCTTTTTATTACTATTCTCTCCAAGTAAACTTTAACACCCCATATAAATATTCTAGCACTATCTGTTTAATAAGCTATTTATGGTGTGGGTGACTACCTATTTACAAATATCTGTGGTATAAAGAGTCCAGGCTTTCATAACTAGCCACACATCAAACCAGATTTCCCTTATCTTTCTCCTGCTCACAAAGTCAGTGAGGACCTCTGAGTGTATGTATCCCCTGATATGATCATTATCTTCATAGTCTTCTGAATTCGACAGAAAGCTTGAATCTAGATTAAAAACAAACAAAAACTAACAAACCTAACAAAAGGATACACAATTTTTTAAATGCGTGAAAGACTTGAATAGATATTTCACAGAAGATATATGAATAACCAATAAGCAAAGGCGCTCATCATTAGTTATGCATAAAATGCAAGTTAAAACTGGCCCTCCTGGGCTCTCCATGGTGGCACTACAGGTTAAAGTCACATTAGGAAGCTCTCTGAAGCCACTGCAGCATGAGTTCAATCCCCTGCCAGGGAGCTGACCCACATGGTGCTGCAGACCTCTCCTGACCCGCCCGCTGCTCCCCTCAGCAGTGTACTTTGTCAGTTGGCCTGTTCTGCTCCCCATTCTGTCTCTGGTGAATCCTCTACCTCCCCAGCACCTCTGGCCTGTAAGTCAGTTCTGTAGCATAAATAAATACATCTTAAAACAAACAAACAAACAAACAAACAAAATGGGCCCTCTCTGTTGGCACAATAGGTTAGAACTGCAGCCACTTCATCACAAGTTCAATCCCCAGCCAGGGTGGCTTCCCACATGCCACAGCAGACCTCTCCTGTCTCGCCCACTTCTCCCCTCAGCAGTGTATTTTAGTAATCTGCCTGTTCTGCTCCCCACTCTGTCTCTGGTGAATCTTCTCACTCCGCACCCTGGCCTATATCCTGGTTCTGTATGCATAAATAAAAAAACTAAAAAAAAAAAAAAACAACAAACAAATTAAGACCACGATAAGACCACGATAGCCTTTAAAACCCATAAAATGATTAAAATGACAAAAAATGAACACTATTAAATGTTGAAGAGGATACAGAGCAAACAAACCTTTCAAACATTGCTTGTGGATCTTAGGAAACTACTGTCAGTTTCCAGTAAAGTTAAACATTCATCTACCCTTTGATACAGCAATTCCCTCCCTAATCCAAGATAAATGAATACTCATGTCCACAAACTATGGATAAGAACGTTTGCAAGGCCCTTATTCACAACAACTTTAAACTGGAAACAAAATGTCTATCTACATATAAACAGATAAGTAAACTACAGTATATTTATGCAGTGAGATGCTGTACAGTAATTAAAAGGAATGCACCACTACTTAAAAAAAGGGTTATGAGGACAAGTTTATCATGTGTGTATTTTATTACAATTAAAAAAGTGAACTCCTTAAAAAAACCTCACAAAACTAACCACTTAGATATGTGCTTTTTGCTGTATATAAATTATACTTCAACAAAATAATTATATATATATATATATATATACAGTCTAAGAGGTCAAAGTCTCTGCTCTGGAGGCAGTCAGTGGCCTCTCGAGAGAAGTCTACTGCTGTATCTTTCCCTTGGTAAGAGTCACTTAGTAATAACTAAGATAAAATCCAACTCAGTGGAATCCAAAAATCCATACAGCTTTTGCAGAACATTAAGTATAAAATCATGTTTCCTCATGTACAAACAATTATTTAAAGAAAAAATCTGTCCAGCATGGTTAGGCTTTGCCACAGGGTTATACACTGTGTTTCTTGGTCCATTTCCAGAGTTATTTTAGAATAAAAGGTCCTCAATGAAAAATGAAAGGTGACTGAATCCCATGTTCCTCTTTCAGATACAGGTAAATTATTACAAGCAAAAGTGAATCAAATAGTTGGGATTCCAACTAGCTGATCTCAAGCTACTGTGTTGATCTTCAGTTCAGGTCTATTTCAATGCTAGGAATTTTCAAATGTTTCTCTGGACTTAAGTCACCCTAGCCTTGCCTTATGAGTCACATACTATAGTCTACTGTAGCACCAGACACAGATTCCAAGCTTGACCAGTACTCTTGATCTCTTCTTTTGTCCCAGTCATCTTAAGTCTGAGGGATAAAACAAGAAGACCTCATCAAAAGAGAGATCTCTAAATCTAGTATCTGGTTTCTTAGAATCTTTTTCAGAAAAAGTAAAATCCAATTCATCTTTCTTTACAAAATCCTTGTGATTCAGGAATAGATATGCTGAATTTAAATGACAGTCTATGTGAGGAGGGAAGGGTTTTATAGTGAGTCCATGAAAAGGCAAATTATACAAATTATATGTATTTTGTCCTTATAGGCTTTATTTGCCTATAGATAGGAAAGTAGGTATTATGCACCCAGTTCTTCCATTCCAAATGCCAACACCTCTGTTTGCATATGGGAGGTGAGGTGAGGGGGAAATCTCTTCCAAGGTCAACAGGAAAAGACTGAGTCTTCCTTCATAGATTATACTGGCTCATCATGTAGAAATGAGCAGAGACTAAACACTGCTCTCTGAAGTGTCTACTTTTATTATTCTCATGCCTCCCATGTGCTGTAAATACGCAATTTCTAGTTCTGTGGGCACCTCCTCTTCCCCTTGGCGCAGTTATTCCCTCAACTGGGCCAGGGGAGAATCTTTCCAAATTTTTCCAGAATTCAAGCTGACGCTGGCAGAAGAATACAAAAACAGAATTGTCAAAATTCTTCCACAGTAGATTTTTGATTCACATGGGGTACTTGTTATTTCTGTTGCAGCCTCTCCCAAAAGATTTCAAAACTTCATGAAGGCATGGTGAGGCAAAGAAACTCATGAAGAGTAGGACTGACGTGAGATAATGACAAAAGCTGAGAGGAATTAAAACCAGTAGACTTTGACAACAGACTGAGGTTTACCAGAAGGGGAAAGAATGGGAAAAGCAAGAATGGAGAGGGTCTACTGGGTGGGTTGGGTTGATTTTTTAAAAATAATTTTTATCTAAAAATATGCATTTGGCCCATTTTTAGAATATTGGTGCTTTACTAACAGATATATAGAAGTTATGCATATATTATTCAATTTTAATATTTTATACCTAATGCATATAAAATATTTTTCCAGTTTAACATTTTCTTTCAGTTTTACAATCAAAATTTGAGTGTATGTTGTTATACCTATTCATCTTTTCCTTTATAACGCTTCCTCTATTACTTCAACAGTTGTTTTTTTGTGAACCGTTGATCATAGTTGAGTAGAGTGATGAATAGATAATGGAGTTCATTTTGCTATTCTCTCACTTGGGCAAATGTTGGAAAATGTCCACAATAACAACCTTTCCAAAAAAAGGATCTCTTCCCCATTGCTAGAGTGTGACTATATTCTATTTCTACTAGTTTTAGCCCAGGTGGTTAAAGTAACTTGTTTATCACATGATTCATCTTCTTTCCCACCCACTAAACTTAGTCACAACCTCTTCTTTTTTTAGGCATGTCTGTTTCTTAAAGCCTAGTTTCAATTAAAGAAAGTTTCATTGAAAGTGCTGGCAAGGGGAGGCCCTCCCTGGTGGTACAATGGGTAAGGACACAGCACTGTAAGCTGGCTGCAGCTGCCTCAGTGCAAGCTCAATTCCGGGCCCCCGGGAGGTGATCCACATGGCATGGCAGGCCTCTCCTGCCCCCCTCAGCAGTGTACTTTGCCGATCAGCCTGTTCTGCTCCCCACTCTGTCTCTGGTGATTTTCTCACCATCCCTGCACCTCTGTTCTGTATGCATAAATAAATAAATCTTAAAAAAAAGAAGAAGAAAAGTGCTGGCAAGGGTATGGAGAAAATGGACCCTCTTTGGAATCCTCTTACACTGTCGATGGAAATGTAGACTGGTCCAGGGCCTAGGAAAAACTGTGTGGAGGTATCTTAAAAGACTAAAAATGGATCTGCCATTTAACCCATCAATTCCACTCCTAGCTATCTACTCCTCCAATACAAAAAGACTAATTTGAAAGGAAAGCTGCACACCTATTCTACTGCAGCACGATTTACAATATCCAAAATGTGGAAACAACCTAAGTGACCAAAAACAGATAAGAGGGTCAAGAAATGTGGTATATTTACACAGGGGGATGCTACTTAATGATCAAAAAGATAAACTAATGCTGTAACATGAATGGAGCTGGAAGGGATTATGCTAAGTGAATGGAACCAGAAGGGAAACACCCGATGGTATCATTTATATGTGGAATACAGAAAAAGCAAACGAGGGTCAAAGACAAAATTTAAAACCAACCCAACAATATCACCACCAACAATGAAACTGTTAGAAGTGCAAATTCTCAGGCCTAATGCTGGACCTGCAGAGTTCAAAGCCAGCAGTTTGGCCTTTAACAAGCAATATGGATGATTCTGATGTACCACTGCTTTATGGTAATAAGTATAGATTTCAACTGTTAATGCCTAAAAAGTTCCCCAATGCTACCTTAGGCACGGCATAGTTGTAGATTCCCATTCATCAAGGAAAAGAGGGTGGGAAAGAAAAAAAGGAGAAATTATATTAAAGGAAGGGGGAGAGGCCATATAACATTAACACTTATAAAAAGCCCACATAAATATGACTCAGGAAATGTATTTGCCAGAGATTATTTAGATGCCAGAGTTTTCAAAATACACACTACTCCTGGAGGGCCTGATCTCTTATTTTACCGTATTTGTGACCAAATGCAGTTCTCTTTCCACATGTGGGTGTGGGCACAGGTTGTACAGGGGGTCCCTTCAACACCAGACCCTGCTTTGTACTCCAAACTTAACCTCTTCCCTACCCCCCAGGACAGCTAGATTATTCTGGAATAAAAGTTGATTTAGTAGTGACTCTTGGAAAGGGTTTCTGCAAGGATTTTTAAATTTTTTTATTTATTTATGCATACAAGAAAGTTCAGGCCCGGGGTGCGGAGGGGCCTTGGGGGAGGAGTGGTGAGAGGATTCACCAAAGACAGAGTGGGGAGCAGAAAAGGCAGATCTCCTGAAATACACTGTGAGGAGGGCAGCAGGTGAGACAGGAGAGGTATGTTGTCTCATGTGGGTCAGCTCCCTGGCGGGAGATCAAACTCATGCTGCAGTGGTTGGTAATAGCTTGATAGCACTGAGACTAACCTCTGTGCCACCAGGGAGGCCCTGTGTTTCTGCAAGGATTAATGATAACATCAGTCACCATTATACTCTTTTTCCTCATTAAGAGAAGCCTCATGAGTTTAGGAATTGGGTTTGGGAAGCAGGGAAGGTAACACTTTTCCCAGGAAGAAATAAAGATTAGTCAAGGGCAACCCCTAGACAGCTGCCACAAATGGTTTGTGAGTGGCCACATAACCCACTTCAGGTGGGTCTTTGCTATGCAAAGACAATCTTGCCAGAGGCTTCAGAGAAAGAATTTGCTCCAGGCTGAAAAGATTGAGTAAACTAGACAACTTGTCCCTTTCTTCAGGTCTTGAGTATTGTCAGGACCTGGTATCTGCAGATGTGCATTCAACAGGATCCTAAGTAATGAAGACTGTAAAGCAAATTTCATGGCATCTGGGAAAAGTCCTCAAACTTCAGAATACACAAAATCACATGGGAAGCATTTAGAAATACAGATGAGGGAGATGCTAGCCTCCAGAGGTTGAGTCAGTAAATCTTGGGTAGATTTCAAAGGCTTTAATTGAGCTCCCCTGGTTATTTTCCTCTTACTCTGGTCCAAGTTCTGTTTCTCATGCAGGTGGTCCCTGTATGAGACTCAAGATTCAAAGCTCCACTCACTGTGTGTGCAGGCACTCACAGTCCTCACTTAAACAATCATTTTACTCCTGTCAGGTACTAGGCACTGCACCATGGAGAAGACGCAACGTTGCTCTCAAGGAGGAGATTGGCCAGTGAAAGAAAAAAAAGTGGACCTATAACCAATTCAGTGACATAGCAGCATGCTGTAACTATTAGAGATGCAGGTTGGGAAGGAGACAGAGTCCTGTTATTGCTCCTCCCCTACCCAATACACACACGATTTAAAAGAGCTTCCATTTGACTATGACTTTGAAAGGTAGATAGAATTTCAATAGGAAAAGAGTTTGCAGGCAGAGAGAACAGTAAATATAATGCCTCAGCTATGATTATGAAAAGTAAGACTTGGTTGGAGAAGAGTTCATTTGGCATTGGGCTGGAGCTTTAAGGACATGAAGGGAGTCAAGGGAGAAAAATGCTGGGAAAGTAATTTTCAAAAATAAGTCATTTAGGGGCAGACTGGGCTTGGAGATTGGACTAAATTTTCCAGGCGATGGTAAATCATATAGTTATATAGTGTAACTTTGCTGAGCACACACTTACTGCAAGATGCAGGGCTGGGAGCTGCTTGGTCCCTATCTCCAGAATAGTTCAAGCTAAGTGGACACAGGTCTATAACAAGACTCAATAAGCTGCAGTCATTCCTGTGTTTGGGACAATTACAGCAAGGTAGAAACCCCTCACCCAGATTAAGTCAATTAGAAAAGAAAATGATGTTCAAGCTGAACCTTGAAGAGCTGCCCAGCTGCTCGACAGGGAAGCAGGGAGACTTGCTTCTTCAAGGTTGAATCTCTGCTTTGATTTCCTTCCTGGAATTCAACACTTTCATTTTATTTAGAAACATTTATCATTCATATATCTGTGCTATGCACTGGAGCAGATGCAAAAGAAAGTAAGGATTTAGAACCCAGGGCAACAGTTCTTACCATGAAATTCTTGGACCCTCTGAGACTTGACTCCCAATACTGATTAGCTCTTTCCCCAAAGGTTTATAGAATGACCTTAATTTCTACAGGCCTGCCCCTCTGGAAAACACCCTGAATGATATGCCACTTTTCCAGTGCTTTCCCATCCCCACATTGAGGCATAACCCTTTCTTGTCCATTTCCACTCCCAGTATAAAGGTCACCTGCTCCAGGAAGCCGTCTGACTATCTATGATGGATTTGAGTGTACTTCCTCTGTTATTCCATAAGTAGTTTTAGATAACATATCAAATTATTTATCAGACAGTCCCATGATTTCTGAATTGATGATTTACTTGAATATTTCCTTAAGGATGAGGTCCTGTGTTTCATCCTAGAATAGCTAGAGTCTGTCACATTATATAAAAAATAAGTGAATCTTTCCATTTGGTAAGCACCATGGACATAATGCTTAATTTCTGAAGATGCTGTTCCTGCCTTTAGATGCTTCCCCAATTCTTGCCCCCCTAGGAACTGGTCATGAAAATCAAGATCAGCACATTGTCCAGTTTCAATGTCTGTTCTCTACTTCTCCTACCTGTCAGCTGGGATCCCTCCTTGATACTTAAGAGTGGTTTCAATAAAGATCAAGTTCATTCTGGGCAAGTAGCTCGGACATAGGTTCTACCTATTCTTCTTCAAAAGAATCAGTTTAACCTACCAAGCCTGCTTTATCAGGCTGGTTCCCAATTTTAAACTTATTATACAACAGAGTAGAAAAGCACAGGATATAGAATCAGTTGCCAAGTTCAAGTCTTGATTTTACCACTTGTTAGTATGTCACCTTGAGTAAATTACTCAATCCCCTCATGCCTAAGCTCCCTCATCTGTACAACAGATAATCAGTAGCACACACTTAATATGGGTGAAAATTTAATAAAATACATGCCAGGTGCTTGGAACAGAGTTGGGCTCGTGATAAATGCTTGGTGAACACTAGCTGTTCATTCCTGCAGCACAGCAGTCCCAGCATAGAGAAAGGCAGAGCCCTCACAGACTAAGACACAGTCAGGCTGAAGAGGAGGTCCAGCCACCTCAGTGTGCATTACCTGCCCTCACTGCTAGGATTATGTCTGACAGAAGGCCCTGCTCCAGCTGGTCTACCTAGTCAATAGCTTGTTATGGATCCCATCTAGATCTTGTCTCTGCTTTTGTAGGTAAAGACACATGGAACCAATTAAGCCATTTAAATACAGAGCTTTTCCCCACCATGCAATTGGAGGTCTATTAGGTTCCTCTAGGAACCAGGTAAAGAAGAGCCAAACTAATCAATAACAGAATTGGAAGCAAGATTAAAAATCATATTCTATGGTTATCAAGCACTGTAAACTAGGTGAATTTGATATGATAGCTAAAATAAAGAGCAGTGGGGTCAATTCCATCATTTACCACATTACCTAGAGTATATAGTGTAAGGATAGGCCTAAGTTCCCTGAAGTCTTTTGCTTTTGTTAATGCTTTACTTGATTTACCACATATCTATATATGTTTCTCATAGTGAAGTCCAGGAAACACTGGAATCATATTGATCGAAGGAATCTATTAGTGGGCTATTGTGTGCCTCAACTATTCTGTGTTTTTTTTCTTGATTATTCTTTGAGTATTCTGTGCCTCTCAGTGTGTAGAAATAGGGACAGTTCATAAGGAACCTCTTGGAGCAAAAGTCCTGGTATAAGGATCTCTACATAATGAAAACAAAATGTACAGAAAGAGAAATAGATGTCATGGTTAAAGTAGCATAAACAGTGAGACTTTCCTTGACTTTTTCCCTCTTTCCCAACCGTGGCTGGGGCCAACCGGTTATGCCTCCCCTATACACATGTGCATTCCCTGTTTGTCGGCTTGCTTCTTTGATCTTTTTTACTTCTGGTCTGATTCTAAATTAAAATGAGACTGTCCTTGAACATGGGCTGCACCTTGGTGGTATAGTCTCTCTAAGCTTCTCATTGTTCTGCATGTGAACTCTGAAAAATCCTTTTTCATCCCACTGCCACATGTCATAATGACACATATAAGATATGCAGATCCCTGGGCTCCATACCTGTCACTCTGGATCAATTTTTTGGGGGGCCTGGGTCAAGAATCCACATGTTACACCAGTGTCTTGGTGGATTTTGATGTGCCCTGAAATCTTGGAATTATGGCTTGAGCTTACCCTTTAGGTAAGCTTAAAGGGGCTGCAGGGCCTCTGCTTAGACACCTAAGCTGCTGAGTGAGCTCTCATCAACTCCAAGGTTACCCAGTCTGTGGGATTCAAAAGCCACTATTCAAAAAACTCCTATTCAGCTCTCCCAACACCACAAAGTGAATTTATTCCCTCACATATATGCAAAGCCCCTCAAGAATTTAGGATCCTTAACGTGTTCCCATAACCTACACAATCTTCCCTCCCTAGTTGAAATGACTCCAGTTCTTCAACCATATCTCAGATGTCAGCTTCACATGAAAAAAAAGTTGAAAAGGAAAATAAAAACATTTGATTTAGTTAAACCAGAAATGTCACAAATTCACATCCTAAATCACTGACCAAAGCAATGATGGAGTCACAACAGAGAGGAAAATAAATCTGCTTATAGGTGGTCTGACCTTGACGGAGAACCACAATGTGGATACTTACCTGTAAGACAAGATTAATAACTCTGCCTCAGGCTGAAATTAAGATTAAACAAGTAACATAGGAAGGCTGCTATTCAAGTGCCTCAAAGAAGAATAATGTAGCACCTATCAAACTGCCTTTATAACGAGCCCTAATTGCAGTGAAAGAGTTTCCTCAAGGTCTAGGTTTGGGACTATCACAGCTCAAAGTCCCAGACAAAACTTTTTTTTCAAGTTTCTTGTTTATATTAAAATATTTGCTCCAAAATATATCCTGAGATTGTTTTAAAACAAGAAGGGCTTTATCTTCAACTATTTAGGTAGAACTGACAATCCTATTATTTTGAAGCTGCAGGTACTCCCTGGCACACTGTTGACCATTCTCAGTTTCCATCCCATGTTCCTCGGAGAAGAGAAGGCTCAGTCCACAGGTAGACGCTCAAGTTTAAAAAAGCAAAGGAGTGCCTAGACGTAAGCAAAAGAATGGGCCACAAGACATGAGTCTGGGGCATGGCCAGGAGACTTACCCTTGACATGCTGAGGAACCTACCATGGTCTGACTTGACAGTGTAAGTGACTTTCTACCTGATTTCCAGGGAAAAATTATCCCCAAACAAATGCAAGAATATCTAGGGGGGAAATTCATAGATATCCTTGACTTAGCAGCTCTAAGTGTGTATATGCTTATGTATGTATAAGTGTGTATGTGACCCGAAAGCAATAGAAATCTGACCTACGCAGAATGGAGGGGACCTGGCCTGCCCAGATAGACGCTGTGAAGAAAGCAGCTACCCATTTTCTCATTTTTGCCCTTTTCTTCTGCTTGCTCTTCCACCACTATCACCTGAGTTCTTGGCAATGAAAGACCTAGGATGGGGCTATCATTAGAGTTACTTGCAATGAAAAGAGAAAAGTGGAGTCCTGGAATTGATGGGCAGTGGGATGGATAATTTGGAGGAGTTGATTTATCCATTCTTCTCACTGTTAGCTAAAGACAGAAAGTACCCACTTTTCATGAAAGTTGTGGCTCACTCAGGACCCACAATGCTCCAAACAGCTCGCAGAAAACTTGCATCAATTTGGGGAGCATTTCAAATTAGGCTGTTGAAAAGCACTAACTTCTTTGGTCCCCAAGTTTCCAGCTAACCCAATTCATGACATGTACCAGACATTATGCGAGGGCATTAGAAACATGAGAGAAAAAGAAGAAACTAAAGGAAGTGTCTCAGAAAATTAAAATTAAAAGTAAAATTAAAAGTAAAACTTGAGTGTTAAGCGGAGTCAGCTCCAAGCAGTCTAACTCAATCTTTTCTTTTTAAATCCCAAAGCCAGCAGCACAGTGCACGGCACATGAACTCCATACATAACTTCTGACAAGGCCTCCCGAACTGCATCAACAGCTCAGGAGGTTTTTCTCAAAGTGCTGGTGGATTAGAGTCGCGTCTTCTCCCTGTACACACTGGGGCAGAGCCCTGGCCCGTCGGCTCCTGCTCCACCCTGTGGCGCGCCCCGCCCGCAGGCCGGCGTGGGGCACCCCTTCCTGGGAACTTCTCAGGACCCGCCATCCCCAGGAGGCTCTCCAGGGCAGTCGCTCCCCTCCCTAAAGCCCAAGTCCCTTGGCCCAGGGCCCACTTACCGCTCCTGCAGACACCGGCAGCGATACTCTGCTGTGGCGGGGCAGGTCACTCCCTCTGCTCCCGGCAGCGGGTCTTATTCCGAACGGACCCGCCCCACTAGGGGTGGAGACTTGAGCGGGAGTTCCCCTTCAGTCCACGGGACCGGAAAATCCACCGTGGAGAAGTTCACCTGGGCCCAGGGAGGGGCTGACCTCGCCCTCACGCTGGGGACTACCCGGGGCAAGTGCTTGTGCCCTGGGAGGTGACCACTCCTGCTCTTCCAACGTCCTTGCCTGGTTTCTTGCCCAGAAAGCACAATTCGCTGGGTACCGCCCAGCTGGGCTCCAGCACCCTCAAGAATCCCAGCAACTGGATTCTCCACGTCTACCGGTGCTGGTGCCGCTGCGCCCGCACCCCCTGGGAGGGCCGAGGCCCTGGGCCTCTCCCAAACGCTTTCTCAGCTGCACCCGATTCTACAGGGGGAGCTAGACTGCCGCTTTCTCCGGCAAAACTCTATTTAGTCATGCTGAGCCTAAGGCTGCAAAAGTGAACAGTATTTCATTTCCCTTTTCCCACCAAAACGGGCATTGCAAAAAGTAGTTCCCTATCTCCGTTGAGAAAAAGCGAGTTTGCTTACCTTCTGTGTCTAGCAGACAGGGGAAATTTGTGGACAGGAGTTAGGAGTAGTCCCAGATGAGGTCTACAGCAAAAGTTCTGTTTTATTTAACAGGAGGTTAAGTTATTTCAGCGAGTGTGTTTGGTATCCAGGAGACCAAATTCAAATGACTGTTGGATTTAAACCCAGAAGGGTAACATTAAATTATTTCTTTAAGATGTAGCTAATATAGATAGTTTAACACAGTTTAAGAGCAATAATCAGACTGATGTGGATTCTAGGCTTGGTTCTGTCCCTTTTCTGTGTTTATCGTTTCTGAGCTTCAGTAATAACAAACCTTGATGCAACAAAATTAACATGAAAAATAATGGGAAATAATGAAATAATTAGTCTCTTCAGAGAGATTAGAGAGACTGCTGCATCCCTTCAAAAACAACAGGTAGTGTGGCCTTCCTGGTAGTGACAAGAGGTTAAGTCTCAGCTTAAGTCTCAAGGGGTTATGTGGAAGCTATCAGCAGTCACTGCAGCATCCGACAGGGGGCTGACCCCTATGGCACAGCAGACCTCTCCTGACTCACCTGCTGCTCCCCTCATCAGTGTATTTCAGTAGATCCAACTGTTTTGCTCCCCACTGTTTCTGGTGAATGCTCTCAAAACTCCTCACCTACCTCTGGCCTGTATACCTTTATGTGCATGAATAAATAAATCTTTAAAAAATAATAAAGCACAATAATTAGGCTACTCTTGGTAGATGTTAGGAATGGAGTAGATGCTATTTGCATCCTGCAGAGATCACCATTACTAAAAAGGTACACCCAGCTCACAGGTATCCCTTTTTCCCATAACAGCCCTCAGATCAGGCTAAAAAGTCACAGTTAAAGCTAACTTCTAGATCTGGAATAAGTCATGATTCCTTTCATGTTCCAGATCTCCCTTAGCTTATGCTAACTTTCCACAGAACACACACCTGCTGTGCATCTTCTCTAGGCTAGCCTACTTCTCTCACTTACTGTTACTCCTGAGAATATTCCCTCACAAGACATTTACTTGAACATCCCTATCTCAGCTTCTGCTTCTAAGGAACCTGATCTAAGACAGAGTATTTTAAAAATTAATATAATTGTTGGTTAAGGACTCAAAGGAGTCTTTAAATTAAAGACAGCTGAATTAATACATTTGCATTAGGCAGTTCCCTCAGGAATTCCAACTAAAACAATAATAGATTATTTTTCAATCTCCCAAAAACAGGGAACAAGAAATATCTCAGAATATGCAGTAATTTGCTGTACCAAGTGCCTCTGATTGTAGGTATATAGTTAAGCCTATATATATATATACACACACACACACACACACACACACATATACATATGTGTGTATGTATGTATATATATATGTAGTCAGTTCCCTCCTTCTCCTTCCCAACACCATATGTCCCTCTTTCACTCAGATACAAGATTGAGAACACAATACCTGGAGAGAATAAAACAGAGGATCTTTAGAATGAGGGCATACCAGATATGGTCAGGATGTTCTGGTTATCTAAAGCTACTTAACAAACTCCATCCAAGTTTGGTGACTTAACAGCATGGCCATTGTGCTATATCTCTTGGTTTTGATGGGTCTGAATTTGGACAGGGCTTTGTTGGGGCATTCTACTGTTCAAGTTGGCATCACAAAGGTCAATTACCATCTGTTCAGATGGCAGATGGCTCTGTCTGGAAGACTCACATGGTTGGCACCATGGTTAGCTGGCAGGCTGGTCTCTGTAGCACTGTCAGTCTTCAGGCCTACATGTGCTCTCTGCACTTAGCAGTATCAGAGTAGCTGGACTTCCTACATGGAGACTCAGGGTTCCCAGAAAGGATGCTCTAAAAGACCCCCGGAGAAGTTGGCTTCTGCGTCTCTAAATCTGGAAACCCTTGAACATTATTTCTGTGGCATTCTATAGGTATAAAAGTCGTTAGTGGCTGCCCAGACTGAAGGGTGAAGGAGCTGCGCTCTATCCCTGAACTCAGAGACTAAAAAAAAAAAAACAAAAAAAACCTTGTAGGCACTTTTTGTTTTTAGGGAAAAAAATGCCATGTTCAAGGGTGAACAAATTTTATGGTTCTTAATTTCTACTTAGATTGAACAGATGCTTTTGCTTGAGTAAGTTTAGAAGGTGGAGGGAGCGAGAAGCATTTCAGGACATCTGGGGAACAGGAAAATAAATCAACTAAATAATTCAATTATATTTGTGTAGAAATAAAGAACATGAGTTTCTACATTGAAAGTGCTCTCTGAGCTCAGTATAATGGACAAAATAAGAATCACACCAAGGCACATCATGATAAAATTTCAGAAACTGGGGTCATAAGAAATATCCTACAAACACCCAGAGGAAAAAATGAAGTTTTGCAAAAAGGCTCATCAGAATGGCATCAGATTTCTCCACAGCAACATATGAAATTGGAAGACAGTGGAACATGTCTTTACAATTCTGAGAGGAAATTATTCCCAATATTGTTTCCAAACCACAGTATTAGTATGGGGGTAAGTGAAAATATTTTGAGGCATGCACAAGAAATTATGGCTCATACTTTTTCTTAAGAATCATTCAGAAGGTGTGGTAAACCGTAAAGGCTAAAAAAAAGTGAAAAATAAAAAAGTGAATAACAAATTGATATTTCTGTCCCCTCTCTTTGAATTTGAGTGGGTACTTTGGGTAGGATTTTGTGATTATACAACAAATGTAATGTTATCTAACTTCCAAGTTTATCCTTGAAAGGTTCTATGGCTTCCATCTACTTCTCTCACCTAAACCATGTGCCTTTGGAGCCCTGATGGGCCATGTAATAAGTATAGCTGCCTGAAGTCACCAAGTTGCAGAGACTAATAGAAGAGGGGGTGCAGTTATCAGGAAAAGATTATTATAGATAGCTGATGTCTATTACAACCATCTTCTCCTTCCTCACTCTGTCCCTAATTATGGTCCTATATGGACAGACAAACCAATGGAGGTAAAGAGTCAGTGGAATAATGCAAACTGGTTCAACCACTATGGAAAGCTGTGAAGGACCCTCAAATTATTAAAACTCGATCTACCACATGACCCAGCAGTTGCAGTCCTAGATTTCTACCCAAAGGACACAAAAATATTACTTAAAAAGGAAACCTGCATCTCTATGTTTATTGCAGCATTATTTACAACAGCAAAGATGTGGAAACCACCTAAATGCCTGAGAACAAATGAGTGGAATACCATTCAGTGATCAAAAAGATAAACCGATACCATTTACAGCAACATGAACAAAGCAAGAAGAAATTATGTTCAGTGAAGTACGTCAGAAGGAAAAAGAAAATTGCTTGATGCTTGTACTAATAGGAGGAATACAAGGAAACTGAACAAAGCATCAAAGGAAATAAAAGGCAAAACTTGGAGGCAAAATATAGAACTGATGCACCTATCCGGGGAAGGGGAGGGAGATGGGTCAAAATGGGATAGAAGTGCACAAGGGAGAATGCTAATGGTTTAGGGTGATGTGGAGGGAGATTTATAGGGACTTCACCTGAGGGGAGAAATCAAATACTGTACAAAAATGAACAATGATATAAGAAAATAGTTTAATTAAAAAAATCAGAGGTGGCCCTCCCTGGTGGCGCAGTGGGTTAAAGCACTGCCCTGAGAAGCTTAAGCCACTTCTGCATGAGTTCGATTCCCATCTGCCCTGGAGGAGTCCACATGGTGTGGCAGACCTCTCCTGGCCGACCTGCTGCTCCCCTCAGCAGTGTGCTTGGTCGATCTGCCTGTTCTGCTCCCCACCCTGTCTCTGGTGAATCCTCTCACCCTCTGCATCTCTGGCCTGCACCCCAGTTCTGTATGAATAAATAAATAAATCTTTAAAAAAAAAGTCAGAGGAGCCCAGCTGTTTCAAACCAGCAGCTTGAATTTCCCAGTCCTAGTGCCAGCCACGTGAGTGAGAAAGTCTTGAGGTAACACCAGTATTGTCCTTGTCTCACAGAGCCAGGTGTGAGACCACAATAACCACCTAGCTGAGCCCACTAAGTCACCAGAATCATAAAGAATAACAATAGTGGATGATGGCTGTTGTTTCATACCACAAAATTTGGGGTTCATTTTATGGAGCAATAGATAATCAGAATGCTTCCAGACAAAAGTAGGCCTGGTCCAGACTTCTGAATCTTCTTTCTCAATACTCATGAAAATGAAAATGGCCCATTGCATATAATGAGGGGGCACTTTACCTTGGGTGTCAAGTGTTTCTCTGATACTGGCAATGTCAGGAGAATGCCCAGCCGGCATCCAATCTGACTGCTGGCCAGGAAGACAGCAAGACCAGAACGAACCTGATAACCTTTAGTTTCGTGGCACAGTGACTTTGCAAAACATTGAGAAGAAATCTTTCAAAGGTGACATTCCTTGCCAGATGGCTCCCTCCACAATCCTTTCAGGCTGCTGGAAGGTAACCAATCCTGCAGCCTAAGATATAAGAAGAAGATTCTAACAACCTCCAAATAGACAGGCAGGGAGCCAAGAAGAATGAGTTCATCCTGTTTGGGAACAAATGCAAAGTGTGGATAAAACTTTTAACATTCAAGGATGAGTAAGCATAAAAAAAGCATATAGTTATAAAAAATCACAAATGTATAAAAGAAATATAGCATTTTAGAGCTAGACAAATAAACTTTTTAAAAGTCTTATAACATGAAGCAGAAGTAAATTTTAAATGGCCTCTGATATGTCTGTGATGGGACAAAACATATCCCAAAACATGGAAGTAATTAATATTATTTATAGTTGAGGTAGAATTAATAGTTATGGACCATGTTGGAAAACAAAATCTACGGGGGGAGGGGGAGGACGACCCTTTTCAGTCATTTATGGATCATTTATAAAAACTGACAAAATATGTATTTATAAGAGCACCTCATTAAATTACAAAATAAAATAGGATGTGATCCCCAGTCCTACCATTTATTAGCTGCTGACCTTGAGCAAGTCTCTTATCTCTTCTGTCTCTGTTTTCTTATCTGTAGATGGATATAATAATAGTACCTACCTCAGAGGTGTCATTATAAAGACTAAATAATTTATGTAGAAAAATTTTGAAGAGTTCTTAGTCTATTGTAAGCTCTATATAAGTGTTAGCTGTTTTTCTGGTCACAGTTAAGTACAATTTCAATTCACTTATAAATTGTTAAACCAATCACTGCTTTCTCTAGTCAAAAGTATTCACTACCACCTAACTGTAACTGTCATGACTGGGAACTTTAATGGGAACTACTTTTGTCCTTCAAGATATTTCTTTATTGTCTGCTGCTATCAAAGAAAAAGCTAAAGTCAAATGATTGTCTTCCTTAGTAGGTAGCTTCTCATGCTAGAAAAAAATGTAGATTTCCCCTTTCCTTTGAAGAAAGTGTTTATTTGAAGAATGAAGTGCTGTTTCCCACCTCAACTGTGAGCCAGAGGATTACCTCTGTGGAGGAGGTGGCAACATCACTTACTTCATTCCTCACCATGCCCCCCACCAAGCCCCACCAGGCTCCTAAGGAATTTAAGACACAATTTGGCAGCAATAGGCAAACAACATGCTTGGACTAATCTTTTGATTAGGGTCCTCTTTTGTTACTGTAATAATTTTTTCCAACAAACTTCACTTCTGTTTGGAAAGCGGTCCTGCCAAATTTACCTAGTTTTTAGATATCAGGTATTCGAACTTTGTTTGCCTATCATGCATAATGAGCAAAGGTGATGAATCCTCTATACCACAAACCCCGTGGCCCATCAGGAGGTAGTACAATGCTGTAGGAAATATATATATAAGAAAAAGCACAGCTCTATTTTCCATGCCTCAAAAAAAGGGATTTTTTTTTCTTTTCCAAAACTTGTTTTAGTTACTAGGAACTGCTTTATCTTAAGCTAACAAACTTAATTTAATCACAGGAAGTTAATCATTTGCATCATGCCCATACAAATGTCAGCTAACTTTGGTAAACAAATACCAACATATTTGGTATTTGCCTCCAGGGAAAGACCCCACCCCCACCCCCAATCCACATAGAAGCCTGGAAGCTGATGAAGAAGGTATTTAGAATGAGCAGGCTTGGGGTTCTGGAGTGCCCTTCTCCCTACCCTGAACCAAGATCAAGCCATTGTCATGAACATGAGCACTTATCACAAGAATCAACATGGTCTCCTTTGGTTTTGCAAATACTCCAGGTGGACGTGGAGAGTCCTGAAGTTATGACAGTTTAGTAAATTATCTCAGAAACACTGCAACTGCAAGTAGTATAGGGTGAGAGTTATCATGATGACCTAATGTTTCTCTCTCTCTCTCTCTCTCTATATATATATACAGGGCTTTTAGCTGAAGTTGAAGTTGTGGCCACTGCTAGGTTTAGGTAAGTCTAGGTAGGTCTGGAAAATAGGCAGGGAAGATGTATCAGAGGTCTGAGAAGCCTCACACAAGAGTGGACGTGCAGGCATACTGAGCTAAAGTAACAAAGACCCAGTTATTGCAGGGGCCCAGGATCCCAAGAACAGAACTGAACTCAGCATCTAGGAATTAAGTCTCAAGTATGAGTGATATTGTGCCAAACTGCTGAAATGTGGTATATATAGGAAGGCCTTTGATGACTGCAAGTATCCAAATAGTCAATATAGCATGTAAAAAAAGTATTTGACTTTATTAATCCTCAGAGAAATGCAGATGAAAGCCCTGGTGAGATACCACAGAACACACCAGAATGTGTAAAATTAAAAAGACTAGTTATATGAAATGTAGAATTAGAGCTACTATTATACTCATAGATTGCAGGTGGGAATGTAATTAGTGTAATCATGCTAGGAAACCACTTGGCAGCATCAGTTTAACCTGAAAAAATAGAGCCTATAACCCAGCAATGTCTAGGTAGTATGCTACAGACATATTTTTTGAAGTTTTAATAGCAGCATTATTTGTAATAACCTGTATCTGGAAATTTATATGTCCATTTATAGTGGAATGGATAATTTTTTAAAATTTTTATGCATATAAGAAGTGGGGTATAAGTTACAGGTATGTAGGGGGGGGTGAGAAGATTCACCAGAGACAGAGTGGGGAGCAGAACAGGCAGACTGACTGAAACACACTGCTGAGGGGGGCAGCAGGTGAGACAGGAGAGGTCTGCTGCACGATATGAGGGTCACCTTCCTGGCTGGGGAATCAAACACATGCCACAGTGGCTGCTGATTGCTTGATCCCTGGACCACCAGGGAAGCCTGGAATGGATAAATTAAGTGTGATATAGTCACACAATGGAATGCTATACAGCAAGAGAAAGAACAAAATACAACACAACAACCTGGATGCCTTTGTTGATGAAGATGCTGAGGGAAGGAACTTAGTACAAAACACTACCTATTAATGATTCGATATAAACAAAGTTCCCAAATGGGTAAAATTCATCTATGTCCTTAGAAGTCAGGGTAATGGTTACTTTTGAAATGATTAGAAGGGCCTCTGGGTTTCTGATAACATGTTACTTGATCTGGGTCCTGATTACACGGGTGTGTTCACTTTGTACAAATTCATTGAGTTGTGTACTTTTTCATATGTGTGTTATGCTCCCATAAAATGTTTATACAGGACCCTCCCTGGTGGCCAGCGGGTTAAAGCACAGCTCTAAAGCCACTTTAGCATGAATTCTATCTTGCCTCAGAGGTGATCACATGGCCCCGCAGACCTCTCCTGACCCCAACCTCCCTCCCCTACTCTCCTCAGCAGTCATTGGGCCAGTTCTGCTCCCTGCTCTGTTTCTGGTGAATTCTCTCACTGCCCCTGCAGCTCTGGCCTGTACCCCAGTTCTGTATGCACAAATAAATAAATTTTAAAAAATGTTTATACTTAAGAAACTACCTCTTAGTAGAAATCATTCCATTTCTCTAGCACAGTAATAAAGGGCCCGGTGAATGTGGGTTAACAAGTGAATTCAGCTCCTAAGTTGAAGAAAACTTTGCTTTGTTCTTCAGGAAATATTATTTCCAAGATAAATCAATGGTGTCAGCTGCAGCCTACGAACTGCTTAGTCAAGAAACTTTACAAGAACCAAACCCTGAAGCGATGGATTAACATATTCTTGAGAATTTTATGTATTTACATAATCTGGAAGAAAATATTTCTAAATATTTTTTAGAAAAATTTTCTAAAATGCTGGGTAAAATGAATTGGTTTTCAAAATGAATTGGTTATCATTTCTTTTTTAAAAATAAATGGTTGCTTTAATTTACCAGGAAAATAAAAATCAATACAATTATGAGTTGTATTTAGCTTCTTACAATGCACATTATCCTACGGCCACATAGTCCCTGCCCAATTCACTGTTAGCACACCTCTGAGCCTCCAGCTGAGACTGACTTTGAAGGGAGGCAAAAGAATTTACTAATATGATGGAAATGTTTGATGTCCTACTTGTGGTGGTAGTTACACTGGTGTATAACATTTTCTGAAACTCAAAATTTGTGACTTTAAGTTTATGTAAGTTATGTCCCAATTTTCAAAAAGGAAGAATGTTAAACTGATTAATGGCTGTTGGTCATAGGGAGTCAGAATTTATTCAACCAATGCCCTATATTATCAATACTGTCTTCTAGACACAAGGGGTTGAGCACAGCACTTAAAAGCTATCCGCAGTCACTTCAGCGCGCTGGAGCTCCTGCCAGGGAGGTGACCCACACATGGCGCAGCAGACTTCTCTCTTGCCCCACTGCTCCCCTCAGTAGTGTATTTTGGTATTTCTACTTGTTCTGTTTCCCACTCTGTCTGGTGAATCCTCTCATCCCCTCTCACCTCACACCTCTGGCCTGTACCCCAGTTCTTGTATGCATAAATAAATAAATCTTTTTTTTTTTTAAATAATGCCTCATAGTACTAGCCAGAAATACTAGATGTCAGGAAGCTGAGTTTTCCATGGTTTGACCTGTCTCCTAAGTTTAAACATCTGCAGATAGAAACAGGTGAACAAGAAGCTGTCGATGAACTTGATGAGTGCCGTGAATTGGTTACTCGATTCAATCAAATTGCATAATAGCATGATGAAGCATTTTCAAATCACGTAATACAAAAGCCAGGATCGAATTAAATAAACTCCTTTTCACACAATCCCTGCATCTCTACCTTACTTCCTGTTTTCCCAATTTAGTCCCTTGGAGTTTGTTTCCAGTACCTGGGCGAGGTTGCCATCTAGTGGCAGAAGAGGCAATCACAGCAACAAAAGCAGCGTGGGGGGAAATGATCTCATCTCTTTTTCTAGCGGAAAGACTCCTGGGAGAAGATAATTTTCCATCTGTGGATTGCCAGTGATGGTTAGTCATCCAGCAAAGGGCTTGAAAAGATCCTCTGAAAAGATGCTTTGAAGCTAAAGAGAATTGTGGGAGCTCTTTTGAAGGGACAGACAGGAAAGTCTTAGGCACTGACTCTTCCCCTGCCAGGGCAGTCACAGTGACGACAGCCAAGGACACAAGACTGCAATTAGCCCTTACTCACTGGTGCATTTGTGCCAAACAGAAAAAGGCTTCTTTCATGTGGGTGGACAAAGCCCCAGGGTGCAGGGCTTGTTAGGCAGAGTACAGGCTGTTTGTCAGCTCCCCTGCCCACCTCTGCGAGGAGCTCTTGTGCAGTGGACAACCTGCACAACCATGTAGTGCAGCTCTCCTGCAGCAACAGTATCTTCTCTTGAGTGCTCACAGCAAACACCAGTTCCTAAAAACTGGGACACCAGATTAGCACATTCTAGACGCGTATGTATCTTAAGGTACTTGAGCAGCCACTGTTACATGTGAATTTCAAGTTTTATTTGCATAGTACACTAGGCACTATGGACTTTTGCTTTCTATTAGGTCTATGTGTTGAAGGCCATCTTTCAGGTGAAATGGAGGAAAAATGGGGCGCTTATCATGCAGAGGCTTTAGGAAAATACCATCAGGCTGCTTTTTCCTGAAAGACTCTAACATGGAATTGGACAAATCTCAGCAAAAGGCTTAGAAAATTTAAAACTATATAGACAAAAGACACACTGTAGAACCAAGACAAAAAGATGTTTATTTAACAAAAATTTAATAACCTAGGACAGAAAGGGGTTAAAAGGGTGATTAGAGTGACAGTCTCTTTGCCTGGTGTGTGGGTGTCTGTAAGAAGGCTTTACGAAAGACAGCGCACATTCGCGTGTGCGCATGCGCGCCTATGGCTCGGTGGCTCGTGCCCTAGGAAACTCCCACTATTCTCTTTCAAGTTTACAGGTTCCCTCAACAATTAGGAATTTCTTCACAGTCTTTTACAAGTGCACCTTTTTTTAAGCACTTACTACATTTTGTTATAATTTTTGATAGTTCTTGTTGGCATTTGTTTATTAATTTATTAAATTTCCCCTGCCCCCATCAGCTTTTTTTGCTTATTGACTTTCTCCATTGTTTGTTTTCATAATCATTAAGTTTTGTTCTTGTTTTTATTCTTTGATTATACTTTCTTTAGTTTTACTCTAAGTAGTTGTTCTTTTTCTGATTCTTTAGTTGAATTCTAGCCCATTTATTGATTTTCTATTGTGGCAAAATACATGTAATATGCAACTTGCTATTCTAACCACTTTGAAGTAAAATTCTATGGCATTAATTTAAATATACAATGTTGCGCAAGCATTACCACTATTTCCAAAACTTCATACCATACCAAACAGAAACTCTGTATTCATTAATGACTCCTCATTCCCATCTTCATCTCTATCCCTGGTTATCTTTAACTACTTTTGGTCTACATGAACTTGTCTACTCTCGCTGCTTCATATAAGTAGAATCATACAATATTTTGAGTTTGGTTTATTTCATTTAGCGTCATGTTTTCAAGGTTCACCCATGTATCAGAACTTCATTCTTTTTTATCATGGAATAACATTTCCTTATAGTTACATGCCTCATTTTGGTTATCCATTCATCCGATGATAGACAATTGGATCATTTCCACCTCTGGCTATTATAAACAATGCTGCTATGAACACTGGTATACAGGAGAGGGTTTGAGTCTTTGTTTTTAATTCTTTGGGTATATACCTATGATTACATCTTTACATCATCAGTATTTTGAGTAGGCCCCCAGGGCTTGTCTCACTTATTTTTATATGCACAGGCCTACCATAGGTCAACAGTGGGAACAGGTGTGAGTTTGGTAAATGAATAAATAATGGTAATTATGCATCCATATTTTTTTACAAAAGCCATGTGAAAATCTGATGTTATTACTTCAGATATTATTTCTATTTACAGAGAACACCAAAAGTAAAAGGATCATTGTCAAAGTAACTTGGTACTCTAATCCAGAACTTCTAATGCAATTTTACTTTCATCCTATCTTGTTTTATACATATATTTTTGACTATTTTTTTCTGATACATCAGTAGTGAAGAGTTCCCATTTGTACTGGAAGTGGATTACAGGTGTGTAGTAAAGGCTTTTCTCTACAACTATGGGAGGCTGCAGGGCCTTGATGTATCTTCATAACCTAATAGAAGTTCCTGAAGCTGCAATCTAAGACACTCAAACTGATCTCTTAATATCACAGATTTGGTTGCATTATTGCGGTGTGTAAAGCCTTCCAAAAGCTTTACATTGCTCCCAGGGTAAAACCCAAAATCCTTAAAAGGCCTACATACCCTGTGGAGTTTTGCTCTTGAGTTCTAAATTTCAATCCCTATAGCTACTAGCAATTAACTTAAATGAGTGTGCTGGCTAGGTATGAGGTGGAAACTAGCAAGTGATATTTGGCTTTAATGGTGGGAATTGATAGAGTGGTGGGTACTATAATGGCCTGGGGAGGGCAGGCTGTGTCTAAAGTGGACAGTCAGCTCTTGATTTGTTACCATGGGGGCAAGCAAACCCAGTGTGTTCAGAACTTCCAACTTTCTTAGAGAAGCAATATTTGGGTTTTCTTGTGAATTACATTTGTGTACTTAAAAGTGGCATTTAACTCAAAAAGTTTGATAGGTTCTTTAAGAGCAATTTTGGGTTCCTAGTAAAATTGAGAGGAAGATACAAAGACTCCCCATATGTTCCCTGCCCATCCCCCTCCCACTCATGTTTATCTTCCCTCATAATCAACACCACCACCACTGGAAGGGTACCTGTGTTATAAATGATGATTCTACATTGACCAATTGAAATCACTCGAAGTGCGTAGCTTATGCCAGGGCTCAATTTTGATATATAGTCAATGGGTTGGGACAAATGTATTCACTGTTGCAGTGTCATGCAGAATAGTTTCACTGGCCTAAAACCATCTGTGCAAAGAATTCAAAATTTAAAATTAGTTGGGCCAAAATTCATGTGAAGCAAAGAAAAAGAAAAGATTCAGTGCTATGCACAAGGCATTAGAAACCCAGCTCTTTCTGCATGTTTCTCCTGCCTTACTTCATGCCCCTTTAATCTCCAGTCAAACTGAACATTTTCTAGTACCTCTAATGCAGTGATTCTTAACCCTAGCTGTTCATGAGAATTACTAAGAAGCTAGATTGGGGAGGGGCGTGCGGGGGGGAAGGTGTTCTCCCCCTAGATATTCTTTAAGTCTCTGCAGATGATTCTTATGTGCAGCCAGCATTGAGAACATGTAATTACCAACTGGATTTCCTATTTCCAATTTTGTCCCCTTCGGTCAATTTTCCACTCTGCACCACGAGAACTCATTTTTAAAACATAAATTTAATCCACTCACTCCTTTCCCAGTGCTGCTCTTTGTCATGAAGATAAATCACTTTGCCTGGTTGGAAGGTTCTTCAAGATCTGGCCCCTGCTGAGCCTTGCAACTTCACTTTTTCCATCACTACCTCTACTCCTTCCACCATGAATGCAGTTGGTTTCAATTTCCCTGAACACCGTGAAGTTCCAAGGATATAAGATACATTTCACTCATGAGTCTTTGAACATCAGCTGGAAGAGTTGCCTGAAAGTGGTCACCAGGGCACTGCTGGTCACCGGGGCACAGCTGGAGTGTTGGTAGTGGTGGGTGGGTGCAGGGGTATGTTGAGAGGATCTGATAGTCAGGAAAGCCACACTGGCAGCATCCTCAAAGAGATGGAAATCTCCTTGAAGGCAGAGACCACAATCGACACTTTATGTTTCCCTCTCCCCAACTCCCCAGGGCCAATCTGTGAGTTTAGGAAGAAAATTATGAGTTGAATTATGTTTTCAGAAAATAGTCTCTAGTTTGCTAGTCTCTTTTGGGAAGGGCCCATTCCTAACCAGAATGAGAGTCAGAGCACAACGGTAGCACTAGCTATCACTTACCATTTATTCATTTAACTCAACCAATATTTACAGACTACTGATTGTATACCTGACACATTAGATCTGTAATGACATTTAAGGAACTTATTGTCTATTGGTAGACTCCAAATTCAATGATTAGAAAACTATTTTAAAAGGCAGGAAGAGAGGTTTACTTACTCAAACCTGGGATATCAGGAAAAGGTTTACAAGAGATGACTAACTTGAGTCCTGAAGGACTCTAGGGTGAAGCCACCACTCAGGATGTGTTTGTATGTGTGTGTTTGCATATACATGATAGGGCTGGTGAATTTCAAGCAAAGGACGCAGCAAACCTAAAACTTTGGACTTAAAGGAAGACATCGAAGATTCTGAAAGTATAAGTAATTCTACACATCTGAACTTGAATGATTCTGTGAACTCTTCCAGTGATCTCAAGTATGGTTTAGTATCTCTAGTGCTGGCTTAACATAGCTGACATAGATAGCATCTAATTGAGAAAGTTAAACATAATTCAGTTTGTAGCTGATCAATTACAACCTCAAGAATTTCTGAAGCAACTGTAGGAAAGAGAAGGGTGAAATGACAAACATTCAGAAGATGGAGCGACATTTATATTGCAGCAATAATAATAATAATAATAATAATAATAATATCCTTGTTCAGGAATTCTAACCATCAAGGAAGACCTTTGCCCAATACTTCAAGCTTTTATCCTGCACAAGTGGAATCCTTGCTTCTGCCATGTAGATGGGAAACAAGGTTCTCCTGGGGTCACACAGCTGGAGCTTAACGTTCAGGAAATGTGATTGATGAGTTCTGTCCTCCCACAGAGAAGTCCCGTGGTGAGAGAGGACTTCAGAAGCCAAATAGCCAAGAGACCTTCCAAACCAAACATCTGCAGTGAGATGTAGAACCTGCTGAGCTTTTCCAGACCAAGCTGGAAATCAGTCCATGTTTCCCATGAGCTCCTCTTCCAAGATTTCGCATCATTATAAAAAAAACTTTTAATTCCAAATTTCAAGAAGATGCCTACTAAAACATCCCAGAGAAAAGGGAGTGTGTAAATGATGTAAAGTTCTACCAGCTCGCCTGTCTCCTGGTAGAAAGCCAAGCTCTAAGGATTGGCATTGTAGGCATCCAGTTCACAGTGTGACATGCCCACAATGAGTAGGTTGAATAGGCACCAGTCTAAAGCATCATGAGAACTCAGAGCACCTGATATTCTAAGGGAATGCTTTGGGGGTGGGGTGGTGGGAAAGCTTACAAGAAATAACCCATTCCAAAGAGAACCACATGGGTTGGGCCCCTAACACTCCCTAGCTTATGTCACAATGTTCTCTAGGGCTGGTAAATACCTCATGCTGTTATCAAATCTATTACCTTTGTCTGATAAGAGCCTATAGGAAAAATTAAACTATAGGAACTACTTTACCTTATCAATGAAATACATATAGTTCTTTGAGAATTTCCTAATTACCTATACCATTAGGTAGTTATGACGGCTATGAAGGCTGGGCTTGCTTATTTGTGAAATGGTAAGTCTTCCATACTAGCAGAGAAAAAGATTCCAATCTGTGTTGGAATCTCCACAGTTACCTTATTGTTTAGACCTCCTAGAGATTTGTGAAAAGGGTATCACTTTCTGTTTTTGAAATTACCACCTCGCATAGCCTTTTAGGGTTACTCTTGAAAGGCCAGGATCAGGAATAAGTTCAAATGTCATGGGGTTTACTCTGGCATGGATGCTGCCCTTTATTTTATTAAAACCTGGTATAAAATATTATGGAAGAACAGAAATTAGTGCTTCTATCCACTAAAAGATGAGTATATTTATTAGTGGAGTTCAAACTAGAAACAACTTGTCTTCCTGTGTCTACCTCAACGGCCTGACCTTCCTGTGATTGTAGCATGCCACACCCCCAACATACACACACACACATACACACACACACAAACACACACATACACAGTCTGTGTAGGGGCCCAGCTTCTGTGAAGTTCAGCTTGGGGTGGCTCAGTCCTTGGAAGTATCTCTCTAGGTTGGGTCCTCAATCATCTCCATCCCCATTATGTCCCAACCCCACTGTGTCTCTATATCAAACAAACACTTTACCCTGGTAGACCACAGGTGAGCTTCTAGAACCTGGCTGGAGGAGGTCATGTCCCCTGCATAGTGAAGTGTGTCTTATAGTCATGGGTGATACAAGACAGATGTGTGTGATCCACTGACTTGTGAAGAACAAAGCTATTGGCCCTAGTTCAGGGGAGGAAGATAACAGATCTGAGTATTTTCTAGAGATTTTTATATTTATATTTTTAGTAATTTTCTGGTAGAAGGAAACAGCACAATAAAATGATTGGTTTGGTTAAAAAAAAGGTAAAGATTCTGAGCTGTAATGTAATCAGGAAAGGTATTTATTTTACAATAGAATAAATACATTTCATCTGGGTCAGAGCATAGGGGAGTTCTAAAGGATCCAGCAGGGTCTGAGTTCTTTGTTGCCCTTATTTATGATGGAAGGATGATGATTAAAAGCTACCTGCTGGAGTCAGCGAGCCCAGTCTGACAGTTAGACTAGGGGCTGCCAGGATGGCTTTGGGAATGTGGGTTGAAAGGTTCAAGATAAGAACAAAGGAGCATTGGTGGGAGTTTCCCAAACACTGGCCTCTGTTGTCTGCACAAAGGTCTCTTGCCACTTTATGGCCAGGCTTGAGAGCACTTCCGGGCAATGAAGGCAACTTTACAGAATGGATGGATGTTTTTAATGGGCATGTTCATACTTGCATGAATTTGAGAACACTGAACTCGTGGCTGCCTCCTCCCTCAGGGATTCTGCTCCTCAAATAGCTGACCACCCCCAGTTCCTCTGTATCTCAGGACACTGCATTATGGTCTCCCGGGCAATGATCTCGTTGTTTTATTTTTAAAAGATTTATTTATTTATGCATACAGAACTAGGATCGAGGCCAGAGGTGCAGGGGGTGAGAGGATTCACCAGAGACAGAGTGGGGAGCAGAGCAGGCAGCTTGATGAAGTACACTGCTGAGGGGGCAGTGGGCGAGACAGGAGAGGTCTGCTGTGCCATGTGGGTCACCTCCCTGGCAGGGATTGAACGCCTGCTGGAGTGGCTGTGGCTAGCTTCTTAATGCTGTGCTTTTAACCTGCTGTGCCATCAGGGAGGGTCCTTTTGTTTTTTAAAAGATGTTTATTTGCTTATCATTTGCTTTGTCTTTGTCAGACTCAGTATCAGAATTTAATTCTAGGACAGCCAAGGTCTGACTGTATTGTTGGCCCAGTGTTGGGCCAGCCCCAGGCATGCAGAAAATAGCTATATCAATGACACAAAGGACTTTTTACATCTTTATCTCTGGCATCTCTCTTAATACACCTACTGGACATTCCACTTAAATGTCTCACATGAACTTCGACCTCAAGATGTCCAAAATATAATTCTTTATGTCCCTGCCCTCTGCTGCAGCCAATAGCTAAGTAAACAACTTGGAGATTGTTTTCTACCCTGATCTCTCACCTGGATTTCTGGAGCAGCTCCCTTCCATCACCTTCTATGTGTTCTCTCATGGCTCCATTCTTCAGACTAACCTTCTGAAATACAATTTCGATCACGTCATAGCAACACTTAACTCCTTGCTGGTCTCCCACTGGCAGGGTATTAAGACCATCCGTGGCACAGTTCTTGGCTACGTCTCTGCTTCATGTGGCTCAGTTCTAGCCATACTGAGCAGCTTGCAGTTCTCTGCCAACTGTGGTTGCTATTGCATACCTCAGCCATGGCTTCTCTTCTTCTTTAGTGAATCCCTTAATTTTTGGTTCATCTAATTTATCAAAACTTAAAAAAAAACTAATATTGTCTTTCTCAGAACTCTTGATTCAAAGGGATAGAAACCCAACACAAACTAGCTTCCACTTAAAGGGAATGTATAAATTTCCAATGATAAGGGAAGTCTGGATCCAGACACTCAAATGATACTATTAGTGTTCCCTCCTCTCTTCCATAAACACATTTTGGTTTCTCGTTATGAGTTGATCTCTTTCTTTCTTGTTAGGGGAAAATGTGGTCACAGGAAATTCCAGGTTTAGACAATTTAGTCACTGCAAAGGGAGTGTGAAGGCTTCTTTCTCCTGGTTTCATATTATAAAAATTGTGGGAAAAGTTAAGATTTACCTGGCTGTGGATGTGTGCCAAGTCATTCGTCCATGGTTGGAATGACAGTTATAAGGGGTCAGGCCTTGGATCATTCTTCTTGACATGGGAAGGAGAACAGGTACTCCCTTTGTCAGGGAGCCATCCTCCAGTCAAAGAGAGGGCGCTCTTACCAGGAATGAAGCATGGACCACCGGTGACTACTACAACCATCTTTTCCTTCTCCTGTGCGCCAATCAGTTTTCTACTGCCCACCTCTGTGCAGAGGTGAAAGATCAATGAGGGATAAACCAGATATTTGAGTCAGATAGACATAGATTCAGTTATTGCCTTATAATAACGATGTGACTGTGAGAAAATCTGGAATCTCTCTGGGCCTTTGTTTTCTCATTTGTACAATATTTTAGGATTATTGTGAAATTAAAGATAGCATAGGCAAAATATCTGGCCATAACATCTGATTGTCTGTGTATAGGACTATCTCCTCCTTCTAGATTATGAACTATTTGAGGCAGAGCCTAGTTTTAGGTATAATGACTCAGTTATAATCGCAAGACTCATATATCATAGGTTGACATATCAGGTTGCTAGGGCCGTCATAACAATGACCATAGTCTGGGAGTTTGAACAACAGAAATGTATTGTCTTACATTCTGGAGGCTAGTTGTCTGAGATCAAAATATCAACAGGGTTGGTTTCTTCTGTCACCTCTCTCTTTGGCTTGTAATGGCCTCCTTATGTGTTTTCACATGGTCATCTGTGTCCTCTTCCTATGAAGACACCAGTTACATTGGATTAGAGTCCATCTTAATGACTTCATTTTAACTTAATGAACAATTTTTATGTCCTGTCTCCAAATAATGTCACATTCTGAGGAACTAGAGGTTAGTACTTCAACATGTAACTTTGGGTGGAGGACAAAATTCAGCCCATTACAACTAATTTTCTGTCCACCAAAACAATACATTACTGAAAAGGAATATAAGATAAGATAAGTTTGGGGGATAAAGAAAGCATTTGTTCTGTCTTCCTCAATATTGTCTTTGTTAATGGTCTGTTGAATTTTTACAACCTTTTTCCACAAAGGAACTTTTCCTCCCAAGAATCTTCACATCTATTACTTGACCTCACTGTATCACCCTGAAGGGCCTTGAAGTAGAATTCAAGGACAGAATGGACTAGAGATTCAGAAGACTCAAAATTAACTAAAGATAGACAGCAGGGGGAGCTGTGAACAAACCCCAGGGAAAGCCAAGGAGAAATAGTGGTGGTTCTGAACCTAGACATGCAGCAGGAACTGAACCCCACCAATTGACTCAGGCATTTCTGGACTTGGGTGCTTGGCTACTGGCTGGGTTTACATTATCAATTAGGGCATCTCACCACAAATTAGATCCCAACGCTGAGATATGGCCCAACATAAGCACTTTCTGATGACGAGGAGCAGATTGACAACACCGAAAGTTCAATGGGAGCCCAGCCAGCCTTCCAACCCTGTTTAGATCCCAGGAAATTGAGTGTTAATGTTTGATAAAGACTATGTCCACAGGGATGGCAATAGACCCAGACAGGGATACATGGTGAACAACAGGCTGGCTGAATTGGATTTGTACCTTCACACTGGCACAGGAAAAGGGGTCAGTGTTATGCAAGATCTCAGCCACGTTTCTTCAGTGAAACCTCAGTGTCCAATCTTCTTATACTTCCTCCTGCTTTGATTGTAAGGAGGAATGGTTGTGTTCTATCCACAAATCCTATGGTGTATGCCACTGGTCCTCACAGTATCCTTCTTTCCTTCTGGAAACACTGTACTTGCCTCCTTTGGAGAAAGTCAGTTCCCTATTTCATGGGATCTAGATGAAGTGCCAATCATAATGCTCTCACATATCTACCCTAGCTACCAGCCCGGGGTTCAGTTTCAACAGGCAAGAAAGAGCTGTTGCTTATAAGAGAAGACCTGGACATAAGAAGCGCCAACATAAGACGAAAGTCAGAAATAAGACATCTGAGTTTGATTAGAATTCAGACTCAGATGTCTTAGAACCCTTGGTGTAATATCATCTGGCAAGCATTGCTGTTATTGGGAGCTCATTTGGAATAGAGATGCAGACTAAAGACACACTATACCCCATTATGTTGTGGAGAACAGAGCAGTGGGAAGTGAAGCTACTTTGAAGTTTTATTCATTCTGTATTAGAATTTTCCTTTCTCTTATTTAAGGCAGGTAGCCAAGCCATTGTGTTCCTTTATCTATCAGGTTAAATCTACTCTGGAATAGAAAACAAAAACCATTGAAACATAACATTTATTTCTTTAATTATGTGCATGTATGTGAAAATCTAAACTCCCTTAAAGGATTATGACCCTTGGGAGGACAGGAAAGATTTGGTGGCTTTAGAAAAGAAATAGAAGCAATGGAGGAATAGATAATAGAGAAGTAGCGCCCCTCCCCATCCAAAGGAGCCAAAGAACTAGGATCTGCAAATAGATCCTAAGGAGTTTGGGATACTTGGGAGCTTGAAATAATCCATGGTGAATGTATTGACACCATGGAAATTGGAACATGCTACAACAGGGCTCCTTCACCTACCTCAAAATCAATTGCTGAACATTTATGAAAATCCCACTGCATATTAAAGTGACCTTTCTCCCAATCTTGTCAAGGAATCCTTCATTGAGAAGAATGAGTGACAGTGGTGGGAGAAGGCCCAAATGGGCCACCTCTAAAGAGCAGACTGGAAGGCTCCTCATAAAAACTTGCAGAAGTAGCATGTTTCCTTTTATCTTCCTTTCTTCATCTCTTAATAATATTTCTTTCTCTCCTTCTCTATCTCCACCTCATAATAATACCTACACTGGAAATTTTAGAAAAGAATAGGAGGCAGCCAAATTTGGTAGCACAGCTTAAAGCCTTGGAGTTACACCAAATTTAGGTTCCCACCCAGCTCACATATTCTCTAGCTGTGTGGTGTTGTGGAATATAGAACAAAGCCAGAGTGAGAAATATTGTGATGCATACTAGGGGCAATAGCAGGCTGCTTGGTGCATCTACTCTCTCAGAGAATCCTGATGGATCATCTCATCTTCTCTGACTCATTGTAATAAGTAAGGATGTCATTCACAAACCTGGACCACAGAACATAGATCTAGGTGATGTCTTGACACTTGTGCAGACACAGATTTCAACAAAGCCAAGAAGCTCTAGTCTGTCTCTTTTAGGCACACTGAAAAACAAGATATCAAGCTAGAGAACCTCTCCTTTTAGCTGTTCTTTGGTCCTTCTTTATTCAGGTGTGGGTAGATCCCATGGATTTTTTTGAACTTTATTTTCCTCATCTGTAGAATGGAAATAAAAATACAGCTTCTGCTTTATTTACAATTGGAAAGACATGGAAACAACCCAAATGCCAAAAGTAGATGACTGGGTTAAAAATATGTGGCACATACGCACAATGGAATATTACTCAGCAACCAAAAATAATAAACACATGCCTTTTGCAGCAACATGGATGGAGCTGGAAAAGATCATGCTTAGTGAAGTAAGCCAGAAAGAAAAGGAAAAATACTGGATGGTTTCATCATAGCAGTATAACAGACCAGGCAAGAAAATACTAGTAATAATAATAATAATGAACAGCTATATACCAGAGACATTTTATGGGGGTGGAGGGAGAGTGGGATCAAAAACAGTGGGGGGAGGGAAATACACTAGATTATGATGATGGCACACAGGTAATTTGGTGATGGGAATTTGGTGATAGGGATTACAACTGAGATGGAAAAATGCACAAAATGATGTAAAAATAAACATATTATTTAAAAAATACAGACTCATTGATTTTTGTGGATTCATATGGAAAGACCCAGAACCATTGCAAATTTGTTACTGAAGCTTTTTGGAGTTTCCTAGTTGTATTCAATTAGGGTCATGAATGGTGTGGTTACCTCCCCCAGGCTGAAAAAAAATGCCACCATTAACCTTTAATTATTCATAACAAATCCAAAGGAAAAGTCCTTGGCTCAGCTCCTAATGGAGCTATTAAGACTTTTCTCCAATTTAATGTTGAAATTTGGGGCAAATAACCTGGTACTTTTCTCCAAGGAATGCAAAGGACCAAGAGTGAATCCTCCCTACTATGAGCTTTAATGCAGGTGCCAAACTTCTTTACCTTCTTGTTTCTTTTGTCTACTTTTCCCCTCTATTATTCTCACTTGGTTGGTTGCTGGTATATATGTGTGTAGTGGAGGGGGTGTGCAGGAATGCATGTGTGTGGTATGTTTAAAGGGAGACCTTGGAAGCACAAAATAGTCACATATGGCCACACATTTAAGATCCTCCAGGAGAAGGAAAGACCAAGAGAATAAAGAGAAAACAAATGAAAATAAATTGAGACTAAAAATAGGCGGTGGCGGCGCCTCGCTGGTGGCGCAGCGGGTTAAAACACAGCACTAAGAAGCTAAAGCCACTTCCGCATGCCCCGGAGGTGACCACATGGCATGGCAGACCTCTCCTGACCCGCCCGCTGTTCCCCTCAGCAGTGTTCTTCGTGGCTCTCCCTGTTCTGCTCTCCCCACTCTGTCTCTGGTGAATCCTCTCACTGCCCCTGCACGTCTGGCCTGTACCCCAGTTCTGCATGCACAAAATAAATAAATCCTAAAAGAAAAAGGCAACAAAAAAATCTACATAGAAAACTTTATTCTTAATTTCATGTTCTTTCTTTCTTCCTTATTTCTGCACGAGAGTTATTTCTTCTCATTTTCATCTTTCTCTCAGTTTCTTTCTCTGCCCTTATTAACTCAACCTCATTAACACTTCCAAAACCAGAGTCACTATGTGACACGGTCTCCCCTCCTCACCATCCCTCAAGTCCCATTTCTCTTTCTGAATTTGCCCATCTGACCTTAGGTTCTGCTGCAGGTCAGCTGCCCAACTTTAAAAAACACACCATCATTCCTTATTTTTAAAATCTACTTACTTGAGATATAATTTACACATAACCAGAATTCACACATTTTAAGTGTTTGATTTCATGTATTTTCATAAAAGTCATGTAACCACCACCATAGTTAAGACCCATATAGAACATTTCCATCACCACAAGAAAATTTCCTTTCTATCAATATAGTTTTGCCATTACTAGAATGTCACATAAATGGAATCACATCTTAGATATTCTTTTATTCTTTTGTGTCTGATATTTTTCTTCGAAATTGTTTTTAAGATTCATCTATATTATTTAATGTATCAGTAACTCATCCACTCTTATCACTGAGAAATAATCACATTGCTTAGGCACATCACAATTGTGTGTTTATTCATTTCCCTGTTGATGAATATTTGCATTGTTTTAACTTTGGGGTTATTATGAATTAAGTGCTGGCAATATCTACATATAGTTTTTTGTGTAGATATATATTTTCATTTCTACTGGGAGTAGAATTTTGTTTCATTTCTAGGAAGAGAATTGCTGGATTATATGGCAAGTACAGTTTATAAAACACCGATAAACTGTTTTCCAAAGGGGCTTTATCATTTTCACATGAGAAGATCTGAGAATTCCAGTTGTCCCTTATGGTGAACACTTTACTTTTTGTTTTTAAAATTTCAGTCATTCAAGTTGATATGTGATATAATCTCATTGTCCTTTTAATTTGTATTTGTATTTCCATTGTATGACTAAAGTTGAACATATTTTCATGTGCATGCTTGCCCTAAGTATATCTTTAGTAAATTGTCTACATTCTTTGCTCATTTAAACATGTGTTGTTTGTTTTCTTATTATTGATTTGTAAGAGTTCTCTAAATGTTTTGGACATAAATCATTTATCAGATATACATTTTGCTTATGGAAATAACTTGAAATGTAGACAGAGTCATGCACAAGGTTTTCCATATCAATATTATTTATCATTATGATAAAATTGGAACTAGTTGCAACCTAATAAAAGAGAAGCAGTTCCCTCTGTGAGTCAAAGGACTATTTCACAGTCATTTAATGATATTAAAAATTTAAAGATGTGGAAACCTACTTTAGGTACCATGCAGAAAATAAATATAATACATTAGTATTATATCAGTATATATTAAAAGAGACTTGAAGCAAATACCAAAATATAATAGTTATAATCTCTAAATAGTAAGAGTGTGACTAGTACTGCAGTTCTCTATGCTTTTCTATATTTTTCAAGATTTATAGTGCAAGAATGCCTTAAAATGAAAAAGGAAAAAAAATGTATAAAGAATAAATGATTATAGTTGTTGGTGCTTCCTTTACAAGCTTACCTGGACAGTAGAATGATTTATGACACCATTAATAGCCAAGAGATTATTAATTAATTATGTAATAAGATTATCCCGAGTCTTTGAACAATAATTCCAGGTCTTCCTTGAACTCAAGGTATTTTCCCCCTCTTATTTAAAAATGGGATTCAGTTCCCAGCAAAAGTTCATGTAATTTTATGTACTCTAAAATACGTACATGCCTCCAAGTTTATGTTCAGTAACTTGGGAAGATCATTCTGAAAAGTCAGGAGTAACTTTAATACTCAGAAAAGAGAGAAGTTTGCTGATAGAGAGCAATGAGACCAAAGAGAACACAAACTCAGGGATGAAGGGGAAAGTAATGTGAGCAATTAAATAAAAAAGTATTGGAGGTAGGAAGAAAGACAAGAATGGAAAGATGGAGTTGAGGAATTAATTTAGAGGCTAAGCAAACAAGTCTAGACTAAAACTGTCAGGCTTTGAATAAGAACTTTTATACTTACATTTTGCATATATGAAGTCTCATCCTGTAAATAATTATGTCCTTTCACTCATTTTCATTTCTAGCTCTAAAGTTCTGTTATTCTCTGAAGACTGGGAAGAGAGCACAATTACAATGGGATCTGTTGAGAAGAAGCAACTTAAGATATCTTAATAGGGATTACTCTCATAAGAAGGCAGTTTCCCAAGGCAACATATTTTGTGAGGTTCAGTGATTCAGCTCACTTCAGAGATGTTTTTGAACATAGTGATTTTACTTAAGATAGATTATATATGTTTGCTGATAAGTGACAAACAAAACCAAGAAATAATATTCAAATGATTATTTAGAAGATCCAGTAGAGTTTTAAATGCAAAGGGCCAAGAATAACCCACACAATATTAAATAAGAACAAAGTGGGAAGACTTTCTGTACTATATATTTGCACATATTATAAATAATTTTGGCACAAGTAGAAAAATATTAACCAATGGAATAGAATATAAACCTTTGAAAGAGACTCTTGTGTATACAGAAATCTTATTTATGACAAAAGAGGCACTGTGGAGCAGTAAAGAAAAGATGACTTTTACAACTAATGGTGTGGGATAATTGGAAAATTATGGAAGTGTGATCCCTACCTTACACCATATATAAAAATTCATTCTAGAGATATCATAGTCCTGAATGCAGAGGGTAAAAAGATATGGCTCCTAAAAGGCAATTTATAAGAAGACCTTTATGACTTCAAAGTAGGAAAAGATTACTTAAGTAATAAACATAAAGAAAAAGGATGATATATTTCTTTAAGACCTCTTTAAGGTATTTATTTATTCTTAAATAAAACACAAAAGAACTAATCATTAAAAGATTGATAACTTTGACATTAACTTAACATTTAAATTTAGCATTCATATTAAAATTTTTATTCATTAAAAGATATTTGCAACTTCTATAGCCTATGAAGAGCTTAACTATGGAATAGAAGAAATCCTAGAAACCAATAAAGAAAATAATAGCCACCCCAAAGGAAAAATGGGCAAAAGATGTCAACAGATGTTTTGGGGTTGGGGAAGGATATCCAGTGGACAATAAACACATGAAAAAATACTTGACATCACCAATAATAAGGAAAATACAAGCATAACTATGCACCATTATATAATCAACAGAATAGTTAAAGTTAAAAGATTAACAATACAAAATGTTGGACAACATTGAGAATGTGGACAACAGATACTCATATGCAATAAGAGAAGTGTAGATTAGTAAAAATATTTTGGAAAAATTTTGATAGTATTTAATAAAATTGAAGTTACATATAACTCATGATCCAACAATGCCACTCATAGGAATATATCTAACAAAAATATGTGCACATGTCCACTATGGGCACTATTTATTATCATCTCGAACTGGAAGCTGCTTCAAACTCCATACATGAAGAATGAATACGCAAATAGTAGTATAGACACATGACAATAGCTGCACAGAATAAGTTTGATCAATCTTAAAAACCTAATGTTCAGTAGAAGAGACCAGACCCAAAAGAATATATGCTATATAATTCCATTTAAACAAAGCTGAAATACAGACAAAACCAGAGTACTCTTCATGGTTCCATGCTTAGGAGGTAAAACTATAAAGAAAATGAAGGAAATAATTATCACAGAAGTTAAAATAATTATTATCTTTGAAAAGGAGAAGTGATAGAGAAGAATCACTTCTGGTATTTCTAGATTATTAGCAATTTTGAGTTTCTTTCTTTATTTTTATTTAATTATGATTGGAAGAACTTGGGTGTAGGCCAGAGGTTATGGGGGTGCTAAGAGGATTCACCAGAGACAGAGTGGGGAGCAGAACAGGCAAATATACTGAAACACACTGCTGAGGAGAGCAGCAGGCAAGACAGTTGAAATCTGCTGCACCATGTGGGATAGTAACCTGGCTGGGGATCAAATCATGTACAATGGCTGGAGATGGCTTGATAGGGCTGAGATTATAATCCCTGCACCATCGGGGAGGACTTAATTTTGTATTTCTTGACCTTTTCATATTGCTTTGTGAAATGTCATTAAACTTCTTATAAACTTTACTGTTTGTGTGCTAGGCTGACTCAAAAAAATAATTAAAATAATCTTTATAGAAGAAATCAAAATGGTAGCTAAAGTTCTACTTCCTAAAAGGAATAAGATCTTGTTACTCTATGATTAGATTATATCAAACTTTCAAGGAACAAATATTTCCTCTTATATAACTGTTCCTGTGTTAGTATAATTCTTATACCAGAACTAAATAAAGAAAGCAGAAGCAATTTGAAATACAAATCAAGCTCATTTAGAGAGAGACCCAACATACTAGCAAATTGAAACTTGCAATTCATTAGTGAGTAATCATCATTACCTAAAAAGATTTATCTTAGGAAAGCATTTATAATATGTAACCCACTAGAAAAGCAAAATACACAAAAGGATGAGTGTCAACTCAGTAGATAACTCAAAAACATTTATTTATGTTTGGTCTACCCATATAGTGAGCTAATTTAGCCATAAAAGGAAATTATGTACTGAGCCATGATACAAGATGGAGGAATCTTGAAAACATTATGCTAAGTGAAAGAAGCTATATATAAAAGTCCACATATTGTACTATTCCATTTATATAAAAAGTCAAGAATAGGCAAAGCCATTGAGACATAATTTTCTATATCAGTTGTAACAAAAAACACACCTCAACTAAGTGAGGCTTATGCCAGAAATGCAAGTATGGCTCATTATTAGGACTTATATCAATATATCATGACATGAGTAGATGAAAGGGGAAAGATATAATAATTTTAATGGATCTTTAAATGCCAGTTAGTAAATTTGAACACCATTCCTGATTAAACAAACCAAAATCAGTGCAAAAACCAGAAGTATGAGTATCTCAAGAACAGGTAAAAACTGCTTTGCCATTATAATAATCCAGGATGATACTTTTTAATTCTAATGAAAATAAGGAAGTTATATATTAATAATGTTCTGAAACCCTAAAATAAACAAGAAAATAATTTATCTCTTAAGAAAGATTTATTATGGGCCTTTCCTGGTGGTGCAGCGGGTTAAAG
>NW_004567132.1:13625572-13684521 GCF_000260355.1 Condylura cristata | reverse complement strand
AGACCTCTCCTGGCCCGCCCGCTGCTCCCCTCAGCAGTGTGCTTCATGGATCTGCCTGTTCTGCTCCCCACTCTGTCTCTGGTGAAACCTCTCGGCGCCCCTGAGCCTCTGGCCTGTACCCTAGTTCTGTACACACAAATAAATAAATCTTTAAAAAAAAAATTAAATTGTAGAATGCCACTTCTTTTACCAAAGTAAAGTCTAGGAAGAATGTAAAGAATAATGTTAAAATGAAACTTTCAGCAAAAAAGTCAGATATGAAAGGTTCATATTGTGTGATTCCACTTGTCTGAAATGCCCTGGGAATCCAAAGAGACAAAAAGTAGATTAGTGGTGGTTGAGGGTAGGGGGAGGGAGAGGGAGGGGGTGGGGAGACTAGGGGTGGATGATTGTGACTACTTAATTGCTAAAGATGTTTAAAAGTATTCTAAAATTAAAATTTACAACTGTGAAAATACTACAAACCACTGAATTGCACACTTTAAAGAGTGAATTTTATGGTGTGTGAAATATATTTCAATAATACTCTTATTTACAGGCTGAGAAGATGCTCAGAAACTAAAGACTCCAGAGGAGACACTAACCCAGAGTGAGGGCAGGGATGATTGACCAGAAGGGACATGAGAGCTGGGTCTAGAAAGGTGTTCTGGAAAGTAGGTGATTTATAGGTGGGAAAGGGTAAAGGAGCCCACCTTCTTGGCTTTGTAACTCTGTCACTTTGCCTCTTCCCAGAATTTAAGGATCAGCTTGTGCTGTATAATAATTTTAAACTGACCAAACAGATTTTGAATTTTAAAAAAATCACAGGAAGAAAAAACATGTGAACTCATGTATAGCCTCATAAAGAAGACATTTCTAAGTATAACATAAAGCCCAGAAGTCAAATGGGAAGCTATGGATCTATTTGCACAGAAATTAGTATATTTTTGCATTAAAATACAATGTACATGTGATAATAGTACTATAGTTAGGTTTTAAAATTTTTGTCTTTAGAGACAAATACTAAAATAATTGTGAATAAAATATGATGTCTGGGATCTAATTCAAAGTAACTTTGAGATGAATCTTGGTATTGAGTACATGTGATCTGCTTCTCTCTACTTTTTATAGGTTGGAGTTTTCATAACAAAAATGAAAAAAATGAATGCACAAAATCAAAAGAAAAATTAGAACCAATATTTGAAACAGAAGATATTAAACAGGTAAATTATCTTATTGTAGTGCTCATGTAAATTATTAAGAAAAGAAAAAAAGTGAGTGAAGTAACAGGTAGAACACATAGTAAACAAAATAGTCATTAGGTCATCCTTTCTCATACCCACAAAGGGGAGCAATAATAACACGTCATTCCACCTAGCAAATTGGCAAACAAGAAAAGAGTGGATAAAAAAACAGTACTGGGACAGGAGGAACAGTCAGATCTACACACTGTGGTGTGAATGTAGGTTGGTATCACCTTTTAGAAGGTCCATTTCAAGATATGTCAACCTATCAAAAACTGAAATCCCCATACAAATAATGGAATATTATTCAGTCTTAAAAAGAATGGAAATTTTGACACAGGCTATAACATGGTTAAAACTGTCAGATATTATTCTAAATGAAGAGCCCAGACAAAGAATACACATCCCCCAAAGCAAAGAAAGTGAAGGAAAAGATGAACAACTGGGATTACATCAAGCTAAAAAGTTCCATACAGCAAAAGAGACATTTACCAAAACAAGGAGAAATCCCAATGATTGGGGGAAAATGTTTGCACACAATACAACTGATAAGAGACTGATCACAAAGATCTGCAAAGAGCTCCCTGGGCTCAACAAAAACAAAGCAAGTAATCTAGTCAAAAGTTAGGCAGAAGAGCTAAAAAAGACACTTCTTCAAAGAGGAAATGCAAATGGTCAACAGGTATATGAAAAATATGTTCAACATTCTGTATTATCAGAGAAATGCAAATCAAAATCACAATGAGTGACCTCCCTGGTGGTGCAACAGTTAAAGTGCAGCACTATGAAGCTATCAGCAGTCACTGAAACACTAATTCCATCCCCAGCCAGGAAGGTGACCCTCATGATGCAGCAGACCGCTCCTGTCCTGCCTGCTGCTTCCTTCAGGAGTGTATTTCAATCTGCTTGTTCTGTTCCCCACTCTGTCTCTGGTGAATTCTCTCATCTCCCTCACCTCTAGCCTGTACCCTAGTTCTTATACCCATAAATAAATTTTTAAAAACACACTAATGAGAATGGCACATATTAAAAAAACTAGGAACAACAAATGTTGGTTAGGATGTGGAGAAAAAGAAACTCTCCTACACTGCTGGTGGGAATGCAACTGGTACACCCAATATGGAAAGCTGTGTGGAGGTTGTTCAGACTATTAAAAATGGAGCTTCCATATGACCCAGCAATTCCACTCCTAGGAATCTGTCCAAAGGACACAAAAACATTAATCCAAAGGATACTTGCATCCCTATGTTTATTGCAGCACTATTTACAATAGGTAAGATATGGAAACAACCCAAATATCCAAACATTGATGACTGGATCAAGAGATATGATATACACACAATGGAATACTATTCAGCAATCAAAAAAGATAAACTCATGCTATTTCCAGCAACATGGATGGAGATAGAAGGGATTTTACCTGAAATAATCCTTCATCTATGTTATGGAGGCTATCAGAGCTCACTCTTGCCCAAGTTCCAATCCCACCCTGTCTCACCTTGTAAGGGCCTGCCTCCAGATCATCTTCTCTCTAGGTGACACTCTGTGTCCCTAGGTCCTCTAATAACCCTTCTCTGATGGCATGGTCTCCACCTAAGTGCACTTAAGGCTCACCCCATCAGGCCTGTCTTCCTCAGAGAAGCAGCATTCCGGTGGAGAAATAGGGAGACACAGGCAGAAGAGTACTGTGAAGAAGGTGAATGGAAGAAGTTGGTCCAAAAGTCAGTATATTAGGACTCCCTGGGGGACTGATCCCAACCCCCTACTACCTTCACAGATTTGTTGTTTTCCCCAAATGAACATTTAGGAACCTCTCAGGGATAGGACTGTGTTTGGGTGAAGATTAATTTTTCAGGGTGAGGTAACTCAAACTTTCATCCCATTATTTAATAGATAAATGGTCTTTCTGCAAGAGGATACCAGCTCTCCCCAGGCGAGTCTTCCTCTGCTTAGTTGCTTCCATCCCATTACCAAGAAAAGCATGAGGGTGTTGTTTTATTTCACACTCAGGGTGTGCTGTTCTATGTTGTTTTGTTACAACACTTTCCACAACGTTTTTTTCTCCCTCATCTCCAAAAATAGCAAATGACATTGCTTGCCCGGATTTTCCACCTGAGTTTGTTTTTCATTTTGAGAGAACTCAGCACGGGGCTGAATGCTGTCTCAGCACCAACTAAATACTGGTATTTAACCCTAAGATAAAGTCAAAGGTTATACATTTCTGTTCTGCAGCTGCAAATCTATCTTTATTTTGGACAACAAGAGAAGGGATGTTATTCATGATAGGAGATCTCTATGTGGAAACAGCTTGTATATGACCTGGATTTCTGTGTTAAATACATTCTTTAAATTAATGTGTTCAGAAATTTATTGTATAGCAAATTCAAATTTACCCACAATGACTGGTCAACAGCATTTGTACAATATGCAAGTAACAAGAGAAATAGACTTACTTTTAAAAAAACACATTAGCCAGGGGACTCAAAAGGGTTCTGGGACTACTGTTATCTCCCTGGCAAGGCCAGCTTCGGAGTCCCATAGAGTGGCACAAGGCTCCACACTCAAAAGGGCCCTGTTGTTCTTGTAATGCACTATCATATCTTAAAATGCTTAATTTTAAACCAAGGAGCCCACATTTGCATGTGCACTGGGCCCTGCATTTTATGTAGCCAGTCCTGGTTCCTGGCTCTTGTTCTACCCACTTCAGTGCCCCATTACTACAGCCTTGTCAAATCCAGCCCCAGTAAAGTCCAGGAGTCCACTGGGGGTGGGTCTCACAAATAATGAAACTACCTGGTCCCCTACTTTGTACCGCTTCATTTCCTTCCTGTCCTGCCCCCACAGACACCATGAACAGGATGTATGACAGCCCCTGGGGAACTGTGGCAGGGTGCCATGGCCAGTGGAGTTCCTAGAGGGCTGAGGCCTTGCTGCAAGTTCCCAATTCTGTCATAACATTCCCCATTCTCTTTATAATACTCTTTATTTCTTGCCCCAACCCATTTTCTTCTGCCCCAAATGCCTCTCCCAATTTTTCAAGAAAATGGCTCCTCAAAGGTCTTCTGTGACTTCCCCTCTCTCAGATCCTATGCAATGGCCAGCTACCTCCACGAACTCATCCCACCTCTTTCCCAAGTCTTCTCTTCTAGATCCTTCCAGCTACCTTCCTCCCCCTAAAGCTTTATCACCAACAAAAAGATTCCCTTTTGCACTAGCAGTCTTCACTGACATGGGTGAATACTTCTCAAAGAAGTGCATTTACCAAGTCTTTTTGTGTTTTTCAGAGCACCATTTCTGGAGTCTGTTAACAAACAGAGGAGAGTTCAATAGCCAGATGAAGTTGGGACACTGCATAGTAGCTGCTCTTATCAGCAATGTAGCCAATCACTATTAATATGTTGAAATCTAGAGGAAAATCATGAAACTTAATTCAGTGTTTCCTAAACTATTATGAGCATTTAACACTCCCATCTCCTGATACCCACTCCCCCAAAACACACAAAGAAACACACACACATATACACTCATCACAAAGTAGCATTCTGCAGATAATATTTTTGGATGATGCCTACTTATTTAAAATAGAACAAAGCAAGTTGATACAAATTAATTCCAAACATAATTTAATCTTTCTTTGAGGCTTCATAAGGTGATTTGTGGACAAATGTAAGTTAAGCACACTCAGAATTATAGTTAAAATACCCAAGACATTTAGCCTTACGTGGAGTTAGACACAAAGTAGACACTCAGCACAGGCTTGTTGCATTACTATATTTAATATATATAATATACATAATATAATATATATAATATTTGGGGGCAGTAGTTTCTTATATTTAGAGAGACTGAATTAGTTAATATCACCTAATAAACATTAAGTCTTATATTCTAGTTTCTGGGTCAGACACTAAAGTATGAAAATTTCTTCTTCTTCCAAAAGAACTCAGTATGGTGGAAACAAGAAATAATTATAATACAACCAGACATTGTTACAAGAGATATATACTCAGTGTTATGGGAGTACGGAAAGGAAGTAACACTGTGTGGGATCTTAAAGAACAAGCATGAGTTGGTTAGGATGAGGAGATATGGGAAAGGGGCTTCCAAGCTACGTGCACAGCACGGATAAATGCACAGAGGCCCAAAGGTCTACATTATTCAGAAACATTTCTTGGTCTAAATTTCTGGACTTGGTAAATGTAGTAAATTGCATAATGCAAATCATTATGCCCACATGTATACTTTAAAATTCAGAGCTCTATATGCTAAATCTTCTTACGGTGGTTCCATCTGAGGTAATGATAGTGTGTGGTTTTTCTCCAAAAAAAAAAAAAAAATTACTGAGTAGTAACTAATCCCATTTCTTTCAAGATCTACACAGGCCAGGAGGTCCAGCCACAGGAACCAACCAGCTCTGGTCCTGCTAGTTGTTCCATCCTGCTGCTTTCTGTACCTTCCAGAGGGACAACTAGAAAGCTCAGTGTCCCCAGCTTTTCCAAAGTGTGTCCCATGGCTCTCTAAGTTTCGGTGCAACTTCTAGGATTCTGTGGTTGGTTCTGATGAAATAACTTTGTGTATGTGTGTCTGGGTTCTTCAATTCTAACTTTGAGCCTGTGAATGCAGTTGCTTTTTCTCTCCTTCCTCCTGTGTATACTTGTCTTTCTCCTGTGGTGCTTTCTCTGTTTTTCAGGCTATACCAGGAAGATAAATGTGCAAGTAGTGACTCTCTTGGAAAGATTACTTACAAAATCTGTATTTGTTGGCACACAGAAATATTGAAAGGCAATAAAAATTGCTGCCACAACCTCCAGACCCACATTTGTATGTGCATATGATTTACCATTATTGTTATTTCCACATGTTTCTTCCCAGTGAAGTCCCAGGATATATTCTGATTATGAGTTGCTTTATTTGTTCTATAAAGAGTACTAACACACTATCAACTTTGAAAGATCAGGGCATGTAAAAGAAATATAGTGGGAGAGCATTAGGTATCAAGATAAGCAGAGTTTATTTGCGTTCTCTGGTGGGGTTCAGGGTCTCAGAAGAGGGAGTCCAAGAAGTAGCACTCCAGAGCAGGGTAAGGGGGGGGGGGGTGGATTTATGCTTGTCGGTGAGAGTGAAGAATTGTTTTTTTGAGAAGTACAGTTCCAGGAGTTGTTCGTGCTGTTACTGCTGATTCCTATCAAGGACCTTCCAGCCATTGTCCTCACCCGGTTTCAGGTGCCTACGGGTGTAGATACCAGATCCAGAGACCTAACAAACTCAAGTGTGGCGCTTAAAAAAGCAACTGGTGATGCCCTGATATATGTACATTTGAAGGCAGAATCTCATGCTACCCAGGAGAGGTGACTCATTAGGTGGGTAATGCTTTTGCAAGAGTTATTTTTAAATGAACTCCTCAGCAGGAATTGTCACCTGGAAAAAGAGCAGCATTTTAAGAGGATGGACAAAGAGAGCTAATTTGGTTGTTTGAGAGAACTGTTTGAAAAATATAGGGCATTTGCTAAAGCTAGAGAGAGTATTCAGAGTAAGGGTAGAGCAGCTGGACAAATTTCTAAGCAAGGAGAAGAGAGGAACTTCTTCTTTGAGAGGTGACTAAATTTTCAGTCAGGTGCCCATGCTAAATATTGTAAAGCTTTACCTTTTACTTTTGATTAAATATATCTAACATCCAAAGGACATAATGTTTAAACCAGGCAGTGAAGCACACAGCTATTAAGGAAATTAAGACTATTTAGAACAATCCTGAGACACAGCTGATTCCAGATCTGAGAGAGAACATACATGAGCTGAATCCAGAAACAAAACAAAACAAACAAACAAACAAACAAAAAAATCAAGACTAATACTGTTACAGGACAGGGAGAGAGGGGCACCACTGAACCCCTAAACCTGCCTGCTCTCAAAGGGTTCTGCCATCTGCAGCATCAAGACAAAACATATAAAATTTTAATGAAAAGGGACTTTACGACAATGAGTATACAATGCAGAAGACAAAGAATATAATGTCTAAATCAAACACCTGAAGTTACCCATCCCCTCGTGGGCAAAAGTCAAGGCCTGAAAGCCCGTCACGAGACTAAAGCACCTTCTGGCTGGGACCCATGGAAAAGGGTCAGAAATGGCCAGACAAGTCTGGGAGGAAAAGAGCAAAATCAAAATTAGTATAAACACTGCCATAGTCACTTCCCTACAGGTCTCTCACCCACATCTGCCTTAACCAGTCCAGGGTCAGGCAGGAAACAAGCATAGTTTCTTCATCACATGCTTTTCATCCAGCTTCCTTTTTTTTTCTTCTCCCTGATTCCTTCTCTTCCCCTCTTTTTCTTTGCTCAGCTCCACCCTCCTTCTGGGTGGGGCAGGCAACCTGGAACTTCCCCTTTTCCTAGGGGCCACCCAGTTAACAATACTAGTTTCATGCTGAGAAGATTTGGAAGCTAACCTGAACTAATTACCACTGGCCAAAATTGGCACAACGTGTGAATAAGACTAGTAATGGCAATAAATTAAAATACATTAAAAAACCCACAATTTCATAATGATACATAAAACACCTCATTGGTCAACTTTGGAAGATGTCAGAGGATCAACTCATTATTTTTTTTATAGTTTATTTTTACTTCATTTTGTGCCTTTTTCCATCTCAGTTATAATCCCTGTGGGCTTCCCATCACCAAATCACCCATGTGCCATCACCATAGTCCAGTGCATTTCCCTCCCTCCATTGGTTTTGATCCCATTCCCCACTCCACCCCCATGAAATGTCTCTGGTATGTAGCTGCTCATTATTATTATTATTTTCTTGCCTGGTCTGTTATACTCCTGCTATGAGTGAAACCATCCAGTATTTTTCCTTTTCTTTCTGGTTTATTTCACTAAGCATGGAGGATCAACTCTTTATTTTGAAAATTAGTAAATAACCAAGTATTTACATGTCCAGTATAATTTTTACTTTAGGATACAAGGAATTGATGGGGAAATTTTCTATTTACAGAAATATTTCACCTAGAAAATAAAGATGAAATGATAGAATAGTGTCATTTGTAGATTCTGGTGAAGTAATTCTGGTGACTGCTGACATAACAAAAAGAGAGACAGATATCATTTGCTTTCTAATAAGAAAATATACACCACCACTCATCGAGTATTTTTGCCTCCCAACCCCCAAAATCAAACATGAATTTGATCACAGGAAAAACAAGGACAGAAGAATATGTTAAGCACACTATTAAATGCATTCAGAGAAACCCAGACTGGAATATTCTACAGAGGAAATGACCTACCAACTTCAACAAATAAATTGCAAGGGGAAAAACAGTGAAAGGAAAACCTATAGATTAAAAGAGACTTAAGAATCATATTAACCAAAGTCAATGTGAACTTTAGATCCTGATTTGGGCACATTCAATTTAATAACTTATGAGACAACTGGGAAAATTTCAATATTTGACTAGGTATTAGCTGACATAAGGGAATCATTATGAATTTCTTAACTGTGATGACTGTATGGCGACTGTTTTCAAAGAGCTCTTATATATATATATATATTTTTTTTTTAAGATTTATTTACTTATTCATACAGAACTGGGGAACAGGCCAGAGATGCGGAGGGTGAGAGGATTCACCAGGGACAGAGTGGGGAGCAGAACAGGCAGATCTACGAAGTACACTGCTGAGGGGAGCAGCGGGCGGGCCAGGAAAGGGCTGCCTCGCTGTGTGGTCACCTCTGGGACAGGCAGGAATCGAACTCTTGCAGAAACAGCTTAAGCTTCTTAGTGCTGTGCTTTAACTCTTGCAGAAACGGCTTAAGCTTCTTAATGCTGTGCTTTAACCCACTGCGCCACCAGGGAGGGCCCAAAGAGCTCTTATATTTTAGCTGTATCTACTGATGTAGTTATGGATGTGATGATAAGGTGTTTGGGGTTTGTTCACAATGATCCAGGGTGGGAGATGAGGGGATATAGATGATAAAGAATTAGACATAAATTGAAAGTTGTATAAACTGTATGATTTTCCTTTTAATTTTTAAAATTTTTCCTAAATAAATTTCTTTTTTAAAATACTTTTCCAGTAAAAGTAAAGAAAAAACAAAAATGCCCCCACTTTGCACATACCTAGTGAGAGCAGTGAATGAAAAATCAGGAAATCATAGATGTGGGGAGACCCTACTCCCTCTTTTGAGGCTTGATCTGCACCACATTGTCCTGGAAGCCTGTTGCCCCCAATACTGAAGGGTTACCTTCAGCCCATTCTACGTAATAGTTTTGAAAGTCCTTATAATAAGTATAAAATCTCTCTACTTGGATCTTTTTTCTACCCATAGATTATAGTCCTAGTCCTTCTGCAAGAGTTCTTTGAATATTTTAAAACAAGCTTTCACCTGTCCCTCTCTCCCTAAACTCACATGAAGATCTTTTGCACTTCAGACTAAAAAGTACTAATTTCACTATTTCACACACCCATGACTTTGGTTTTCTGCCATCTTGGCTGCTCTGTTCTGACCTCAGAACAGTCTGACTTGTAAGTTTTGTACTCTGGAATAAGGTGATTCGGGTGTGGCCCTGCAGTTGCCGAGAACAACAGAGCTACCATGCCCCTTGTTCCAGTTACCACACATCTTGTTATCATGGGCTGAGGCCTGGGTACATGAAGTTCCAATAGTTGAATTCTAAATGTTCAAGAAATATGTGAGCCAATTGTTTTTAAATTTTTAACTTTTTTAAATCGAAGTCTATTGCATTACAACTTTACATAAGTTTCAGGTGTTCTTCATGAGCCAATTTTTTCTTTCGTGAGCCAACTGTTAAAGCCATAATTAAAAGTTGTATTACATAAACTCAATTATATAACTATATTATAACCAGAGGTAATAAATACTTAAATTCATCACTTCTTAATTATTTGACTACATTTTACTATTATTTCTTTTCTTGAGGTTATTTATATCTACTGTATTTGTGAAGAAGAAATATATAAAGTATGCTACTACTGCACATCTCTTACAAACTCTGTATTCAGTTGGCAATATTGGTAGCTACAGCTAGACTATGGTGTATTTACATAAATTGGCAAGTGCAATACATGAAGGGATTTTTTTTCCCCTGGAGAGAGCCAGTTGTTGAACATTTACCACTATACCACTGGATATAGTCTAAAATCCTGGTTTTGTTGGGCAACCACATTACTTTTCTGATTCAAATTTGGGCTATGATATGTCCCGTACTTACTCAGTCAATTAGTTCCTTAGCTCTCATGTTAATCACTTCTAAATTTCATCCTTTTAGATCCAGTCCACAGATTCTCATCTGCCACGCAAGTATTCATCATACCTCCAATTTCAGGTTAACTACAAATTTGATGAGTATGTCTTCTGTAAATTCTGAAAGCATTTATGAGGGGCAGATGAAGAACACAGCCCTGAACCTTATCATTATATACTTCCTTGTAGTTTGATACAAATGTGTTAGTCAGCACCTCATGTGCATAACCAACAGGTTACTATTTCAGCCAGTATGCCAGAATCTAGCTCATATTTCTCCATCTTGTTCAAAAGGATATCATGAAAAGCTTCATTAAATGTCTAGCCAATGAAGAAATAGTCTTTATGTGAACAGGCTTTCCTAGAGCTGTAAGGATGATACCCCAAAAAGGGAAGGAGCTAAATCAACCACAGCATGTTTTTAGTGAACTCATCCTAGGTCTTAATCAGTCTCCCTCAATGAGTATCTGTTGTTCCTCTAGTAACCCATTCTAGAGTCTTACCTGATACTGGGTTATAGACAACTGTGTAATTTTTCAAATTCTGCCTTCTTTTCTGTAAATCAGAATAATCTACTGTCTCCAGATATGTTGCTATCTCTCCTAGTATTGATGATGCCCACAGATTGATAACAATTATTTGGTCATCTAATAAAAACTTTTTCTCAGAGTCTCACAATGTCATTCCTCAAAGCTGGGGGCAAGTATTCAATTGTAGCAGGCTTAAGCTTTTCATATTCTGTTACATTATCTTCAACTTCCATCTTTCCTTACCAAAGTTGATTGTTTTTCTATTCCCCTTTACCTTATTCAGACCATGTGGAGAAAAAAGTTCCTTTCTCTGCAAGTCAAATATAAAAGAAAATAGGAGAGTTCTGTTTTTTCTATATTCCCCACTGACAATTGCCCCTACATACCTTATCCTTTTTTTTTGATGTTATTCTGAAAACTTTATTAAAAAGAACAGAACACCCACTGACAGTTATAACATAACTTTGTCTCTAGCTCTAGAATAACTTGAGCCTATTTGGAAATTTAGTCTTTTTGATAACTGATGGCTGTCCCATGGAAATTCCAGCATCAGTAGTGGCAGTTTGATGGTAGAATAGATCTTTGAAAAGGTATTCCTGACTTTTTAGAAATTATGATACCACATTCTTTGATATCGCAACAAGCTCCCTATTTCCTAAAGCATAGTGTATTTTCAATTAATTTGATCTTGAGAATTTTTCACCTTGAAATTTTCTGAAAAAACCATAGATACTTCTAACAAAATCACAATCACACGGACCCACAAATATGGAAGCACTCAGTATATTTAGGTGTTTTTGTCTTGAATTTTACTTAGCTCATCTTTAACATAAAGCAATGGCATAACATAGTTAATTTTGCTATAGGACATTTTTTTTAACCTGGAACTAAGAAACTCTTATGAATAATTTCAAAATGTAAATGATATTTACAGGTTTTTGACCAAGGGACCCTGAACTAAGAAATATGAAAAGTACGTTTTTAATTTGTTCTATCACTAATCAGTTGTACTTCTTGGGCAAATCCCTTGCCTCTTTTATTCACATCTAAATATTATTGTAGACTGCTGGGTAAAAGCAGGAAAAAAGCAAAATTTCTGCCCACTTATTTTTGACTGTCTCCAACCACTCTCTGTAGTTGATATGAAAATAGAGATATGCAGGAGGAGGGGGAAATTTGATCTGAAAGTCCTGTTAGGGAGAGGAGAAGGAAGACAGATGCTGTCATTCCTCCTTGGTTCTCACAAGAAGTAATTTCAGAACAAAACTAAATCAACCTACCAAAACAAGATTATGACAAGGAAGAAAGTAAAAGTTTTTGGCCAAATCTATCTCACAAGCATTTTTTCCTGCCCCACAAAGCTATCTGAACTGAAATCTTGTTAGCTAACCTCCATTTCCAGTAAACATCACTCCCTTAGAACAAAAACGGGAAGCTCCCACATGTAGCTGCTGGAAATAGTCCCAGATGCAGGAAGAGGTTTGTATGACATCATCCAGAAAGTCATGCAATAGGAAAGTCTGCAGATTTGAAGCGTAGCTTACCTAAGATTCCTTTTCACTAAGAATTTTTATTCAGTATTTGGAAGTCCTAAGTTATTTGAAAATATATTTCTTTACATATATGTGTGTGTATATATGTAGCTCATATGTAGAAATATACATACCTCTTTGGAAATTGCTCAAAAGCTAAGGAAAATATTACTCATGTGTGTAAATATTTAATTATAAATGATCAAAGAAGAAATAGGCAAGTTTTATCAAGTGGAAAAGTGTTGTTCATGTTCTGAAGAATAACTTGGTCTTTTTAATATAAATGATATGTCCTATTTGAAAGTATTAAAACAAATCAGAAAAGTACACACAAGATGATAAAAATCACCTTAAGTTTTATGATCCAGAAATAAACACTAACAGAATTTTGGGACTGTCTCTCCAGACAGTCTCTATTTGCTGAAATACATTAGTCCTTCCTCTTCAATAATGTAATAACATCATTATGTGTTACCACATATAGATATATGGCATGCATTGTATGGGTTCCATGATTTTACACTTTATTTCGTTTGTGCCATATGGATAGAAATATAGGTTGTTGGGAAAGAATATTTTTAAGCTCTAAAAGAGATGTTATGCAAAGTAACACATTTGCACAAGATTCTGGCTTGGTTGTTTCTACTGAAAAAACTTAAAATATTGTATGCAAACATATTATAGACCTGTAGCATGAATCATTATTATTTGTGAAACATTAAATAAAATTAAGTATTTAAAAAACAAGGATGAATTACAAAATAAAACTCAATAGATTTGTCAACAAAGAAATGTAAAATATCATAAAGAAAATTAAAAACTAGAAACAACTTATAAAATAAATATAACAAATCTAACACACACACACACACATATAAACAGCTCATACAGACCAATAGGGATAGTAACTCAATAGAAAAATAGGCAAATAATGATTTAAAAATAAAATTTAAATGACTTAAAAATAAAATACATTTCCCTAGTAATCAAAGTAATGAAAACAATAGACAACTTTCCCACTAATAATATAAAGAAATTTTATGGAGATGGCACATGAATGATTTGGTGATGGGGAAACCAATGGGATTGCAACTGAGATGGAAAAATGCACAAAAATATGTAAAAACAAACTAATATAATAATATAAGATTTAAAAAATATTTAAGGTGATTTAGTGCAGATGAAGTAATTTGTTTAGTAGCTGGTAAAAATTATGTGCCTAGTGCTCACTTCGGCAGCACATATACTAACATTGGAATGATATATATACATTAGCATGGAGAAGTAAAATTATCTTTATTTGCAGATTATATGATAATTTACATGAAAAACCCTAAAAAGCTCCATAAAAAAATGAATCAAAACAACTAACCAGTTTAGTAAGGTAGCAGGATATAAAGTCAATACACAAAAGTCAGTGGCTTTCCTATACACAAACAATTAATCAGAAGAAGTGAAAATCAAAAAAACCAACCCCTTTACAATTGAAACAAAAAGAATCAAATACCTGGGAATAAATCTAACAAAAAAGGTAAAAGACCTATACAAAGAAAATTATAAAACACTGTTAAAAGAGATACAAGAAGACACAAAGAAATGGAAAGACATCCCCTGCTCAGGGATAAGAATTAACATCATTAAAATGGCTATCCTACCAAAAGTGATATACAGATTTAATGCTATTCCAATAAAAATCTCAATGACATTCTTTAAAGAAATAGAACAAATATTGATGAGATTTATATGGAATCACAAAAAAAAACAAAACCCTCAAATAGCTGAGACTCTCCTGACTAAAATGAAAGAGAATAGAAGCATCACACCTCCAGACTTCAAGTTATACTACAGAGCCATAATAATCAGAATTGCATGGTACTGGAACAGGAATAGACATATAGATCAGTGGATTAAAAAAGAAAACACAGATTTAAACCCACAGGTTTATGGACAACTAATCTTTGACAAAGGAACAAAGAATATGCAATGTGACAAAGTAAGTCTGTTAAAAAAATAGTGCTGGGAAAACTGGTCTGCTACATGCAAAAAATGAGCCTAGTTCACTACCTTGTACCATGCACAAAAACCAACTCGAAGCAGATTAAAGAATTAGACATAAGATCTGAAAACATAAAATAACTGGAAGAAAAAGTGGGCAAACACTACATGACATACACCTCTGCAACATCTTTAAAGATATATCACCCAAAGCAAGGATAGTGAAGGAAAGGATAAACAGCTGGGATGACATAAAGTTAAAGAGCTTCTGTACAGCAAAAGAGATACTACACAAAACAAAGAGACACCCCACTGATTGGGAGAAAATATTTGCACACAATACTAATGACAAAAAACTGATCACAAAGGCACACGAAGAACCGATGAAACTCAACAAAAATGAAGTGAACAATCCCATCAAAAAATGGGCAGAACTACAAAGACACTTCTCCAAAGAAGAAATGCAGATGGCCAGTAGACATATGAAAAAATGTTCATCATCACTTGTAATAAGGCAAATTAAAACCACAATGAGATACCATCTCACTCTAGTCAGAATGGCATATTAAAACAACTAGCAACAACAAATGTTGGCGAGGATGTGGAGAAAACTAGTACAACCATTATGGAAAGCCGTATGGAGGTTTCTCAAAAGGCTAAAAATAGAGTTTCCATATGACTGAGCATATACCCAAAGGACACAAAAACATTGATTGAAAAGGACACCTGCACCCCCATGCTTATTGCTGCTCTATTTGCAATAGGGAAGACATGGAATCAATCCAAATGCCCAAAAATAGATGACTGGATTAAAAAGATGTGGTACATATACACAATTGGAATATTACTCAGCAATCAAAAAGATAAACTCATGCCTTTTGCAACATCATGGATGGAGCTGGAAGGGGTCATTCTTAGTGAAATAAAACAGAAAGAAAAAGAAAAATACTGTATGGTTTCACTCATAGCAGGAGCATAAGGGATCCAGGGGGAAAAAAGAGAGAGAAAAACAAATGTAATAGAGTAAAAATGAAAACAATGACCAACTATAAACCAGAGCCATTTTATGGGGATGGGAGAGGAAATGGGATCAGAACTGGGGTGGAAAGAGTGCACTGGACTGTGGTGATGGCACACGGGTGAATTGGTGGGGGGAAGCCCATGAGGATTACAAATGAGATGAAAAAATGAACAAAATGAAGAATGATGAAAACATATATATATATATATAAAGAAAAACTAAAATCTCACCAAGTAAACATTTCAAATAATAACACTTGTATTCAATGAAAAGTAACTTCTATTACCACCCTACCCCTCCTCCCTAGAGGGGAAACACTGTTCCAGTTGTTTTGACCTTTTGATCTGTGTACATACGCAGGAGATATCCTTTTTTTTTTTTAATTTTTTTTAAAAGATTTATTTATTTGTACATACAGAACTGGGGTACAGGCCAGAGGCTCAGGGGCGGTGAGAGGTTTCACCAGAGACAGAGTGGGGAACAGAACAGGCAGATCGACGAAGTACACTGCTGAGGGGAGCAGCGGGCGGGTCAGGAGAGGTCTGCCGCGCCATGTGGTCACCTCCTGGGCAGGCGGGAATCGAACTCATGCCGGAGTGGCTTTAGCTTCTCAATGCAGTGCTTTAACCCGCTGCGCCACCAGGGAGGGCCGGAGATATCCTTTTTTAAAAATTAAAAAAAAATCAAAATTAGAACTACTATCTGGTCCAATAATTTTACCTCTGGGTATTTATCCAAAGAAAAACTTAACTCAAAAATATATCTGCTCCCTCAAAGCCATTTTGGCATTATATATGCCAGCCAAGATATGCAAATAGCCTTAGTGTGCACTGATGGAAGTCTAGAAAAAATAAATTGTGAGATCACAATGGAATATTATTCAGTCATAAAAACAAAGGAAGTCTTACAATTTATGATAGAATGGATGGAACTTGAAGGCATTATACTAAGTGAAATAAATCAGAGAGGAACAAATATGTGTATGATATCACAAATAGTATATGATATCACTTATACATGGACTCTAATAAAAACCCAAATCATGGAAAAAGATGTCAGAGTTGTGGTTGCTACAAAAGTGGTAGTAGGAAGGTAGGGAAATTGAATGAAGGTAGTCAATATGTACAGTCTTTCAGTTATAAGTTCCGGGGATGTAATGTACAACATGATAATTAGAGTTAGCATTGCTATGTGGCATATTTGAGAATTGCTAAGAGAGTAGATCCTAAAGGTTCTCATCGAAAGGGAAAAGTTTTTCTTTTTTGCATTTATATGAGATGATGGATATTAATTATTTTGTGGTAATAATTTTATAGTATAAAGCATATTATCTAAATATTAAATAAACAGTGTCGTATGTCAATTATATATTAATAAACCTCAAAGAAAAAAAGGCTTTAAAAAATCCAAGTATGGCCCTCCCTGGTGGCGCAGCGGGTTAAATAAAGCACAGCACTGAGAATCTAAAAAGCCGCTTCCGCATGAGTTTGATTCCCTCCTGTCCCGGAGGTGACCACATGGCGAGGCAGACCTCTCCTGGCCGCCCGCTGCTCCCCTCAGCAGTGTACTTCGTAGATCTGCCTGTTCTGTTCCCCACTCTGTCTCTGGTGAAGCCTCTCGCCGCCCATGAGCCTCTGGCCTGTACCCCAGTTGTGTATGCACAAATAAATAAATCTTTAAAAAAAAATCCAAGTATGTTTTTCATAATTCTGTTTTATTGCATTAATGTTGTTTACAGCATAGTATGACATTCAGAAGTAAAGGGTCACACCACTTCAGATATATGTCACTAGCCATTCCTACCACCAAGCCACCCATAATACTTCACCATTGTCCCCAAATGTTTCTTAATGGGAATATTTACACATAATAAAATACATGCAGATACTTAAAAATATAAAAAAATTTTAATCTAAGTTAAGGTATATGTGACAGTGGTTATAATTATAGAATGATTTTAAAGTCAGAAGACTCACATGCTATTTATTTTGAAACCACACCATAAATAAAATAGCAAAATATAAAACTTGCAATTCTACTATGTAAAAGGAAAACTTTTGCATGAAGCAGGGCTGAAAAGGAAGCTCAAAGAAAATTGAAACAGTTATTTTTAGTGGCACAATTTTTTAGATGAGATTAAAAATATGTGTCAAGAGCATAACCAAGTTAGAGAACAGATAGTTTTTGCTTATACGAGTATGGCAGAAAATACACAGTGAGCTCACAGACGAATAAATTAGAGGTGAAAGAACTGACAATGCTTATACTCAATGTTTTTGGAAAATTAGCTCTTGTGAAAACTTTTCCCACGTCTTTACTAATTCAAGTGTTGAAAGCACTTTTTTTATCCTCCCTAAAAATACACACAGAAATCACTGGGTACTTTTGTAGAAAGCCTGACCCACAAGCTTAATGTCCATTAAACATCTACACATTAGGTATAGTTTCTTATGTTAGTTTGCCCAGGAACAAAAGCAAATGTCAATAGTTTTCTCTTATCAATTCATAATTCTCCATTTCTGTCACAGTGTGTTCCCATTTATTACACACAGGGATAAAAATAGGAAACTCTGAAGTGGCTTTTGCCAGTTGCTCAGATGTCTTTCTGAACAACAAAAAAAGTTTTATATGGTTGGATAGGTGTAATAATTTGACTTGAAATGTTAAAAAGGCAGGAAAAGATAGCAGCATTTGATTCTCATTGAAGTAGAGAGCAGATTATCCTGCTTATCTGAAATTTAGCCCAAATCTTAAAAATTCAGAATACCTACTGACAGCCAGGTTTCCTAGAGAATGTTAGATGGAGCGCTGGCAGAGGTAGGGAACAAATGCTATCAAACCTCACCATGCAGCTATTTCACAACCCAGTGGCAGCTAACTGGTGCCCACAATGACTCAGGTTTATTCATCAAACACATCTTGGACACCTACTTTGTGTCTAATATAACAAGCAGGGTGGAAAACCAGCTGGTGGAGATTTGGAAGGGATCTGCTCTCTACCTTCCACCCCCAAATCCCCATTGTCTACCCTAGGGACAATGCAGGACAAGGAACAGCAAAGGTGGACCAAGCCAGTCCAGCCTAATGCCTTCACCAGTTCCTTTTCTGCAGGGAGATAGAATCCCAGAAGGCCATCCTAGTCCATGCTTATATTTGGCACTAGCTGGGGGAAAGGAGATGGTGCAGAAGTCAGCTCTTGTTGTGGGTGGCAGGAGGTCACTTCTCTTCTCCTTTGCATTTTTTTGTCTTTGAAAAAATGCTTTACTAAGTATACCAAGTGATTGTAATTACATACTGCCATTACATACTAGCACCATCAAATCTTAGCATATTCCTATAATTGTTTCAGATTAAAAAAAAAACAAAATAAAGTAATAACTAGTTGAATTGATTTATGAATCTCTTCCTAAATCTATTCTCTTTCTCCCCATGGGAAATTATTATTTGAAAGCTTGCTTTTGTATTATATCTATACATGTAGATATCTACAAAAATATGTACTTTGCTGGTTTTGAAATGTCCATATCTATATAAATGAAATTATATCACTACTTATTTCTTGGAAGATTTTTCACTCATTATTATATTTTTATATCCCACCACATTAATTCCTATCACTGCATTTTGTGAAGACTCCAAAATTTATCTCTAATCTTGAACAATGGGCTGCCTCCAGTTAGTTTTGTTTCTTTGTTTGCTATTAGTACAATACTAAGAACATATACATATAGTCATGTGCAAGAATTTCTCTAGTATGTTTACCCACAAGAGTTTAATTGCTGAGTTCTATGTTTTTACACATTTAGTAGAATATATCAAAAAACTTTTCCAAATTTATACAGCATACAGTCTCCTAGCTGTCCCATACATTTGTCAACACTTAGTGATTTCTGACATTTTAATATTGTGATTGCTGTGATAAAACACTTAGTGTAGAGGGTGGGAAGGACACAGGGACTATGGTGATGGTACATGGGTGAACTTTTGATGGGAATTCTATGGGGACTACACCCAAGAAAAGAAAGCAAACATTGTAAGAAAAATAAATAAATATAATTAATTAATTAAAAAAGTAAAACAACTTCAAAAAATCTTAGTATGGTTTTGTGTTGGTATGTCTCTAATTATGAATGAGGTCAATCATTTTTTTGTGTTCTTATTAACAATTCATATTTTTGGTGCTATTAAATATTTTGTCATGCCACTTTGTACATTTATCTGTTGTTTCCCTCATTAATTCATAGGAATTTTTTAAATTTTCTGGATCCTAAACTTCTCTTACTTGAGTTGAAGATATTTTAGTTGTTTGTTGCTTGTCTTTTTACTCTCTTTATAGTATCTTTTTATAAACAAAAGTTATTAATTTTAATGTCGTTAAGCTTATCAATTATTTTTCTTAAAGACTTATGGTTTTGTGTGTGTGTCTCGTTTAAGAAATCCTTCCCATCACAAAGTCGGAAAGGTCTACTTATTTTCTTCTAAACATTTCAAACATTTGCTTTACGTATTTAAGTTCATTCTGAGTTGACTTTTATTTCTTTTTTTTTTTTTAAAGAAGATTTATCTATTTATGCATACAGGACTGGGGTACAGGCCAGAGGTGCAGGGGTGATGAGAGGATTCACCAGAGACAGTGTAGGGGTAGGACAAGCAGATTGACGAAGTACACTGCTGAGGGGCGCAGCAGGGAGACAAGAGAGATCTGTTGAGCCATGTGGGTCACCTCCGGGGTGGGGGATGCAACTCGCACTGAAGCGGCTGTGGCTAGCTTGCAGTGCTGCACCACAAAGGGAGTGGAGCTTTAAAAGGCTGAGCCACCAGGGAGGGCCACTGAATTGACTTTTATGATTAATATAAGGTGTCTGCTTTTATTTTTTCCCCAGATAACCAAGTTTCCCAGTACTTTTCCCCATAGATTATACATCAGCTTTCCATTTATCTGTAGGCCAGTTTCTTCTCTTCTGCTAATGGTCTATTTTTCTCTCTGTATACACAGGGATTACTACAGCTTTATACTTAAGGCGACAATGCTTTAAGTTTACTGTGCTCCTGCTGCCATCCTTTTTGACATTTGTCTCAAGATTTGCCATCTTTTAGACCATATACATTTATTAGTTGTATTACAATATGTTGGAAAGAATTTACTAAACCTCTACTTTGTACTATAACTTCTGCCATATCTAGTGTGTGAGACACCTGCAAAAACCAGAATTCCCACCGCCATGGTTAAAACTGAAATATAAACAGTAATAATCTATATCTCTTTCCTTTCCTTTCCAGAGTCCAGGTAGCTATCAACCCCCTTTCAGGAACAGCATGTCCAGCACTTTCTGATTAAATAAGGTAAGGACAGTGAATTCTTCGATTTTGCTGTGGCATGTGGGTTAGCTCCCTGGCTGGGAATTGAACTTAGGGTTGTAGTGTTGCTAGCACTGAGACAACACATAGACCACCAGGGAGGTGGTGTTGTAATTTCTTTTTTCTGTTCTGTTTTTTTTTTTTTTTTTTGGCTTCTACTGACTTTTGGTTTTGGTTTAATTTGTTCTTCTTTTTCTAGCCTCTTTTGATGTAAGATCAAACTGAGATTTTTCATATATCTTAAGGGAGTTCTGTATTGTTAAACAATTTCCTTTTAGTATAGCTTTTTCTGTGTTCCATAGGTTCTGGTGGCTAATATCTTCATTTTCATTTGTCTCCAGGTGATTTTTAATTTCTCCTTTGATTTCTTCATTGATCCAATCATTGTTCATTAGCATGTTGTTTAACTTCCAAATATTTGTGATTTTTCTGCCTTCTTGTGGTTGATAGCTAGTTTTCCACTGTGGCTATAAAAGATGCTTGATACAAATTTATTGAGACTTGTTTTTTGTAACAACATATGTTCTGTCTTCCCACACCTGAGAAGAATGTGTGTTCTGCTGTTTGGGTGGAATGCTCTAAAAGTATCTATTAATTCTTTTTCATCTAATTTATCGCTTTAAGGCCATTGTTTCCCCATTGATGTTTTTTTGTTTGTTTTGTTTGATGATCTATCCATTGGTGTAAGTGGATGCTAAGCTCCCTACTATTATTGTGTTGTTGCTAGTGATTCCTTTTAGGTCTGTTAATATTGCTTTGACTGTTCTGGTGCTCTTATTTTAGGTGCATTCTGATTAGTGTTATGTCTTCTGAATGGATTCACACCCTTATCATTATATCATGTCCATTTTTTATCTCTTGTTACCTTTCTTGGCTAGAAGTCTATTTTATCTGATATAATTATAGCACTTCCAGCTTTCTTTAGGTTATTTTAGGCTACTCTTAACACATGCCTAGTATACATCATTAGTGGAAAGAAAAGTATCTTCAAACTGAATAAGCAGGACAAGCTATGACACTGAATCTTTTAGTGTAATTTGAATATTTTCTGGAACTACTTTTTGGTGGAAATTTTACTTGTTTACAATTCAATATGAATCAGTGAGTTAAAAATTATAGACCACTTTATAAAATATTTATCACAGCTATAATCTGTCTTCATCTTATTTGATCCAATTAAATGCTTGGAATTTTCTACCTGCTATTAAAAATAAATAAGAAAATTATATGTTAGTGGACAAGTCAATTAATTTTAAGCAATTTGTACTGTTGTCTTTATTTTAACACACAAGGAAAAGTTGAATACTATAATTAAACAGGACTATTTCTGATTACTATACACGACTCTTATTTAATTATTCTGAAAAGCCTAACACTTGTATTTACTACAAAGTACTTTAAAAAAGACTTATTTGTAACATTTTATTTATCTAAATGTTACACAATTTGTTATTTCAAGGTAAGTCATAAATACCATATTTTAAACTAATTTTATAACACAAAATGGAAAAGTCAGTAATATTAGATTTATCTATATTAGTATTCATTACTTTTAGATACTATTCATAATATACTTCTAAAAGCTTTATAATCTTCATTGAAATATATAAAAATATAGCTATGTTGGAATCAATGAACTAAATTTTAAAAAGTCCTATTCATTTTGTGAGGATATATATTCCCAATATATTATTACTTTTTGCCAAATTACCAAAATTCGTATTATATTTATGTTTTCTCATCTATTTTGCTACTATAAATCAATGAGAGGAGTTTATGTGCGCATATACACACACACTCATATATATTTATACACTCATACTTTGTATTATGATGATACAATTAATAAAAAAAAAACATTTCAAGTCCACATCATATTATCTGTGAGGGAAGTAAAAAATACATATTTTAAAAGGAAAAATAATGATATATAATACCTAACTTGGAGATGAATTTAAGTATTTTTATTTGTATTTATTTTTTCAAGTATTTATTTACTTATGCACATAAGAACTGGGGTACAGGTGTAGGTAGTGAGAGGATTTATCAGAGACAGAGTAGGGAGCAGAACAGGAGGACTGAGTGAAATACACTACTGAGGGGAGCAGCAGGCAGTACAGGAGAGGTCTGCCTTGCCAAATGGGTTACTTTCCTGGCCAGGGATTGAACTCATGCTGTAGTGGCTGCAGAGAGCCTCATAGAGCTGTGCTTTTTAACCCCTTGCACCACCAGGAAGGGCCCGAATTTAAGTATTTTTAATGAATGCTGATGTTAGTGGACAAGTATGAGTATGTGGTAGTCTTCATAAAATACATTGAAAACTGATGGAATAGTTTTATTTTTAAGTGATAGAACTTATAAATTACATCTTTGCAATAATTTAGACTTATGATGAAAATGTTCATATGTCAGCTGTATGAGGGAAAATAGAGTTAAAAAAAAACCTAACTTTGTCATTATGTCATGATAACATGTGAAGACCACTGTGAAAATTCCAAAGAAATACATGGTATTTCACAGAAACTCCCGGCAGAGGTTCAACTGAAATAATGTGGATTTCTACTGCAATCTAATTTCTGCTTCCACCAACAAAAAGAACTCTTTGGAAAATACCTGCCGGAAAGCACTTAGACTCTTGAAGTTTCAAGTGAAATGATGTCAATATTGCATTCAATAGTTTGTTAAATGGTCATGACCATGTGTTACATTTTAAGATATCTCAATAAAGTAGCTTAAATACTATCTTGGGGAAAGACAGTCATGACTCAACTGAGTCATGACCCAATTTTCTAGAATGTTTTAGGAAATGGTAGGCACAAGGGGTCCAAGTTTAATTGCTGAGCTATCTTAACACCAAGTGGACCTGGGATGTGGGAGTTAGGGTATACTGGACTCAGAAAAAGATATTCAGGAGGTCATTTATAGACCATAGAGGCCTACCAGTAGTGAAGTGTAAGGCTAAGATGACCAAATGTTCCAGTTTCCCTGGACAATCCAGTTAGTATCTGTTGTTCTAACTTTTGAATAGTTCCCTGTGATACTATGATTTATAGTAAGTGTCTACCTACCTACCTATCTCTATCTATTCATCCTATGCTATTCAGCTACATTTCTGGGCACAGAACTTCTTGGAATTTCTTAAAAATGATAAAGTTGACTTGTTGTGACAGACAACCCCTTCCAAACACTCCTGAGATTATGCAAATAAAGTGACTTCTGAAAAGTACCTAATGATGGGAACTGGTTGTTGGGAGAGTCAATCAAGTGACTGGAAGGTTGGAACTTTCAGTTCTACCCTCTCTGACTCTTGGGAGAGGATCAGGGCTGGGATTTGACTCAATGACCATTGGCTATTGATTTAATCAGTCATAGCTCTATAATGAAGCTGCCACAAAACCCCAAAAGCTTCTATGTTGGGAAACACATGAAAATGCAGGCAGAGCATGAAAGCTCTGTGCCCTTTCCAATACATACCCCACCTTGTCTTATGTATCTCATTCATCTGGCTTACTACTAAATTATTTCCTTCTATAATAAACTGGTGACCAAATAAGTAAAATGTTTGTCTGAGTTCTGTGAGCATCTGTAGCAAATTAATTGAATCCAAGGAGGGAATAGCTGGAACCTCTGATCTACAGTCATTTGGCCAGAAGCATTTGTGATTTACAGCTAAGTGGATGCTCTTGTGGAACTGAACCCTTACTCTGTGGGCTCTGATACTATCTTCATCTAATGTCAGAAGTGAATGAAGTTATAGGAAATCTAATTAGTGCCAGAGGATTGGTGGTGTGGCAGAAAAATACATTGGGGTTAGGGGTATAGAATTACTTCCAAAGTATTTTTATTTGAGTGTAGATGACATGAGAGTTATATACTAAATATTTATCTTTAAATATTTATCTTTAATTTCTGTACTTGTGACCAGTAGTGAATTGGTAAGGGATTACAGATCATGTTTTGAGAATCATAGTTCTAGAAGCCAGACTAAGACCTTTAGGATACAATTACTCTGAGTATTTAATGAGTGTTTGCCCAGTCAAGTAGCGTTAAGTACTGAGACCAGAGTTAATGCCCATGTGAATGAGGTACACGTAGCTTCTTGTTCCTTAGATACAGAATACACCCCTCAGTGGAAAAGACAATGAAGAAGAAATTGCCTGATGGTAAAAAGATCTCAAGAATAGAGGCCTTGCTAAAGAGGGGCCAGGGATATTTTGTATCACTTATACTGACCATTTCAGCAACCCCAGTTTTATTATATATTATTTCAGTTATGTGTACATCTTAGTTCCAGTCCTTAATGTGTCACTTCAATTCAACAGATTTCCAAAATAAAAAGTCTGAGTCCTGAATTAAGAAGGGATTAAACTAGATGGCTATTAGCTTCTCCCAACACCCCATTAAAATTCTTTAAATGACTCAGGAATAGACTAAAACTCATAACAACATCAGTCATTTAAGGATGGATAAATAGAAAAAAAGGTTAGAGGTTTATGGAAAGATACTAAGTCATATAAAAGGAAAACAGTGTTCAAGATGAAGAGGACTACTCTTTTGAACAAAGTTTATGAAAGGCAATTTATATAAATAGTACTTCCTTTATATTTATAATAAGTTCATAGAAAGTAGACATTAAGAATGAGATAATAAATAAAATATGCAAACTGGCAGTTAGGGAGGTTAAGCATAGAAGGAAAATAGGTAATTTAAGGGGCAACTGCAAGGAAACTGCAATGCTGGAATTTATAACTACTGGAATTATAACTACTGGATTTATAACTACTGGAATTAGAAGCAGTAAAATGCTAAATGATATGACAGGCAAAATTCAGAATCTTTCTCAGAAACAGGAAATCAACAAAGATGAGCTCATAGACACAGAGGACAGAGAATGGAAATGAGAGTTGAGATCATAGAAACAAAGGGCAGAGAATAGAGATTTCATATACACATAGTTGTTCCAAAAATGTTGGAGGTATAAACCTACAAGGGCAAGAAAAACAGGAGACAAAGCATTAAGCTTCTAGAAGAGGGAGAATAAATGAAAGAATGGCAAATGCTTAAAAGACTAAAGAAAGGGTGTATTCATAGCCAACAGTAGCGACTGACCACTTCCCCACTCTGAGAAGCCAGGTTACTGACCCCTCCAGTACTGGCAAAAGACTGGAGTTTTAGCTCTGGAAGGACCTCTGTTGGGGGGAATTACTGGCAAGGCTGAGAGCCTACTATGTAAATCACCTGATGCTGAGATTAGGGAAGGATACATACTGCTGGTGCCTCTAGAGCTCACTCCCAATTGGTTCTTCAAACCCAGAAAACCAGTTCTTTGCCCTACAGGAAGGATATTGGAAGCATTTTCTGTGGGGAAATCAGGCTAGTCTAGGTATAAAGAAACAGCTTCACTTATAGAGTTGTTTAGTCAACAGATCCTCTCTAAGCACTATTTCCAAACAGCTTTTTAAATAACCAGATTTAAATGTAAACACACAACCAACAATTAACAAATGTGAAGGAAAGTCTTGATATGCGATAGAGATCAGATTGCCTAAATAAATAGAAACAGCAATCTGAAGGAAAGAGAGACCATGTAAGAAGGAAACAAACAAAAATTGTCAATCCTCAAAGATATATCCATGTAGTAAGAACAGAATCATAGAACAGAATCAGGAACAGAATCGTGTTTAAAGAACAAAAGGAACTCTTAAAAAAATAAGTAAATATCTCAAGTTGAATGAAGGAGTAGAAGATAAAGACAATATTTTAGGAAGAACAATTAAACAAAATTAAAATTATTTCTTAAAAATTTTTAGAAGAGGGCCCTCCCTGGTGGTGCAGCGGGTTAAAGCACAGCACTAAGAAGCTAAAGCCAGTTCCGCATGAGTTCGATTCCCGCCTGCCCCGGAGGTGACCACATGGCGTGGCAGATCTCTCCTGACCCACCCGCTGCTCCCCTCAGCAGTGTACTTCGATCTGCCTGTTCTGCTCCCCACTCTCTCTGGTGAATCCTCTCACCTTCCACATCTCTGGCCTGTACCCCAGTTCTATATGAATAAATAAATAAATCTTAAAAAAAAAAAAGAAAAAAATTTTGGAAGAAAAAGAGAAGGGGTAAAAATTCTCAATGAAAGTATTTAAGAAATTTTTCTAGAAATTCAAGATGTGCATTTCCATGGAGACAGAGAAAAATGCTGATTTACATATGAAGAATCAGTTAGAATGGTCTATCTAAGAATAAACCTGAAAACTAGAAGATATAAACCAAAACTTCTATCCTAGAATTGCATACTAGCCAAAAAATTAATCCTCTCAGAACAGAATATAAAAACATGTCAGACATGGTAATTTTCTAAAAACTTACTTTTTGTGCACTTTTCTGGAAAAGGTTCTGGGGGTATGCTCCACGAAAATGAGAAGGTAAACCCAGAAGAAGATATAAGATATAGAAAACAAAGATTCCAACAGTAGGAAGGCTAAGGGAATTCTCAAATAATGGTGAAGAGAAATCATAGCATGTCAGCTGCATATCAGACATAGAGGACAAGCAAACTGCCAAAGCTCAGAAGTCTCCAAGAAATAATTGTATAGGAAAACAAAATTAGAACACTTAGTACCAATGAGTATCTTGACAGCTGGTTAGAAATTTGGAGTTGAGTTAGTGAGAAGTACACTGAAAACCAAGGAAGTATAAAAAAGAAATACCCATTGACAACAAATGGATGAGGAAGATGTATGTCTAGCCATTTTGGTCATATACAACAGCTGAGGTATATAGCAGAGTCATACCATCTAAGTTATGTAATTATACCCTGTGATGTTTGCACAATGACAAAATCACCTAACCATGCATTTCCCAGAAGATATTCCATCATTAAGTGACACATGGTAGTATGTGGTGGAATACTACTCAGATATATAAAAGAAAGATGAAATCTTGCCATTTACAGCAACAACATGACTGAACCTTGAGATATTCTGCTAAGTAAGATAAGTCAAATGGAAAAAGATAAATATATGCTCTCATACATGTGTGATATAAAGAAACAAAACAAAACAATCTTGAAGAAAGAGAAAACAGACTGGTGGTTACCAGAGGAGAATGAGATATGGAGTGGGTAAAATGGGTGAAAGGGGACAACTATATGGTGATGAAAGGAAAGTAGACATTTGACGGTGATCATGATGCAGCATATACAGATGCTGAATTATAATGCTACATACCTGAAATCGAATATAAACTAACATTACCTCAAAAAAATTAATTTGTAAGGATAAAACAACTCCTTTGCTTAAAAAAGAAAAAAAACAATAGACAGTTATTAATATCTGGACAATTAAAATGTTATCTGAGAAAATAATCATACCTCTCCACATGGCACAACTGTAAATAGTATTTATTTATTAATAATAATGCAAACATTGATTATCAAGCTAACCAAAGTTCCGATAAGAAGATACTGGAAAATGGAGATGGGAAGAGCAATTGAATGTGGGGGGTATTGGAGGAGAAAGAAAAATTATTTTTTACTTAATGGACTATGACAAAAGTAAAAAAATCTGGAAGTAGCAATAAAGGAAAAGCATATAAATACAAAAACCAAAATAATCATCCAAGAGAAATGAAAGTGACTACTTCCTAGGATGGAGAAATGAGGTGAGTGTAGGGTGGGGAGGGAGTATAGGAGTCTGCTGTTTTTCAAAAATAGAACTCTGACTCTTTAAAATATATCATATACAATCTTGATATAAATGAAAGCTTAAAAGAAAATTAAGACAAATAATCAAAGACTGTTTCTGGACAGATACAATTTCTCTAAGATAAAGAAACACAAGAATTTGTATGCATAATTAATTAAAGGAAAGCATGACCTAGATATATTCTTGTGAGTTTAGAATTTACAAGACAAAGAATCCTATAATTTACAACAGGACCAAAATAGAGAAGGTTTTAGACTTTTGTTCAACAATAAACAGTGGAGGACAATGGAGAAATCTGTAAAGATACGAGGGAGAAAACTGGGTCTAGGAGTTCTATAGCTAGCCAATATATCTTCTCTTTTACTTCTAAAAGCAACAAAAAGAGATACAGAGATGTGGTTTAAAGCATATCATACTCAAAATTTGTCTAGGAAAAAAAATTACTTGATGAAATGTCCTTTTATCTGAGAGATAATTTAAGAAACTCAAAGTTTATGACATAAAAGTACTTAGTAGGTATTAAAATCAGGCAAACAAAGAATTCCATAATATTTTAATAAATTTCATTTCAAAACAATTCAAATATAAAAAATTCACTATTAAACATACATATATTAGTTTCTTAATAGCAACAGCTAATATTTATTAGTTAGACTTTTGTCTAAATGCTTTACTTGAATCATCTCATTTAATCCTCAGAACAGTCCAATGAGGAAGGTACCCTAATTGTGTCCATTTTACAAATGAGGAAACTAAGGCACAGATTACATTAAATATGAATTTTCCTAAAGCCACACAGTTAACATACTGGCTATTTAACTATTGTTACAGAATTCATCTCCATAAAAGGTGGAGGAGCAGCACAATGAATGGGCACAATATTCTCTAGCCCCAATTACACACAGGTTTGCAAGACCTGCTAGCTGTGTCATGTACCGGACCTCCTGAGTTGGGGAGCTACTGAGAGCTATGGGTGGAGCTGAGCAGCCCCTGTATTACACAGGAGACAGGTTGGTCTGTCTCTCTGTCTTGCTTTTGTAGACAGAACTTGTACCGACCTGTACTGATACTGCTGGGGAAGAGACATAGGAAGGAGACACTTGTAGACACTTGGAACAGATACTTAGAAGTGACACATTGGTGAGACACATGTGGGAAGGCTGTCCTCAGCAGAGACAATGGCAGCTGTTATCTTGATTTGTACTTTGACCTTGATTTTTGGATCTCTTCTTTTGTTCCAGACTTGCCTAACCTCTTATAGTGCTTTGTCAGAGGATGCCTTGGATTGTGGCAAGCTTTTGGGTCTCAGCGGCATTGCTTCAGGCCAAGTTTGTTTGGCTGGGCATTTGCCCATGAGAGAATGGAAAATTTTGGGAAACTATTAACAGGAGTATCTCTTCTTCTCTCTCTATGCATGCTAATCCTATTAAAAATCTCTCAAGCTATATAGAGAAACAGAACAAAAGGTCAAGAAAAAGACATAACTACCAAGTCATAGATCCGAGGGCTACAGCAAGGAAGGAGTAGGGAAGAGGGTGGAAATAGGAGAGGGAAGGACACATCCGTGATGTTTCACGGATGATGTGGTAGTGGGAGAACCATGGGATGGGTCTATACCTGAGGGAGGATATCAAGTACTGCACAAAAATGGACAACAATGTATGAAAATTTTTAAAATTAAAAAATAAATGTTATTTTTTTTACTTTAGAAAAAAGAACTTTCTTGCTAACCATCTTACATTTATTTAATTAACATTTATGTTCTAACATCTCCTGCCTACCCCACCTAATATAAACTTAAAAATGGATTTTAAAACTAAAAAAAAATTTTAAATAGGTACATTTTATGCCTCTTTTTGCTTATTATTTTACAACTTTTAAAAATTCTCAGTGCTTGGGAGAGCTCCTTGCACATAGAAGAGAAAGATGGTTGTAATATAATATATTCTTTATCAACTGAAACTACACACACATGTAAGTAGGTAAATACATATGCATACTGAAAATGATAGGAAGAGTACCCATCTAACCACTGTAGGGTTGACTTAAGAGTAATGAATGCTATCAACTGATTTTTACAATCGCTGTATTTCCAAATTTTATAAAACAATTATATATTATCATACTAAGAAAAAAGCTATCACAGTAATCCTTCATCAAAAATTTTAAAAGGCTAGGTTTAAATTGGAAAAAGGGATTTTCCATTTATCAGACATTGGCTTTAACTACTGCCACTAATATATAAAAAGTTGAACATCCAATCAAAAGTAGTCACTCAGTTGGGTAATTATCTGCATAGCATTTGTTACTATCTCACATCTCTCTTGACTTGTTTATTAATTGTATTTTCACCCTGACCTCAATGTAAGCTTTCTTTCAAGAAGAAACCTTGTCTATCTTGTTCTGCACCCTATTCTCTGTGCCCAGAACAGTGCCTAACTTTGGAGGTGTTTATATATACTGACTGAATAAGTGAAAGAGCACTTTCCAATCAATTCTTAAATGTGGAAATCAAAAAATGGAAAAAGGATGTGATTTTAAAGTGAATGCACATATCCAGTAAGTACTAGATTCTAAACTGTAATGAAAGGAATATATCTACATTATTTATTATTAATTTCCAGCTCCTCACATCATTTTAGCATGTAATAGTTACTTAATAACTAATGCATAAATGAACATGATGTTTAATTAAAAATTGCTCATTACCTTATTAAAGATATTAGGGAAGATTTTATCCAATGACCACAATCAGGCAGTGATGCAGCTTAAGTACAACCAGGAAAAATGAAAATTTATAAGCAAAAAAAAGGGGTGGGAGTCAGTGGATGAAGAAATTACTAAGAAGAAACATCAAAGCTAGAGGGATTCATGATAGATGAACTCAATGGGGTTTTTCTGAAAGCAGGCTGTAGTGATAAGGTGAGGGCAAAGGTGAAGAAATTGATCAAATAGCAAGGTTGGTCAGTTAATAACAAGAGAGACTGGTGAGCTTTAATTGACGCATTAGGATTCTTGCTAAAACTGGACCAAGCAAGTCAAGGATAGAGCCTCAGGTCCACATCTAGCTTAGTTAAAAAGAAAGTGTTCAATTTCATTAATTTATGCAATGATAATGAAAGCTGTAAACACCATCTCTCCTGTCAAAATAGGATAGGTTTCTTATTAAATTGCACAAACTCATTGTTTACAAGGGGATGCTCATAACTATCTTGGATTAAATGCCTTTTTTTTTTAAAGATTTATTTATTTATTCATATAGAACTGGGGTACAGGCCAGAGATGCGGAAGGTGAGAGGATTCACCAGGGACAGAAGAGCGGGGAGCAGAACAGGTAGATCCATGAAGTACACTGTTGAGGGGAGCAGCGGGCGCGTCAGGAGAGGTCTGCCACTCCATGTGGATCTCTAGGGGGCAGGCGGAAATCATGCAGAAGTGGCTTAAGCTTCTTAGTGCTGTGCTTTGCTGCGCCATCAGGGAGGGCCCTTAAATGTTTTCTTTTAAGATGAAAAACTCATTGAGGGCAAGGGGTATATTTATTTTGTTCATGTAATAAACCTTGTGTTTAGCCCATGGTAGATGCTTAGTATTGCTAATGAAATCATTGAGTGGAGAGCAAATCAGTGTCTTTCCTGGATACTTTTCTCTAATTGTAAAACACTCATACCTTTAACTCAGTTATTTGCATTTATAAAAAAAAATTAGCATTCAGAAAAAAATCAAAGAAGCATTCATAAGGATATTATTCCTAATCACAAAGTGTTTCAGTAAAATTTTTAAGTAAAACAATAAGATATTCAACAGTAAAGAACTGATTATTAAACATCAAAAACATTATTTTGAAGAATATGTATTGAAGTGGGAATATATTGAGTGAAAAGAGGAATGTACCAAATATACTATGTGATTTAATCTGGTATATATAAGTAAAAAAACAAAACTATACTGTATTTATAATTGAAAAGAATTCTAAGGGGAATTGACCAAAATTTCAATAGCAATTATGAGTTATTTTTATCCTGATGCAATTTTTATTCTTTATACTTTCTTCAAAAATTGTATAATTACTTTTCTAACTAGAAAACAAAAATTTTTCTTTTTGAAGAAAGGAAAGACTTGCTACAACTTCCCTTCTGTTAAACAGGTTCTCAAATTCAGAATGTTATCAGAAGCAATAGGAATTTATTTATTTTTTGGCCTGGGAAGATGACAGTCATTCACTGGTAAGACTGTGTCTACCAAAAGCAGGTGACCATCTTTCAAATAATAAGAGGGTCCAGCATGAAGAAATGTGCAAGAACAGTGTTCTAGGTTTCAAGTCACCCAATGAAGCTATGAAGAACAACTACATTGTCTCTATATTTGGGCAAATCCTGTCTGGTATTGTGACCAAGATGAAGTTGCAGAGACCATTGTCATCTGCAGAGACTATCTACCTCCACTACACCTGAAAGTACAACTGCTTTGTGAAGTCCCACATGAACTTGAACTTGCCCATGTACCAGCTTTGGGGACATACAGAGGAGTGACACTGTCACAGTGGCAAATGATGGCTCTGAGCAAAACTGTGCTTTAGTGTATTCAAGGTCATCAAGGCCATGTGAACCAAGAAGCAATTCCGGAAGTTCTGAGACTGGATGTCAGGCCATACTGCCAGACAAAATAGTATCTTTCTGTTAAAAAAAAAAAAGAAAAAAGAAAGTATCACCTAGATGGTGGGCTAAAAGAAATTGTTTCCTCTGCCCCTTTCTCCTATTTGGTAGGTCTGCACTGAATATGGCAATTTGCATTTCTAATTAATACCACAGGGTTTAAAAATGGCAACATAGGATGGCTATGAGGTATAGTGAAAATGATGTGGGTTTTGAGGTCAATCAGGTTCTGATTCTAGTCTGCCCTGTGCAAGGTGTGTAGCAATAGTTGACATACTTGAGCCTCGCTCAGCCTGTTCCACATCAATAAAGTAATGGGTACCTCATAAGTGTATTGTGACTGTTAAATCTCCAAGGCAGTGCCACCTTCCTTAAGGTCATTAATTAATGTTGATTCCCTTCTCTTTGATTTCTTTTAAAGACGCAAACACACACACATATGCCATACCACGGCTTATTGTGACACGATTTAGACACCACTGGTCAGATCATTTCCTCCAAACCTAACAAATCATGGATCCCTCTACTACGAATAAAGTCTTCACTGTTCATCTATAAATTGGGGATAATAATATAATATCTGCTTTGACATATTAGGCAGTGATAGCTACTTTGCAGAGATGCGTTCAGGAGGATTAAACAAGATAATATATTAAGTGCTTAATACAGCAAATGGCATATGGAAGATGCACAGTAAATCAGTTTTCTCATGTATAAAATGAGTATAACAATAGCACTTTACTTCATAGGGTCATTGGAAGGATTAAATTACATAATATATGCAAACCATTAAAAAATGTAAGTTTTGACATTATAAATTATTAGTCTTTGAGAGAATGGAAAGACATTTTTTTTTTTTTTTCAGAATCCTCCTCAGATTCTGATCAAAGTATTCAGTTGGGTATTTGATAAATACCTTAGCTACATTGTTCCCTAATGAATAAAAACAAGTTTTGGCACCTCAGAATGAAACTTGGGAGTTGTGTAAATTTGGCCTACTTTAGCATCAGGAAAGTCTAGAAAAATAAAAACTGAGATGGTAACAGTTGAGGGCCCAATAGGCCATCTTTAGAGACTGGGGTCAGTGAATCTAATTCCAAATGAGCTTTCTCTTCTATTTTTAGGTTTCTAACTTCCTTAGATAAAATCTATCCTTTTAGGGAAAATACAGAGAATATGCCTCTGTGGGCTTGCTTTGAGGGAATGCAGGTGCTGCAACGACCCCGGAGGTGGCTGTGTGAATTTGTGAACTGAGGTGACAATATTGACGCCCTCTAGAAGAAAAGATGCTGTGCTTACACACCTACACAGGAAGTTCAGGCCTCCTCCGCCCAAGCCAAGCCAAGAGGGCTGTCACAAAATTAGTTATCAGGGAGGGTGGAGGTTTAAAAAAATCGTGATTTGGGGGATATGTGACAGGGACTTGGTGCTATCTTCAGCATCATCCATCAGGTTATCTAGGGATGAAGTATATCAATCAAACCTATTGCACTGGGCATATGGAAATCACATTGTTCATTACCACTTTCAGCATGCAGGGACTATCAGGTTAAAGTAAGTATCAAGGAGGTAATCTTGAAGTGAAAAAGAAGTAACAGAAGGTGGAAAAGGAGTTAATGAAGATCAGGCTACTAATGGCATCAGCAAAGATGTAAGAATTAAGGGTCATTGTCAAGAGAGCAACCCCAAAATTTGGGGGGGAGCCAACCGGGCGGATTTCCCGGTACCCAAAGATTTTTCCTGCACACACCCTTTAAGTTCCTCGGTTTGAGGATCGCGGGTGGATTCTCATACAAGACACAATTTTAGTAAGCGGTTTCACAGCACTAGCCTAGAGCTGGCCGCTGAGCCGGCTCTCAAAATAAAGTCTGAAAGTAAATACAGCTCTTGAAGTAGGGGCAGAAAGGCAACGGTTTTACTTTAGGGTTGGCCTTTCGGGCGTGGTCTATTAACTGCCGCCCAAATTTTCCTGATCACCTTCAGTCTTGCACCTCCTGCGCAGGTGACTTTGCTAAGCCCCCCCCCCCCCCCCCAGGACCCGCTGGAGACTAAGCTGTTAAGACGCGTCCTTCAGGTGTCAGCCTCGATCCGTTCGTAAACCACAAACCCCAGAACCCCTAGGACTAGGAGGTCAAACACAAATATGATGGCTCTAGAAGGGTGGAACATACAGAAGAGTGGAAACCCGAGTCCCTAAACACATCTTTACCGGATGTGTTTAAATAACCGAATCCCCACAAACGCATAAACGCACCACACCACAACCACCTTTAATGAGAGGCCATTGCACCGCAATGCTCACCCCTCCGCGGGCATCTGGGAATTGTAGTCCAGCCACCCAGCTGCAACAAACTACTTTTCCCAGAATGCCCTGCGGGCCGGGCGATAGCAACATTCTTTTCCAAAATTCTCTGGGCACAGAGACCTCTTTGCCCGGTCCCCCTTCTCTCCGACCACTCTTTCCAGTCCGTCGCGACAGAGAGGCGGCCGCAGGAGGGCCCCGGCCCCTCGCTGCGCCGCCCCGACGGGCACTTCCGGCGGCGGTTCACTTCCTGGTTGGGTGGATGGAGCCGGGCGGGTGCGCGCGCGGGGGAGGGGCGGCGGGTCAGTCTCCGCCAGGCGCTCTGGGGATCAGCTGGCGGGCGGGCGGGCGCCGAATGCCGCCCTGGCTCTCGCTGCAGCGCCGCCTCCTCTCCGCGTAGCTGGCCGGCTGGGCGGTCGTGACAATGTTGCGAGGCTGGTAGCTGGGCGCCGGCTGCCGAGCCGTCTCAAGTGGGTGCCTCTGGGATGCTGCCTCGCTGGGCGGCGGGGAGACCAAGGAGGTGGGGGAGGCAGCGCTGGGCAGGGTTGACGCTGCCCAAGGCGGCCCGAATCCTTCCTTTTTCTGAGCTGGGGAGCCTGGGTTCTGGGACCGGGGACGCATTTTCAGCCCCATGGTTTTCTCGCCAAGAAAATGCATGAAGCATTTCCCCAGGGTGATGGCTTTTGCTCCCCCTAGGACTCAGCAGTTGAATGTTTAAGTGTGTTACTGATTCATCCTCTCTCTCTCCCTCTGTCATCACAGGTTTAAACTTACACGAATCGCTCTCTAGAGGAGGAGGAGGGGACCGCCGCGCGATTGACACGCATATTCCTATAGGCATCCTCCGTCAGCCCCCACCCCCACGGTCGGATTCGGGTGGCTCCTCTCGGCGCTGAAATCCGAGAAATCCTTGGATCTCTTGTTTTCTTAGGAAAAATAAAAATCCAGAAACCGCCGGTATTTTGTTTTTCTGCTTCCTATTCTCAAGATGAAGAAGTTTTTTGACTCCCGGCGAGAGCAGGGCGGCTCTGGCCTGGGCTCCGGCTCCAGCGGAGGAGGGGGCAGCACTTCAGGCCTGGGCAGTGGCTACATCGGAAGGGTCTTTGGCATCGGGCGGCAGCAGGTCACGGTGGACGAGGTGTTGGCAGAAGGTATGGTGGGACTCTTTCAGTGCGCCGTAAATTAAATCTTGTGCTGATGCAGCAAGACTCTGGTTTCTAGTTGTTGAATGTATGAATGATTTTGACCAGTTACCCTCCCTTCCCCCTTCCCTTGCCCTGTGAATCATTGTCCTTGAGAAATTTAAAACAGATTTTAAAGTGACAGGACTTATGGGCTTGGGAGAGGTTGCCAAAAATTGTTTTTACCTCAGTGGCCTTTTATTGGGAAAAAAAAAATTTTTTTTTGACAAGCCAATTCTTGTCTCCCTCAGCAAATTATGAAGATCAGAGGAGAAAACGTAGGAGTGAAAGTGTAAGGCTTCACATCAAATGCAGGGTGGTGGGCTTGTCATCCTCCTAAAACTTGAAATATTGATGTGAGGCTGAAGGGTGGGGATGGAGGAGCTGCAAGGAAGAGAGGTTTTTTTTCCTTCCTCCTACCCAACTTTTTCACTTACATGAGCAGGCTTTGAAGGAAGAGGATTTTTTGAGAACTGGGAATGTGTTTTTCTAAGATCCAAGTGTCTTGGTGGATATGACTCGGTTTGTTTCCTAAGGTGACTGTAATCAGGTCCCCAGGGTATAGCAAAGATAACAGAAATTATAGGAAATGAATGTGGTTATTTTGAAGTCAGTCTAGTAGGCCCATCTTCCTCCTGTTTCAGTTTTTATTTATTTTACTTTTTTTTAGCCAAATGAATTACTTAAGAAAGGTATCGGATTTGTTTTTCCTCTATTGGAGAGGATGTTATTTAGATCTGCTGTGTAAATTCCTAGTGTGTGTTCATTTATGTATCTGTAGCTATGTAGATACATATCTTGATCCCCCAGGCTTTCTGGAAATCTTTGCATATCTCTTTTTGTAACCTTAACCTCGACCTTCATAATTATGCTAGACTCATACTTTTCACAGCTCATTGCCTGCCTAGTGTGCTTTTATTTTTAATAAAAGCAGCAATTTCCTTGGCATGAAGCTATTCAAACTAATTGGATGGGGCCAACCTGCTGTAGGTTGTGTTATGGACTGAGGGGATGGAGGAAGGGGGAGGCCTCTATTATTGCAACATGGTGGTTGAACAGTTTATAAGCTGGAGCAGAAGCATTTTGCAAACTGAGGTTGAAAACATGGTCCTGACCTGGACCTGGGAAATACCTGTTATGGTGAATATTGCAGGTGAGAGTGTACTGGGAAGAAGAAGAATCTGTGTTTGACTCTCAGCTTGTATAATAAGCACTGGATTCAGTGGGGGCTCGGTTTTCTGGGGTTAGGGTTGAAGCTGTTACTTTAAAGACATTGGTTTTAAAAAGCTATGACATGTCCTTGTGAAATTGTTGCTCTTTTCTATTCTCAGTACTGCTCTGGCTGGACTTAATCCGAGGCCTGAGTCACTGTCCCTCTGGATCCTTCATTGTGGGCTTTGGTGCAGGATGGGGATGCTTCTGTGCCCACTGCCAGATCCGCACCCTTGAGTCTGATCTATCTGTCTGTTTCATCCCAGTGCCAAAACCCTTGACTGCAGTGGGTTGGAGGAATGTGTGTGAGAGTAAACAGGAGAGATAGGGGTTTCCCTCCTCTGAATGGTCTCTGCTGACCTTATAAACCAGGCGCATTTTGTTTAGCTTGGATGTTGTCTCATTTTAGGTGGCGCTTTCTACCTTAACTACTCTGAGTCTTTTCTCAGAGTCGAGTAATGAGGAAGAGAAAAGGAATTGATCTTTGTTATTATCTAAGATGCCCTCTTGCCTAGAATTCGTCTCTCAGAACTGTACATCGTATGTTGCTATATTTTGAAGTGCAGTTTAGGATTTGCAGCTCCACATTCATTCATTCAATAAATAGTATTGGAGATCTATGATGTTCCAGGCATTGTGCTAACCTCTGGGTATATGGTATTAAACTCGAAGCTGGAATTTACAGACTACTCGGAGAGATGACAAACAGCCAGGTATAATAGACTGTATTGTCTTGGAGATAACCTTAGGGTGTTGTGACCCCCAATTTTGGAGAGCCAAGAATTGCTTTCTGCAGGAAATGACCTGAGAATGAGTAGGCGTTTTCCAGGTGTAGTGACAGGATGGACAGAGACGCATTGTAGCAAGAGAGAGTCTCCTATAAAACTAGGTTTGGTAGTGTTGCTCTCTTTATGTTCTTTGACTATAACTGAGTTTGAATAGGTGACTCGTAGGAGTATAGCTATGTATATGTACCAGTATAGCTGGTATTTATGTAGCACCTACCAAGTACACATATACTACTGGGTTCTAAGAGGGACATAAGAGGGTCTAAAGTGTGATGTCTGCCTTAAAGAACTGTAGGCGAATTTATGAAGACAAACATTCACTCATATACAGTAACACGGTTACCAGAATTGTCTCTACAGTCAGGGAGTTCAAATTCTGGTTCTCTTCTTGGTAGCTGTGAAACCTTGAATGAGACATTTCAAATCTCTCTCGAAGCTGTGTCCCCATGACAGTGGTTCTCAAAGTGTGGAGCCTGGTTCAGGAGCATCACCATCATCTGGAAGCTTGCTAGAAATGCACATTTCAGACCTCACTCTATAAACCATGGGTATGGGTTCTTAATCAGTTTCTCGAGAGAATCTGGCAAACTGAAGTAGGAGAACCACTGCCATGTAGGCTGGACTTGGGGACTGAATGAGGCAATGTGTAGAAATTATTTAATGTTTTTCTGGTATTCAGTAAACATTAGCTATTTTCCAGCAACTTTTACATGTATAGTTAAGGGTGAGTGGGGCAATGTGAAATCGGCTGCAACAACATGCAGCAGTTCCTCTCCTTTATTGTGGATGGAGCAGATGTTCTTTGCAGAGACCAAACCAGCTCCTTAAAGCATTATCAGATGTTTTAGGCTAACCATGCTCTTTCCTGGATCTGTTAGAGTCTCCAGGTGTTGACCTAGCTACCAGCCCCAGGGTTGTCTAAGTATGATGAGAGTTGCACCTCAAGTACTCCTGGTAGTGACCAGACAGTTTCAGGGAGGATCATGTGGTAGGCTCCAAACTCAGATCCTGTTACTATCACATCGCACTGATTATCTCTTATTCTCTGATGTGGGTTTGCTTTCTAGTAAGGAAGTGCAAGACCCCAAGGATCAGAACAGAGGCATACCTGGTCTGCCATTTCTCCATCAGCAGCATCAGCTCTGTTCACCTGATTTTTCTAACTGATCCAGCAGGGGCTTCTTTGTGAAGCCCCCTCATTTGGGAAGTGACGGCTCTTAGTCATGAGCTCAGAAATGTGGCTAATTTTAGGCAGGGGAGGATATTTTCTCTTTTCCTCTTTAGTAAAGATGCCATGATGAGATGCTAAATCATGTCTGAGACAATGGGCATGTGATGTCAAGAGATTTGGTTTAATCTTCCGGAATGAGTTCACAGGGACGATTGGAGCAACGTTCCAAGAAGAACTAAAAAGCTATGCTTTTTATCTTACCCCATTAACTTTCTGAGACCTTAGTTTTAAATAATAAATAATTTTGTTGACTATCTGCTTTGCCCAAGACAGAATTTCAGAACTGTCTTGATTCTATATAAAGTGGAGCAGATAGCCCTTTAGAACCGTTTTCTCATACTACAGGAATTCAGCTGTAGGGCTAATGAGAACTACTGAATTAGTTTTCAGTCAGTAAATTGATGACTTAAGTGAAACTAAAAAATGTGTGTGAAGCCACTTTAATTACACATACACTCAAATAGACACATATACCTAGCAGGCATATCATTATAATTATTCGTGGCATCAATGTGATGCATACATGTATTAATTTAGTAAACATTTATTAGTGTTGTCTTGTGGCAGGCACTGTACTAGGCTCTAGGGATACTAAGATAAATGGGTCTTGGATCTAGCTCTTAAAGAGCACTTTAAAACTTATCTTAAATCTCTAAAATATCTAACTCTTAGCATGGCCCTTGATGTATAGTAGAAGTTTAATGATGTCATGAGATGATAGAAAGAGCCTGGGGGTGGGAGTTTGTAGATGAAGTGTTAGTTTGAACAGGAATGGAAATTGCCTAGATGTTCTAGATGAGTATCACCGAGGCCTTCTAAGCAGAGAGAATAACATACGTAAAGGTCTATAGAGTGGTGAAGCAGTTTGTTGGTTTCCAGGAATACTGACTGGTCTATTGTTTCCATTTTAGTTAGTGTAAGTTTACCTTCTAGAATCAATGAAAGTAGGACTTGGGATGGTAGAATGAAATTCTTTTGTGTTTGCTCCCTGGTTATGTTTGATACTAACTTTCTACAGTAGCCCTTGGCTTTTTGAATAGTGCCAGTATGTTCCTCTCTATGTCTCAACCCTATGCTGATCTTCCCCTTTTCCCAGCTAGAAATAACCATATGCCTTCACTTCCCAAATGAGAAACTTCAAATGTGAACCCCTGCTGGACTAGTTAGACACCAGGTGAACAGACCTGATGGTGCTGATGAAGAGACCTTCGAGACTGGCTAGTGTCTGAAGGATTTGAAGAGTGGCAAGAAGCTTGAAGCAGAAGCAGGAAAGGGGGTGAGATGACCAATATTACAGGACAGGGGAGATAGTGAGCATGTTTGGCCAAAGGTATATTGGAAAGAAAAGAAAAGGAAATAAGGTCGTAGGGCGTTTTCGTGCTAGGCAAGGGGTTAATTATAAGCACCTCAGGTCTTCTCATGACGCAAACACCAGTTTGATCCCTCCCACTTCAGATGTCTTTGCCTGCTGGAAGTCTGGTTTTTTAGTTGCATCTGCAGATTTTCAGGGGGTGGTTTGTGAATGGTGTCTTCTTCCTGGTTTTTTTTTGCATAATGAAGGTTTTAGCTTTTCTAAATATAGCCAAATCTAGACATGAAATCCAAGATAAACAGTTGCATGGTCAAAGTCTTTCTTGTGGTCTTTCTAACAAAGTCATACTTGTGTATTGAGAGATGAAGAGAGAGGAACAGTTTCCCATGGGGAGTATGGGGGAGAATACACTACATGCAAGTAAAACTGCATGTAGAGTTCACAGGAAAGGTGTGATTAATTTTAATAAAATACATATGAAAAAAGATGAATGCATAGAACAGTTATTTTAACTTGCAGTATTTAAAAGTTGGCACTTCAAAAAGGGGACTATCATCACCACCTACCTTCATCTTGCAGTCTTCAAAGGCTAACGGCTTTCTGAGCCTGCTTAAGAAGCCACTGTGAGATCTACATCTGAAAGAGCCAAACAATAATAATAATATAAATGGTATTGTCCATTGATGCAGCATCTTCCCTCTGAAGTAGCAAAGACAGCCTCCAAGTTTACTTTTAGGGAGTCATCTTTTGGTGTGGTGGAAGGAATACCGCAGTATGAATTGGGAGATCATTGCCATGTTTAGTAAATGTTGCTGAGTACTCACTGTGTGTTGAACATCATGGAAAGAATAATGAGACATGGCCCTGCCTTTAGGAATGCACATTTATAGAACTTTAGGCACATGAGCATATAGTTCTAGTCGTTATAACGGGGGATGTAAAAGGGTTAGAGGAACAGACGAGTGGTGATTACTTTTGTGGAGTGCAGAGTAGTCAAGAAAGCTAAAGAAAAGTAATATTTTGAGGTGTGTCTTCTAAAATAAGAACTTTCTGCTAAAAGATGAATAAGGATGGAAGAACATTGTAGGCAAAGAAAAATGACATGGCTATAGGTATCGAGGTAGGAAAACATGCTGCATGTTGGGAACTCTATGTTTTGAGATAGTAGTTACCTGTTACCAGTGCTTCAGGGCTGTGATATCTGATAACGCAGCCTCCAGTCACATAGTTACTACTTAAATCTAAATTATCTAAAATTAAGTAAAGTAATTTAATTTTTTAAGCACCCTAGCAACATATCCGTTGTTTAGTAGCCCCTTGTGGCTACTCCTTACAATTTTGAGCAGACAGAAGATATTTTATCATCACAGAGAGTTCTTTTGGGCAGTATTGGTTTGGAACAATAGTCTTTACACTTTCTGGATAGAATAATACTGTGAGCTAAATGGCATGTGATATCTTCATATATGTGTGTTGGTTTATTTTAATGTCCTACCATCATTAATACCTGAAGGCACACTGTATACTTGGAATGAAGTTCATCAGTTGTGATAATGGGTGTGAATTCATATTTTAAACAATGTCTAAAACATTTTGGTGAACTTATTGTCATATCTTAATAGACTGTGATTGTTTCCACAGAGTAGTGTGACTGATGAAGAATATACCAGGAATAGAAATGAGGCTCTGCCAGTCTTTTGTAGTTCACATATGCTTGTGTTGTCTTTAATCCCTGATTTCTTTGCAGGAATCTTTTTAAGTCCCTTGTTTATTTTATGAGGGTTAATTCATTTAAAACAAATGTAATCACTAAATCCACTTAACCGGGCACACAAACTACAGTATATCCCAAATCTGTGCTATGGAACACACTTTTCCTCAGGATTCCATCAAATTTGTATAAGACATATGTAGAATGAATGGGAGCAGCAGTACTGTGCCATATATTAAAAACAAATCTTATTTTTTAAGATGAAAACAAATGTAGAGTCTTTCTCTTTTTAAATAATCTGTGACCCAGCAGAGTGTTTTATATACTCCTGTTTGGAGACCACTGGTCTTGAGTATTGTCTCAATCAGTGATGATTACTGCCAGCCAACACTTCCTAATGGAGGCATTTTGGGTTGCCAAGGATGCTGACCAAGGATGCTACTAAACATTCTGCAGTGAAGAATTATTTGGCTCTAAATGTCAGTAGTGCCGGTGTGACACAAGTGATATGCTGGTTAATGTGGGAGAGAACGCAATCAGGGGTGGCTAAGAAGGATCTAATTTGCTGTGTGACTTTAGGCAACTCACTTAATTTAAAAATTCATTTTCTCACAATCAGTGAGACAAATCTTTTCTAACCTATTATGGTTAATAATCTTCACATCATTTCTGTGTGAAAAAGCTACTTCTAGAAATAGATCTGTAAGCCAAAGGAGGTAGAGTGATAAGGTTTTGTAGACCCTGGCTGTGAGCAGTTGTAACAGTACTCTACCACTGACTGAACTTGACTTTTCAGCCCTGGAAAATTGTTTCCACCTCCCTATATTTGAGCAGCCACATTATTTGAGCAACCCCAAAATATTGGGGAAACATTTACTGACTTGAATTTCTTATAGGGATATTTATTGAGAAGGGTTATCAAAGATCAGAGTGTTATGAGAGAAGATATTAGTAATCCTTTACAGAAAGAAGAATTTTCAGGAAGACTCTAGCTTTATTAGTAGTCTTCAAATTCTTTTACTACTACTTGTCAGTATGGCTTTGGTGATGTTAGCTAGCTAATGTGACCCACTGCTTCCTCTGTAATAATAACCATCTCTATCCTCTGTAGGGATATTATGATTGTGAAATGAAACGATATAAGTGTAACATAGAATACTTAAAGAGACTGTTTGCCCTGCCAGCAAAGGGTAGTAAAGTTTACCGAACATCTAGTATCTCTGTCTGAGATGCTATGGCAAATAGAGAAGTAATGGGAACCTTGGCTCCTGTGGACAAGAGGTGATCAATATATAAGAAACAACAGCACTCTCACAGATACTAGCTATTGAAATGCTGCGCTGTGTCATCTAATCTGAATTCTAGAGGGATTGAGGGCAGAGATCAGTGAAGATTGACATGATTAGGGAAGATTTCATGAAATGAGTTTTCTTAACCTAGTCTTTTCTCTGAACTTTTTTGACTAACCTTGATGTAGGGAACATACCTAATTCTGCACATTTGCATGTGTATATTCTCAGTAAAATTGAAGTAAATACTGCAGTATTTTGGTCTTTTTTGAGTAACAACAATGCCCAACATACAGTAACCCTGTTTTGCTTATACACAAAGCAAAAAAGTATATTTTTTGTGTTTTTCTATCATTGTAAAGTCCAATAAAGCACATAGTATTGACTGCATTATTTTTTACCTACTTTCTCCATTATCTCTATCATTACTGTTACCTTTACTAACTAGTCTATGCTATTTACTTTGAATGATCCCAGTTCTGTTGAGTTATGGGCAAGCGTTTGAAAAGAGAAGTCTTTCTGAGTGAGACCTCCACCTTGGCAGATGGTCATTTCCTTAAGTTGGAACAAAATTGAAAGTGTAAAAACTTGGAGTTTTATTTGAGGTCTACTGTGAGTGAATCAATGTGAGCTGGTTAGATTTTTCCTTGGGCTCAGAGTTAAATTGGCGGGCAAGAGATGGCAGTGCCAAGTGCTATTTATGATTTCTGAAGTGCAGAGAGATTATTGGATGAAAGGGTTTATGGCATCCCTATACTATTATAGAAGGCCAAGCATAGCATTGATGATAAATTGTCATTTGTAATTATAATGATCTTAAATAATGATGCCTTTCATCTGAAACTTGATGAAAGTTTTAGAGAAAGCAACATAATGCCTCTTGGTGCTTGTTTTTAGGGTTACTTTCAAGCTGCTGTAGTAGGACCTTTAGAATGAGAGAAAGATAACTGTCTCTCTGGTACCAAGCATAAATTTGAGGTCAATATGGAGCTTTATTATCATTTGGGAGTAGGAAGACAAAAGGGGATGCAGGCCTTACCAGTTGGGCCCTTTCAGAAGGATTAAGGCTTGGGCTACATTTATAGAAATGGCAAGTTTCCTGCTGCTCCTTCAACTCATTGTTTTCCCCTGATCAGTGTTTATTATCTTACAGTTTGTTGGACTTGTTTAATGTCCCCTGGGGGATAGCCTAACCCTATTTCTTCGATCTTTTAACTGTACTGTGTAGAATCCTGAGAGTTCTGGTGGTTGAAGGAGGGCAGTATTGGAAGAAATAATTCCATTGGTTCTTTGATTATGGAAAACTCATGGTTTAACTAGGTGTAACTCAGTAATGATTGAAGACTACCTCACAACCAGTTCAGTCTTTTCTTCCCCTGTCCCTCTGGAATAAAGGGAGACATATGATCTCCTTATGAGAAGATTTTCAAGGTTAATATGTATGATGATTTAAAAGCATGGAGATAGGAGACTCATAGCTTGAATCTGAGACCTATCCCTGTGATGTTGGACAACTTAGTAAGATTTGGCTCTCTCACTTACAAAATGTGGATAATACTGCATGCAGTTGTAAGGATTAGAGAAAATTACGCAATTTTTTTGCATAGTGCCTAAGGTATAGTTAACAATTTGTAAGTGGTAATTCTTTACTATTTGGGTGCGTGCATTTTGCTTTTATCAAGCAGTATTTGTTGTGTATAATTATAACTTAGTAAAGCTAGAGTCTTGGAAATATATAAATGCTAGGAAAAGAAAGCAAAGAGAGAATCTCAGATAAATATTGTGGTATAACTTTTTCCCTTCTTACTTGAAAATCACCTGTGTATTAGGAAAATTTCCCTAGTCTGTCATGTTGCTATTAGCATGATGGGTCTGAGGGACACTTGACCCCACCTACCTATTTAACCTCAAATTTGTGTTCTCTAACACAGGTCTTCTGCTTCACTGAGGCCTGTATCGTCCTCATCCTTCATGCACCATGGATTTCTTTCTTTCCTAATGCTTTATTTTCATGCAAAGATGCATCCACCTATTTGATAATACCTTGTTTTTGTCCCTAATATCAGAACTCACCATATCTGCCAAAGTGATTCCTCTTTCCTCTTGTCATTCTTGATGGCTATGCTGATGGTTCCGAATCTCAAAGTTTTATTTTGTTGTTTCATTTGAATCTACTTCTAGTGTAGATAATTAATTCTTAGGAGACAGGGTGTAGGTCTTAGGTTTATTTTGTATCCAATATAGGACTCTTATACTTGAACAATGCAACAGTGGTTACTGGAATTACAGTGAATGAATGAATATTACAGTAAATCAGTACTAATTCAAGCTTACTGGTACACACTAGAGAACAATAGATAGGATATTCTTGTCCCAATGATATAATAGATATATGTTTGGGGACCTTACACCAAAGATGGGTGCTATTGAATTGTCTAGGTTTTTGCTAAAGTTGAAAGATATCAAAATATTTCCAGAAAATCATGTAAATCTGTTTTTATTGATTGGATTTTATTATGGATACCCAATACTGTCAGTCTCAAAAATAGAGATATGAGTTGTGAGTATCTTAACTATATAAGTTATCAGACTAAACATTAAAACTGCTGGAATGGAAATTAGATCAGGGATCAAAAACTCAGATGTTACTGAAATTTATCTTTAGGTAAGGTATGCATTCATTTTCTTACTTGTGGGGGGACAACCTATAGTAAATTGGGACAGTGATTTGTAACCTATATTTGAGGTGGTGAGCCAAGGAGCAGGCTTAAGAGAGGAAGGTCATATGTAATTTGAAAGAATATAGGCTAGTTGCAGGGCCAGCCAGGAAAGAAGGGAAGAGCAGAGGATAAAATCTGGTGGTATACTCTTTTTAGGAGCAACTATAGGTAGGCTTAAGGAATTGAGGTATGGGGAGGGCATGAATTTTATATTTATCAAAGAGGATATGTATTTTGAAAGGTTTATAAATATGTTACTAGCAGCTCAGTTATAAATTGGGTCTAGAGAGGTAGTACCTAAAATTGATCACTGTATGTAGCTCTTAAAAAATAGATGCTTAATTCTTCTTCTTGCTACTTTCAGAGAGGAAAAGTGAAGAAAGGGATCAATAGTAAATCTTGCCAGGTGGTTTGCTTTGTGAGCTCTATGACTTTGTTGAAAGGTCAACTCTAGGTGACTCTGACCAGTGATGAGAATTCACTTGGAAAAAAGTTAGTTTTGGGTAATGTAGACTTCTCAGAGGATGTATTTCTTTTTTAAACTAATAGTTTTTATTTTTAAGTCATATTTTTAGAATCAGTATAACAGAATAGATTATTTAAGTGGCTGTCCACTCATCTAGCTATTTTTGGAATGATTTTAAGGTGATATTATGCAATCATGTCTGAGCCTATATGTTCAGTTTCTGCTTTTAGGGCTAGCTCATAGAATAAAAACAAACAAGTATATGAGATAATGCAAGTAGATCATCCATTCTCCTCTAATGAACTTGGGCACACGTTCCCTTCTTTGAGCATGTCTTTCCTTATATAAATGAGATAACTGGGGAATCTTGAAGCTCTTTTCAAGAGGAGAACTTGTATAGTTTCTGTTGAGGTTATTTGGGAAGGAGAATATGGTAGTGTTGATTACGTTGGCGTGTTAGACTTTTGGAGTTGGGACTAAGACAGCATTCCTCTGATGGATTGTAAACCGTAGTTTCATGTATGAGCCATACTGGAAGTATCATAATAAGGAAGTGAAGGATTCCATTCCTTTCTTTCTACACTCTTTTCCTTACCTTTCCCTTAACCTAGAAAAATCAGTGTTTATAATTTAGATGTTGGAAGTGAGGGAAAGCTAGGATGAATCTTGGGCTTCTGGCTTACATAACTGGGTAGATTATGTTGTAAATAAAAAGAAGAAAGAATAGTATAAAAAAAAAGAGAGAATAACTTCAGTTTGGGAATTTTTTTTAAGCGTGAAATATGCCAAAGAAAATCTAAGTGAGGATATAGTTTAGGACACTGTTAGATAGGAATGGTTTGGATTTCAGAGAAAAGTTTGGTGGGAATTGTCTTATAGTCCAGATAAAGAAAGCTGAAATGGAAGGACATCTTACAAGAAGACTGTGGGAGAAGGGAGAAGTGGGCTGTAGGTTAGAAGATTCCCTAGGAGGGAATACAGTAAAAGGAGCATTCCTAGAGTACAGTCCAAATTTCTCACTCTGGCCAGCAAGCCCTACAAGAGTTTGTATTTCTCATTATCTCAACCAGTATACTTTAACTTTTTTGAACATTTAACATTATTTCTCCTTTAGGGTCTTAGGCTTGGTTGGTACCATTGCTTGGAATGTTCTTCCTGATATATCCGTGATTGGCTGCTTCTTACTGTTCAGATCTCACCTCAGAAAGGCCTGAGTTAGAAGTTAGAAAAATTTAATTGGCGTCCAGAGAGGAATCCTGGTGATGGACTGGGAAGTGAAGTGGACGTTGAGTAGGGAGGGGATTTATTATTTTTTATGGTGGAAGAGTGTTGAGTACATTAAGCAAAGAAATAGCCAGTAGAGGTTGGGAATATAGTATGGGGAAATTAATTATTGATGGAATAGTGCCATCCAAGGAGATGATGATGATTTGTTAGTAGAATCTTGAACTCAGAAGAGATGATCTTGGAAATGAGAAAGGGCACTTCATTGATTGTTCTTGAAGGGAGAGGAGAAAGAATGGGTACAGAGAAGAAATTGTGAGGCAAATTGAAGGAGTTCTTACCTCATGGTTTCTGTTTTCTATTGAATGCTATGGGGTGGAAGTTAAAGTGGGGGTTTGAGGAAAGTAGGGTAAGATGTGGGGAGTTACTTGGTTTATAGATAGAAGGAATGACAAAGGGTAAGTAAAATAATGGCCTGATTATATGGAAAATCCTCTTGAGGAGACAGTTTTCCTGGGTACTTGGGGACTTCCTTAGTTTTAAAAATGTACTACTTTGGATAGGACTTTATTTTAAATACATGATCTGTTTTTTTGTTTCTTCAAGATGACTTACCACAGAGGCAATATATGGAAAAGTACTCCTGATCTTAACCTATCTGGTGACTGTCATGTCCTTTAGTCTGGGCAGATTGTTCCCCAACTCTATCAGCATCCTTGTGTGTACAGGATGAGGACTAGATGATGGCGATACTGTTTTCCAAGTCTTAACATCTTTTAAGTTCTTTTATTTCTCAAATGCATTGTTATTAAAATATTAGTTTTGTTATAGCTCTATTAGGATATTTACTTGGTATGATAAGTCACTTTGCTCCTGAATAAAGTGGTCGTGGGTTCTGTGCTTTTTGAATCTCATCGTTTTTGGTTCCTTTCTTAAAAGACTATCAGCTGTCACAGTTTGCGATCCATGTGTCTTCCTGAATTAGCACCTCTCAAATTTACTGCTTTTAATTTGTTGTGGACTTGGAAACGTGATGACTAAGTATGTTAAAACTGTGTATAACAATAAAGAGACTCCTATTGGGAATTTGAGGTCTGGTCTATGGTAAAAATTCATGAACCTAGTGTGCATGGGTGTTATGTCTTATGTTGGCACAGAAACCACTTTTATGTGCATTATGTTCTATCTAGAAAGGTTGAGTTCTGAAGAGATAATGGGTCACCACCATTTGATTTTAATTATTAATTAAATATGTTTAAAACCATTTGTCTGAAAAGTTGAGTATCAATGCCATAGGGACGTAAGGAATTTCCTTTTTGCTTACTATCTCTTCTCTTCTCTCCCCATCTGTCTTCTTCAGTCCCTTCTCCAAACTTACCAATGCAAAGCAGTGTTTTAGGTGTCAATATAATATTGTTTCAGTTTCTGTTTATTTAAAACCATAGAGAAGTTCCCAGGATCATAGTCAATTATTTACTGATTTGTATGATTAGGTACAGGACCCTTAATAAGAGCCCTGTTCAAAACTCTTGAATAGTATATGGTGGTATGGGCTGGAAGACTTGAGGCAATGAAATGAACGCTTGTTTCATATATAACCTTTGGCTAATATTGAAGAAAGCAATCAAAAATTCCTAAAAGGGTATTTGTATACAAATTAATCAGTAACAATAATAGATTAGACAAAAAGCTAGATAAGAGGAGCGAATAATACATAATTATAAGGATTACTCTTTTAACATTTTGATATGTACTTTCCACATTTGAATATTTTATATAAATAGGGATATACAGCATCCTCTACAATCTGCTTCCTTAGTATGTATTCTATTTTTTTTTTTAAAGATTTATTTATTCATACAGAACTGGGGTACAGGCCAGAGATGCGGAGGGTGAGAGGCTTCACCAGAGACAGAGCGGGGAGCGCCGGGAGCAGAACAGGCAAAGCAAAGAAGTACACTGAGGGGAGCAGCGGGCGGGTCAGGAGAGGTCTGCCACGCCATGTGGCTCTTTTCCGGGGCAGGCGGGGATCGAACTCATGCGAAAGTGGCTTAAGCTTCTTAGTGCTGTGCTTTAACCCGCTGCGCCACCAGGGAGGGCCGTATGTATTCTATTTTTTATGTTAAATATCTGCATCATCAGATTTAGTCTATTGTATGCATGTTTTGGGATTTATTTAACCAATCTCCTTTAGATGTTTAGATTATTTATAGAATTACAAAACAACTGCAATGTGTATTCTTTTAAGCCTTTGAATATTTGTTCTAGTACATCTTTAGAATAATTTTTTGAATATAAAGTGACTGAATCAAAAGAGATGCATATTTTTAGATTTTGATGAATATTGAAAAATAATCCTAGGATGATTAAGCCAATACATACTTCCACCAAAAGTGATTTGCTCATGAGGTTGGAAATTTTTGCTCTCTTTTCTTTCTTTCCTCCTTCCTTTCTTCTGTTGACTCCTTCTGTCTTATTTTTTGTTTGTCTTTTATATTTACTCTGTAGAAAAGTATTGGTTTGTTTCTTTGCCCATATTCCAGTTAAGGGATTCAGCTTAATGATTTATAGAGATCCTTTACATATTGAGCTATTAACTCATTCTTCAAATACTCAAGTCCAAAACTTTTCTGCTGTTTATCCAGTTGATCCCCTCCATATTCTTAGGCCCAAAACCCTTATCCAGTTTATCAGAAAATAAACCCTTATCCAGTTTATCAGAAAATCTTGCATTCCCAGTACATCAGAGTCCAACCACTTTAGTTTCCTCCCTTGCTGTTTCCCATGGTGTAAGCTATTTGCCTGCTTTCTGCTAAGCTGTTTCTTCACTGATTTCTACCTCTACCTCAGCTTCCTTAATCAACTCTCAACACTTTAGCCAGAGTGATCCTTTAAAATACAAATCAGGGGCCTCCACGGCAGCAGAGGGGTTAAGTCTCAGCACTATAAATTATCTGCAGCCACTGTAGCACAAGTTTGATCCCTGGCCCGGGAGGTGACTCACATGGTGCAGCAGACCTCTCCTGTCTTGCCCACTGCTCCCCTCAGCAGTGGAGTCAGTCATACCATCTGTTCTGCTCCCCAGTCTGTCTCAGGTGAGTCCTTTCATCTTCCCCACCCCAGCCTACACCCCAACTTTTGTATGCATAAATAAATAAAATCAATCTTTAAACAGAAATAAAATATAAATAATTTCATGTTCTGTCACTGCTCACTCAAAACTGCATACCCTGAAGTGGACCTATAAAGTACTGTGCTGTGCTCTGGCTCAGGTTACTCCCTTTTTTATTTTTCTTCTCCTCTCTTTGATTATGACATTTTATTCACTCTGGCCTCTTTGTGGCTCCTCAAGCAGGGCAGGTTTATGCCCCCTCGGGCTTTTGTATTTGCTGTTCTCTCTGTTTATATATTTCTTCTCTGGGTAGCCCCCAAACTTGCTGCCCCATACATGTTTTGGCTTACATGTTACCTTCTGAGAATTCTTCTGTGACTTTATAGTCCCTTTCTTCCCCTAGTACTCCTTACTCCTCTGCTTTTAATAAATTCTAACTCCTTTCCTATTTATTATCTCCCTTCTTTAGAATGTAAGATCTAGTTTGTTCATAGGCCCAGAACTATGGTTTTCATAGAGTAGGCATTCAGTAAATATCTGCTGATTAAATGGGTAAATGAATAAATGTGATCAAGGCTGGTTCTTGGAAAGAGGGAGAACAAAGTTTACCCTTTTAGATAGGAGACAAATGAATCAGATACAGGTAAGTTTGTAGAGGGAGTAGAGGGAATTTGGGGGATGATAAGAATTTGAAGCTTGTCATGGCAGATGATCTAATTTTCTAGAATAAGGAGGCGATTTTATATGCTTATTGTAGCATTGATCTAGGGTTGGGTAGATGTGATGGGAGACTAGGATTGCAAAGAAATCAAAGAAGCTGACCACAGGGCCAGAATGGAGAGAGAAGACCATCTGGAGAGCAAATCGATTGGGAGAAAAATGGAGAAAGAGTGGGGATGACAGATGAGTTTGAAGAACACATCAGGCCAGAGTGAAGCTATGAGAGAGAGACTGGAAGGCTTGGAAGGTGTGTCAGGAAGTGAATGATTGACATTTAAGATATTTAAGATTTGTATTGACAAGGTCCAGGGCGTGACTATGTATGATGCAGGTGGCTGAGAGTACCAAAGGTCGTCATTGTAGTGAAGCAATTTTGAGGCTGAAGTATTTTTGAAAACCGCCCATTATAATGTCAGAAGTTGTGGAGAGGAAACTGGGATGCCAGAATCTTCAGTAAAATCCAGAAATGAGTAGGATGGTAAAGGTACAAAGAAAAGAGAATAAAAGCCACAATAACCAGGTGACATGAACTTGGAGGGCCAGAAATTTTTACATGAGGGTAGAAGGAGTACAACCTGGTATTATCTTAGGAGAGCAAGGAAAATGCTGACATCCTGCCCTGAGGTACTTGAGGCATAGGAAAAATCTGGTATCAGTGGTCTGGTGACGCAAGTGATGCTGTTTGGCACAGGACCAGGTCACAGCAATTGGACGCTGTGTCTTTTTGGCCAGATTATGAAACTAAGGTATTATTTTGTATGATAATTTATGGCATTTATTTGATAGCTTTGTGTTTGCTCTTTTTAAAAGGATTACATTTTTCTCATGCTTATATCTACATATTAAATTTACTTATGTTTAATTATATATAAATGTAAATGTAAAGTGTTTTTTTTTCTTTAATTTTCATATGGGTTTTCCAGAAGAAAAAGGAGCACGCTTGGTTACTATGGAGATATCCTTAGTATGTGGACTTGAATTGCCCTTTGTATTTTGCAGCTGGAAGTTTCTTTTCATCTTTAACTTTAAGACACCTTTCTGGTCAACTTTTGTTCTTTGCTTTTTGGTTCTTCTCTGTCACACTGGACTAATGATTAGCTCTTATGGAAGTCCTTTAACTGAGTGTTAGAGGACCACTTCCCTGAGACTTGACTTTGCAGCCTCTAGATAAAGGAGAAGATGTGTTTTTGTGTGTGTGAGTGTGTGTGTGTGTGTGTTTGTCAGCAAAAATATTCAGTCTATAAGTTAGAAATGGTATCTTGCTAAAGTAGTTAGCAGGCTAGCCTCCATTGAAGTCTGCTTCTTTCATACCTAACTGTACCTGTTGCACAGGCATAGTGTGCTGCTGGAATATCTGTTGACTTCTTTTACTTATGTTTAGTTGTTCCTCATGTTTCTAGTCTCATACATTGAAGATCTCTTGGCACAACACTCTTCAGTTTTGCTGCATCTTGCTGTAATTAGTTATCTCTCTGTCTTTGAAGCTGCTTCCCAGCTACCTCTGACCTAACTTGGAGTCCTTGAGGGTATGGATAAATTTTCACTCATCTTTTTCTATCCTTCTAATAAGTAGGTATTTAGTTAGTAAATATTGAATAAATGGATTAAACTTAGAATTCAGACAGCCTAACACACATCTTGCAAATAAGAAAACTATTCCTGGAGGCTTAAATAACATGTCTAAGACAACAGAGGCTCAGGTGGGATTGGAATCCATTTCTTATCTCAGCATTTTTCAGCTTTCTAAAGATTAATGTCAAAACAACTAGGCTTGAATAGACTGTATATCCCAAAGTTAGAGATAATTTAATTTCTTAAAAATTTAATTATATTTTCTAAGGATAAGAGCTTTCAGTTCATTTGTCACCCTGTTTAAGGCTGGGGTTGTGGATGAAACTTTTGTTCTTTGCTGTCATCAGGGAATAAGAACCTAGGCACAGGAAGACTCCCTCCTACTTGTAAAACTGGTCAGTTTACCTTTTCCTTGACCAGTACCTTTAGGGCAGCCTGTCTTCAAAGGTGCTGATGGAGACATGGAGTAATGTGCTAGTGACAAGGTGAAGTACTCGGTAATCTCTCGCCTACCAGGAAGAAAGTAGTATATTTAAGGCTTTTATGAATGGTTTGGGGGGATTTGGGGTCAGAAGAAGGGATGGTATGGTCATATACCGTAAGTTCTTAGTAAAGGAGCTAGGATTGCCAGGGAACAATGAGTCACACTGGTAGATTGACAGGGATTGAAATAGAACAAATTCTTTGTAATTGCTAGGGGAACCCTTTTCCCATTAGATCAGGTTCTTGTTTTGGGCCTATATTGTTCCTGTGCTCCTAAGGGATATTTGCATATGTCTAGGGACATTTTTGGTTGTGTAAAGGTGTGCATGCACTATTGGCTTCAAAAGGGTAGCAGCCAGTTGAATATCTTACACTTCACAGGACAATAGAGTATTAATTATTCAGCATAAAAGCAGTAGTGCTCAGGTTGAGAAACTGATTTAGACCCTAATGATTACTTAAATCTTTAAAATAATTGCTTATATGATTTTTTACTTTGAATTCTGTGGTTAAATGGCAGATTTGTGTTTATTTCACTTTTTTCTTCATTTTTTTAAAAACTGAGGTAAGATTCATGTGACATAGTCATTTTTTTTTTTTAAAGATTTATTCATACAGAACTGGAGTACAAGCCAGAAATGTGGAGGGTGAGAGGATTCACCAGAGACAGAGCGGGGAGCAGAACAGGCAGATCAATGAAGTACACTGCTGAGGGGAGCAGTGGGCAGGTCAGGAGAGGTCTGCCACGCCATGTGGTCACCTCCGGGGCAGGTGGGGATCGAACTCATGCAGAAGTGGCTTTAGCTTCTCAGCGCCGCGCTTTAACCCGCTGCGCCACCAGGGAGGGCCCGACATAGTCATTTTAAAGTGAGCAGTTCAGTTGCTGTTATTACATTCACAGCTACCACCTCTATCTAGTTCCAAAACATTTTCATCACCCCAAAAGGAAACCTATACCCATTAAGCAATTACTCCCCATTTCCTCCTTCTTTGAGTCTGTGAATTTGCCTATTCTGAATAGTTCATACAAGGGAATCCTATAATACATACTTATCTTTTGTTACTGGCTTTTTTCACTTATCATAATATTTTTAAGCTTCATTAATGTTGTAGCATATTAGTATGGAACATTAGTACCCCATCTCATTGTATAGTTGAATAATACTATCCATTGTATAAATAGTACCACAATTTATTTATCCATTCATTCATTGATGGGCATGTGGGTTATTTCTGCCATTGGATATTGTGAATAATGTAGCTCTATGTCAAGTTTTATTTAAAAAAATATTTTTTATCATCAAAAATTTTTATTTTCTAACATTATTATTCATTTCAGTAAAATATTTTATTTCTCCCATTAGGTGTACCCCCCATAAGTCTCCCACCATTAAATCACCTGTGAACTCTCACAATGGTTTCTTGTTCTCTTCCCTCCCCTGTATTGAGCCCTCTGCTTCTGAATGGCATGAGTTTATCTTTTTAGATTATTGAATAATATTCCATTGTTTATATACCGCATCTTCTTGACCCAGTCATCTGTTTTTGGTCATTAAAATTGTTTCCATATCTTAGCTATTATAAATAGTGCTGCAACAAACATTGGAGTGCAGATTTCCTTTTAAATTAATGTTTTTATATCCTTTTAGTAGATTACTAGGAATGGAATGGTAGCTCCATTCCAATTTTTAGTAATTTGAGGACCTTCCACAGAGCTTTCCCTAGTGGTTGAACCAGCAGTGTAAGAGGGTTCCTTTTTCTCCATATCCTCACTGTCATTTGTGGTCATTTTTTAAATCTGGGCAATTCTCACAGGTGTGAGGTGGTGTCTTGTGGTTTTGATTTGCATTTCTCTTGTTGAATAGTTTTTCATGCATTGTTGGTCACTGTATTTTCTCTTTGGAGAAGTGTCTTTTTATTTCTGCTCATTTTTTGACTAGGTTGTTTGCTTTGTTTTTGTTGATCTATGTAAGCTCTTTGTAGATCTTTGATATCAGTCCCTTAAGGGTTGTATGGAGTGCAAATATTTTCTTGCTATCTGTGGGTTGTCTCTTCGTTTTGATTATTGTCTCTTTTGCTGTACAGGATCTTTTTTAGTTTGTCTCTTCGTTTTGATTATTGTCTCTTTTGCTGTACAGTATCTTTTTTAGTTTGATATAATCTCAGATGTTTATTTTTTCTTAACTTTCCTTGCTTCTGGGGATGAGATTTCAAAGATGTTCCTGAGATTTATGTCAGGAGTGTTTTGGCTACTTTTTCCTCTACATATTATTATGGTTTTAGGTCTTACATTCAAGTCTTTTATCCACTTTAAGCTGGCTTTTGTTTGTGGTGTGAAGTAGTAGTATAGTTTCATTCTTTTGCATGTGGTGCTCCAGTTTTCCCAGCACCATTGTTGAAGGGACTTGCCTTGTTGAAGGGACTTGCCTTGTACATTCTTTGCCCCTTTGTCATAAATTAGTTGACTAGGTTTTTAGTTCTGTTCCATTGGTGTGTATGTCTTTTTTTGTACCATTAACTATGCTTTTTTTTTTTTTTTAATAATGTAATAGTTTATTTTTACACCATTTTGCACCTTTTTCCCTCTCTGTTGTAATCTCTGTGGGCTTCCCATCACCATAGTCCAGAGCACTCCCTCCCCCACTGTCAGTACCATGCTGTTTTAATTATTAATTACTTTGTACTAAAGTTTAAAATCTAAGTATGTAATACATCCATTCTTCCCCTTTTTTAGTTAGGACAACTTTGGCTACTTGAGGTTTTTTTTTTTTTTTTTTTTTTGCTTTCATATGAATTTCAGCAGTGTTTGTTCTATTTCTTTGAAGAATGCCATTGAGATTTTTACTGGAATTGCATTGAATCTGCAAATTGCTTTTGGTAGGATAGCCATTTTGACTGAGAAAAAAAAAGTTCTTTCTCACTCTTTATCCAGGAGTGGTATTGCTGGGTCATATGGAAATTCTGTGGTTAGCTCTTTGAGGAGCTGTCAAAATGTGATCCACAGTGACTGAACCACATTCCTATCAATAAGGTATGTATGTGGATTCCATTTTTTCCACATTCTTGCCAACATTTGTTGTTTTTTTGATAATAGGCACTCTAGTAGATATGGACTGCTATTTCCTATGATTAAACATTTTTTTGGTATGTAGTGAAATACATATAACATAAAAATTATTTTAATATTTTATCTTTTGATAGACTGGTTTTTCAGCAAGTCTCTTTTGAGTCCTTATTAAATAGGGCACTATTGAAAGCACTGTGTAAATTATGATGAGCAGGACAGCTATAGACCCTGAGGAGGCAATCATTATTGAAACCCCACCACTAAGTTCTTAAGTCGGGGAAGTGATTTTAGCAGAAAGTGTAGGAAGTGGGGCTCTTATGGCAGGATTGACTGTCATAATTTCTTCCTTACTTTGTTTTCATTTGTGGTTCCTTTCATCTAAGGGAAAATTCATAATATAAAAGACACAGGGGAAAAATGAATAACCAAAGAGAAATATATTACCCAGGAGTGAGAAGGAGGGAGAACTGGTGCTATAGCATTTGTCCCTGCACTATAGTCCTGTTTCAGGTTCCTATAGAAACTCCCTAGTGTGGTTCTTAAAACAACTTCCATTGTGATCTGCCTTTATAGTTTGACTTAAGTAGCGGAGAGAGTCATACTTCCTTTAGATTTAGTTAAAAATTAATACCATATACTGTATCATCCATCTATGTCTACTTTAAGTACCAGAGTCCTAATGAGATGAAGTGTGTTGGATAATGAGGTGAAGTGGGTTGGAGGAGAGAAGGTGTTACGGAGAATGTCATGACTTAAACCTTCACCTGGGCACCTGCAGTTTTGCTGTCCTGGAAACTGTTAACTTGAAAATGCCAGTTCCATAAAAGAGGGGTTCTGACCAGGGTGACTTCATGAGAAAGATTTTACTAGACCTCACCTTACATCTATTGAATTTGTCTCTCCATGACCCATTTCTGTTTTTCTTCCATGCGCCCTTCCTCTTCTTTTTCTCCATTCTTGCCAGACATTTCCAACCTCTTTTTCTGTGCTTTGCTTTCCTTTGGTAATTTTCTTTCCCCATCATGGACAACAAATAAAACATAGTAGTTTAATAATTTTAATGTTGTTAAGTAACTGTTGGTTGTCTTCTGAGCTGACTCAGTAGTTGATGTCATTGATGTCATTGGTACCTTGAAGTGACCTTTGCCCTCCTGACAATCTAGATCTTGGCCACATGATTTGTGATGTGATTCTAGGAACTGTTGGGATTGCAAGAAGCATATACCTTCAAATGCTTCTATCTCATCTTCCTTGACAAGAGGAGGCTATCTTTCCAAGGGCTGGTGGACTA
>NW_004567132.1:13623777-13625012 GCF_000260355.1 Condylura cristata | reverse complement strand
TGCTGGGTAAAAATTACACAGCACATAGTTCAGTTCTAGAAAAGCTGGATAGTAAAGGGGGCAAAGGCCATGAAAAGCATCTTTATCACTGAAATGCCAAACAAAATTGAAAGCATCCTTCCCTAGATATGTATTCACAAGGACTTTTCTAGTCCTTTTCTGGCATGCTATCCTTATAGTTTTCTTCTTTATCATCATCATCAAGAGCTAACTTTTAGTGCTTTTGTGCTTAGTACTTAATTAGAATTATTTAATTTATTTCAGCACTATGAAATAGATACTGTCATTATCTCATTTTGTATCAGAGAGGTTGATCAACTTGCTGGAGTCCACAAATCATCACTATTATTAAATAGTGGGTAAAGGGAGCCCTCGCCCTTTGCCTTCATATTTTGACAAAATCTACATAATATAAAAGTTGACCATTTTTTTAAGGGCACATTTCTATGTAGGTATTAAGTATATTCACATTATTTATCACCACCATCCATCTCCAGAACTTTTTAATTTTCTCCAACTGAAACTCTATACTACTGTTCCCTTCCCAAGCCCCTGGTAACTACTGTCCTTCATTCAGTCTTGGAATTTGACTAAGTGGAGTCACATAGTATTTGCCCTTTTGTGACTGGCTTATTTCACTTAGCATAATGTTTTTAGGATTATCCATATTGTAGCATGTATCAAGAGGTCCTTTTTTAAAGATGGATATTTCATTGTGAGTGTACATGTGTGGGTATCATATTTTTGTTTAATTCATTCTATGGTGACACACATTTGGTATGCTTCTATCTTTTCAACATTGTGAATAATGCTGCTATGAACATGAGTGCAAATATTCTTTCAAGATCTTGCTTGTACTTCTGCTCACCACCTGCTAATCCTGTGTTTAATTTTTTGAGTTCTCTCCATAGCATGTTTCACAGCAGCTGAACTATGCATATTCCCATGAGCAGTGCACAGGGTTAACAATTGCTCTGCATCCTTGCCCATATTTATTTTCTGTTTTTTCTTTTTATTATTTTTAATAATACAGATCATATGAGAGTGTGAAGTGGTATGTTTTAGTGGTTTTGATTTGCATTTCTTTAATAACCAGTGATTTTGAGCATCTTCTCTTGTGCATATTAGCAATTTGAATATCTTCTTTGGAGAAATCCCTGCGTTTTCCTCATTTTTTAATGGGGTTTGTTTGTTTTTTAATTGTTGAGTTTTTGGAGTTGCCTATTTTTTTTTTT
>NW_004567132.1:13533595-13620787 GCF_000260355.1 Condylura cristata | reverse complement strand
TTTAAAAGAGCATTCAGTGTTTAAATTTCCATTCAGTCTTTGCTGGTTTAGAAATTCCTTTTTTAGAATCAGTTTTCTTGAGTATCAGTTACATGGACTTCTTAAATGTTATTCTGAACATAGTTTTTACAGAGTTAAATAACGGTGTCTATTGAACATCTTCATATGGTGTGAACATGCAAAGGGGAGATGAAGAACTTTCCCCGTTATCTCTGCAGAAAACATGACCACTTGCAACAAACTGAGTGGTCATGGCTAGTCTCTGCTAATACCATACTCTTGATAATCCCAACCACTGGCCTGATTGATTAGGGTAGGGTACCGAGTTTCTTCTGTAGTCTTCGTATTCAAGGAAAAATTAATTTTTTTTTAAAAAGGATAACTGAATATAGAAATGGGATTATTTAGTGTAAAAGTAGAAGGCTTTGTTGATTCCTCCCTATCCTTTGATTGGTTTTGCATCCTTGTAGCAAACAGTAGTTATCTTTATGCAAAAAAATGTATTACCCCGAGTGCTATTGGGGGAGGAGAGGTTGAAGGGAGACAGGTGGAAAAGGATAAAGAATTAAAGTGTCATTGATAATTAAGGAAAAGTCTCACCTGTGTTCTCCATGACCGCCCCTCCTATACCTCCCACATACAACCTGCTACTTTACTGTGTTCATTTCCTAACATTTACCTGGTTTTGATAGGCTTGGGGTATCTGAAGGACCCTATATAGAGTGATCCTAGTGTGCATTTAGCATGTGGAACCTGGAAGAAACAGAACCTAGAGGTGAAGATGTATTGTACCTAACACTATAGTAACACAGGACGACTTGCCACTTCCTCAGTCTTCCATCCCTAGCATGCTTTTAAGTATGTCCATGGATACTGTGGAAAGACAAGAAAAAAAGGGTGTGTTAACAACTGAATTTGGAGTGGGGGAGACTGAGGAAGGAGATGAATAATTGGAGAATGGATGAACCAAGAAAGTAGTGAGGCCAAATGAAAGCTTGGTTGCTCAACTACAGCATACAGCAAAGCTGATCAACCAGAATTATTATAACTATAACTAGGAGAAGAAATCACTGAAATGTGATAAGAATTGTAGACTTTCATGACAACAAAAGATCAGCATTCAGTCTCAGTATGCCCAGAGCATCATCCCACATGTAGAGCTGCTTGACATTGAACAGTGCCTTGCCAGCCCGATTAATTTTTAAATATCTGATTCTCAATAACGTGGCCGGGTAGTGATGCGCATCAAAGGAAGCTTTTGTTTTTATGAAGTTGGTCAAATTAATACTGGGGAATCAAGTTACTGTAACCTTGAGCTCTGGTTGTTCTGAAGGGATGAGATCAGACTCTTAACTTCTCTGAATTAAGAGGATCTTTTCCTTTTGCAGGGAAAGTTATTTGGAATTGGAAGTGAATATGATTCCTGTTAGATTCTGTGCCCTTTATTATTATAGATGAGGAATGCCTCATCTACAGGCCACAGGTAGAGAATATCATTAGTGAATGAAGTTTCCACTTCTCTGCCCCCTCCCTCTTCTCGTTATTGCTTGAACGATCCTGTCTGTTTTCTGAATTCTGAAAAATCATCAACCTCTGTGATACTAAGAACTTAAACACAAGTATACTCTGAATAATGTGTTTTTATACTGTGTTGATGAGGATTATGAGTTTTTAACCTTAGTCCTTCTGTATAAGATCTCAATTCTTTTAACCTAGCCATACCTTAAAATTTTATACCTAAATGTTTCCTCAATATTTTTTTTTTTCTTCAATCCTCCCTACACAGAACCTCAAAGCTGGAATGAATGGTAATCTGCATGGTAAGGATATATATGGGATGAGAACTTCTTTGAAGTGAGTCAGGTAGATTTACTACATTCTGATAGACAGGAGGGGAGAAATAGTGGAAAGGGAGCTTTCACTGTGGACTCCACTTTATGCTTCTTTAGTGTCCTCAGTTCTAATATAATAATTAGTAGGGGCAAAGCCCCCATTTCTTTCTTAGAATAGGGATTTTTTTCTCTCTTCTCTTTTTGGTGCTCACTGGTTTGCTATTTGAATACCTAGTAATAGGCTTTCACAAATTAGACTCTAAATTGTCATGGACAATTGAGGACACTTTTCTATTCTGTTTTTACCACTTTTGCATTTTTTGAACATTTGATAGTAAAGTTAAAGTAATCCCCCTGGAAAAAGAAACATTTTAAACCAGGAAAAGATGTTCAAATATTGAAAACGTTACTTTATTGAATTCTTTCTCTTTTTTGACTTAATAATTGATGAACTATTTTTTTTTAATTTATTTATTTATTCATACAGAACTGGGGTACAGGCCAGAGGCTCAGGGGCGGTGAGAGGCTTCACCAGAGACAGAGTGGGGAGCAGAACAGGCAGATGGACGAAGTACACTGCTGAGGGGAGCAGCGGGCGGGCCAGGAGAGGTCTGGCTCGCCATGTGGTCTCCTCCGGGGCAGGCGGCAGGCGGGAATCGAACTCATGCGGAAGTGGCTTCAGATTCTCAGTGCTGCGCTTTAACCCTCTGCGCCACCAGGGAGGGCCTGATGAACTATTTTAATGAATTTCTTGATACACCCTCCATCTCTTTTTCCCTTCCTTCCGTGACCTCCCTCCTTCCCTTTCTAATTTTGCCATGATCTATTTCTTTTAATATACTGCCTTATTTGCTAGTATTTTGATTTTCTCTCCTTCTTTATTCATCTGTAGTTTTATTTTTTCCTATATCAAATGTTAGAGTTTCTTTTAGGGTTATACCTTTTTTTCCCATTAAAATAAATATGAAAGCCTTCCAAATTTTTGTGTTTAAAAAAATTTTGAAATAATAAGCATGGTAGTCTGTTGTGAATTTTTCTGTGCAGTTCACAGTATTAGAACCCTGTCTGCATTGCTCCAAATTCCACTTTTTATCCAGGTCCTCACTGCAGCCCCACATCAAAGGAGAAAGCGAGTTTTGGAACTCTAGCTCTCCATAGTCAGGATGTTTGATCTTTAGTAATTCACCTTGCCATTTTATTCAGTTAAACTTATTAATTTTGAAGTAAAAGATTTCTGGCCCATTTCCTTTTGTAGGATATACTTTTATTTGGGTGAATCTGGTATTTTCTGTGCTTACATACAGCTTATCTGTTTGCTGTGACACTCTGCATTCTACCTAGTACATAATTTCAAGAGGCAAATGCTGTCCGTTTGTCCTGTCATTGGTGATTAAATTTAATAATCACCTGGTTACGTGGCATATATTTAGGTGGCATGGCTTCTCCATGGTAAAGTTACTTAAATATTTTGAGGCTATCCTTTTCCATACCAAACTTCCATTAATTGTAGTATGCTTTATATCTTTTGAGGTAACAAGTAAAGATCCTCAGAGTGAACAGAGACTTTTGCTTCCCTTGAAGTTAAAATGAGGCATTGGTGTATTAGGCATATCAGCCACACTTTTTTTTAACCACTGCTATGATCATTGTCTGTACACATATAATAATTTAGTTTTAGTCACACACTTGAGTAGTGATTGACTGTAATCTATAGCCTTTAGCTACCTGGTTATCTCCCCAGGTAGATCTCACTAACCACTTTATTCAGCTCAGTATACTTCATGTCTTTGACTTATGACTCAGTTTTGTAGTTGACCCATTGACTCCTTATCTTTGCTTCTGAATAAGATGCTGTCAGTAAACTGCCTCTGTGTTCAATCACTTTTTGGGACTAAACCGTAGTTCTGGCTAATAGACCTATTTAATCAGATGGCTGTTTACTGAGCCATAGATACATATTTTTGTGTTGTGCTACGTTTGCAATTGTAGCAGTCTTAGGAGTTTTTAATGTGTTAGAGTCCAGAACTACACATGATTTCAAGAAAAATTTTAAAGTACAAGATGGTTTATTTTTTAATTACCAATGCTTATAAATAGATGCTGTAGAAGTTATAGAAAGCTGAAATGAGTGAAATGAAAGAACATTCAAGGAAGACTTTCTGAGGAGAATGAACCTTGCATGATTGTAAGAAAGTGAGAAAGGTAAGTGTGCAGACTCTTAAACAGGCTAGAAATCCATCTTTCTATCTATCATATAGCTCAGCAGAAGCTGAAAGTAGGTTGGTGAGGCAGCAGCTCATTTCCCTTTTTGGGAACCCATACATTCACTGTCTGTAATAACTTGTAGATATTCATAATAGCTATGCCTTTTCTTCTGGTCTTTGGTTAGTACCTTCCAGCTTTTTAGTTGAACTAAAGATTGTCTGGCAAGTTGAAACAAAAGAAGCTTGGTCTCTTTGGATCATGATTGGTACAGGAAGCTTCTTCTCCCCATTTCTTATTTCACTATTTATATTTCCTCCTTAAAGAGCATTTTCTCATTTTCTGAAATCACCAGTTTTTTTTCTTTTGAGGGGGGTGAACTGGTGGATTCTATTCATGAGGCAGCAATGAGGTAAAATATGATAATTGATAGACTTCCTGATGTGCCATTTTTCAGTCAACATTTCTGCTAATCTTGAAAAAACAGTTTTCTTACTAAGATATCACTATAGGTGTCTGTCAGGTTAAGTATAAATCAGTGAATTTTAAATTATTTACTTTGAAATCATTCCTATATAAACAGATGAATAAATTCAAGGTTAGCTCCACAATAACTTGATTCTGCTCAAAATTTGTCGTCTTTTGCGTGTTTGAGAATGGTTTGAAGTAGAACTCTTCTCATTAGGAGTTCCACATAGCCTACAGGACATTCCTACTTGAAGTAACCCTTACCTGAGTTCCCTAAATACCTGGGCCACATGTCTTATTTGTGAATGTCATGGTGGAGAACAGTTGAGTGGCTGTGCTAAAATGGATTTGAATTGAGAATTATATTACTGCCCCACCTCTTTTCCAGAACATTTTTTTGGTGGCAGAAATATCTAACACAAGCCCTTTCTTATTTGTACCTTTGGGGTCTTCTAATTTTTTTCTTTTTTATTAAAGAGTTCTTTCATTTTTGGTTTACCTCTAACTTAAAGCAATAAATTAAAAATGGAGAAAAAGGTATGCCATCCATCTAACAGTATGAGAAATGGCAGGAGCCATGGAATTAAAGACAAGGGGAAAAACTGACGGAAGGATTAAAAGCAGTGCAACTACTTAATTGAACTACTTAATGAGTGAGGGAAGTAGCATTACACACTCTGGTGGCTGCGTGCATCACAGTATTGAGTATAGAACAGGTAGTTAATATGTGTAATGATTTCTCCACTTACTTTTAAAAGGTGGAATATTATCCCGTGTATACTTTTATAACATCAAGATGTGAAAGATAGCTTATCTTAAACTTTTACAACAAATTCACATTAATTGTAAATAGTCAGGCACATTTAAGAATATTAAAAATACACTGTTATCACATTGTTCAGAGTCAACTACTTTTAGCATATTAGTATTTAGCTCTCAAATCTTCCTATGTATAATATGTAATGTATTTCTGTACAATATAAGAACTATATACTATGTTACATATTTATGCTGAGTTTGTGTGTAAAAACGTGAAACTTGCTTTTTTCTTCTTAAAAAATTAATTTTGGTAAAAATATAATGCAAGTTTTATCTTCTTATCTATATTTATATGTTCAATAAAGTTAATTGTATTTATATTGTGATGACTTTTTTTTATTCAAACATTTTTGAGACAGCATGGATCTAATCTAATTAGTTATTGAGTTTTAAGTTCCCAATTTGGTTATTAACACTGCACAGAGCATCCTTAAATATATATACCTTCACATTTCATCAGAATAAAGTCCAAGGAGGGTTTTTGCAAAAATGATTTGTACTTTCTAAAGGTTTCAGATGTATATTGTCAAATTATACTTCTGCCACTTAAGTATTCATTCCACTCTGTTTTTGCCAATGTTTGATGTCATAATTCTTTTAATGTTTAATGCCAGAAAAAAAAAGTAAACAGAACAGGAAAAGATGAAAAGGTCAATGAGAAAATACATTTTAGGGACTGTGCTACATGAAATTATTATGGTTCACAAACCATAAAACTGGCAAACGATTGAAGGTTCTTTATGAGAAGAACTTAACACACTATTTAGTGCCAAAGCAAAATAACCATCATCGGAAGATATCTGTTTATGGAGTGTATAAAATTCCAATCAGTTCTCATGAATAAAAAGAAATACCTCATAACTTGAAGAAAAGGTGCTAAGTGAGTCTCATTCGCAGAACCTCAATGAGTGAATCTCAGGAGAGGACTATTTTATCTGATTTTTATGTAGCTTTTTTAATTAGTTTTTTTCTTTAACTTTTACCTTAAAGTTGTCTTTAATTTTTTTGTGGGTTTTGTTTGTCATACAAATTTCAAATTTAAATGAGGGAATGTCAGTAAAATTTTGTTACTCCTTTCATGTTAAACCTTTCCTACCTCAAGGTTAGAGTAGTACTTTAAATTTTCTTTTCATAGCTTTTTTTTCCACTTAAATTAGGCGCTGCAGACATTTTTTTCTAATAGGCTACCTTCTACCTTCTAGAAGAGTGTTTTTTTTCATTCTTTGTTTTCCCCCAGTATAATGTTTCTAAATGTTGGAATTTAAATGTTGTTTAGAGACGATATGTATCCTCTAATTGACTTCAATCAATACAACTCCCAGTTGTCTTATACCTTACATATTTAGCTTTGAACATTTTGTTTTCCTGACATAATCCTCATGAATATTTGTATCTGTGACTCTTATTTAGTCAGTCTAGAATTTATTTTGGTTTTTGAGTGATAGAGAAAATTGGTGTGAATTTTTTCCCTCAAATGATTAGTTATCAACTCCAACACTTTTAAGTAATTCTAATATTTATTAAATTCTTCATGTATTTGAGGTCTTTATATTTTTCTGTCTTAATTTTTATTAATACTGTTTTGTAATTTTTCATGTAAGTTGTATTAGGCTTTTAAATTTAACATTTGATAGGATTAACTTCCCCTAATCTCATTTTTACCACCACCACCACCACCACCTGTTTGACTGTTTCAGTATCCTAGTGTTGTTTTTTCCTAATTAAATTTAGACTAATGTAATCTAAAAACAGAGGTAGTCTATTGAGAATTCGGTGGCATTTTACATTATTTAAACTTAATTTACTTTATTATAACTTATTTCAAAATGCTTTTAATTTCACAGTTGATTTTCATGTTTTAGAAGTGGTTTTGTTTAGTTTCCAAAAATTTAAGAATTTCCCCATAGATCTTTCTGTTATTGATTTAGAATTTAGTTTCATTTAAAATCATTGTAATCAGGGCCCTCCCTGGTGGCGTGACCGGTTAGGACACAGCACTACAAGCTAGCTGCAAATGCTTCAGTGTGAGTTTGATCCCTGGCCCAGAGGTGATTCATATGGCGCAGCAGACTTCTCCTGTCTCCTGCTGCTCCCCTCAGCAATGTACTTTGTTGATCTGCCTGTTCTGCTCCCTACTCTGTCTCTGACTGCCCCTGTACTTCTGGCCTGTACCCCAGTACTGTATGCATAAATAAATAAATCTTTAAAAAAAAATCATTGTAGTCAGGGAGGATACTTTGATTTAATTACCTTTATTATTTGCTGAAAATTGTTTTATGACTTAAAATATGATATAGCTTGGTATTCTGTGGGTACTTGAAGAATAGGTTTTCTGCTTTTTTAAAGTGGACTGCTAGATAAATGTTCTTTATATGTAAGTTATCTATCCTCCATGATTAAATACTAAGTTTTGAGGGATAGTGAAAAATTTATCCCCATGACATGTTTAGAAATGCCTACAATTCTTAAAAAACACTTAAATATATCTGTTTATGTTACACATTGTAAACATTTTATGGTGGATTTCTTCAGTTCTTATAAAATTACATCTGTCACAGCCATTGTCCACATATATGAATTAGCAGGTTTGGCTTTATGTGATCCTGGCATATATATGTGATAGATCATTGCCTAGAGCACGGTTTTTGGACTTTAACACTATTGATACTTAGGGCTGGATAGCTTTTTGTGTAGGATACTGTTCTGTACATTGTAGATGTTACTAGCAGCATCCTTGGCCTCTAGCCATTTGATGCCATTTAAGCCCACCCCATATGCTCTCCTGTTGTCCCCAATTGTAACAAAAAATCAACAGATATCACCAAATGTCCCTGCTGTGGGGACAAAAACAGCCTTTCTTGATCAGCAGATGTGATAGATCTCTGAAGTAGATTTAGGCACTACCCAACAGGAAATGTTGGCAGTATATTAGAGCAATTCATTGACTGGTAGACTATTGGGTGCACCATTTTTTGAGGATTTTATTATGGTCTAGAAATTGGGAATTTGGAGAAGTAGTCTTCCTTTTGAGGCAATATATGAATTCTACAAGTTCCTCTGTCTCACTGGGAGAGCCAGAAGAGGATGACTGGAAGTTATCAGTAAAACATTAGGAAAATTGTTAGCAGATCCCTTGGTGACATCTTGCCTCAGCTATCTTATTTAAGCCCCTTTAAGCTGTCTTTGTAGTTAGAAATAATAGAACCAACACTCTAACCCTCTTGGTCCCAGAATAAAGTGATTTATAAGTCATTTACAAAGCTGTCTTCCCTATATTTTCTGGTTTCAGGTCATATGTCAATTCTTTTAGCCATTTTAAGTTGATTTTTGTGCATGATGTGAGGTCATAGTTTCATTTGTTTGCATGTGGTTGTCCATTTTCCCCATGATAAACATCTTAGTAACATCTTCAGAGACTCATCCCCCAAAGCAAAGAAAGTGAGCGAAAAGATAACTAGCTGGGATTATATCAACTAAAAAGCTTCTGTGTACAAGAGAGACATTAGTAAAAAAAAAAAAAAAAAAACCTGATAAAGGACTGATCATAAAGGTCTACAAACAGCTCTCAACAAAAACAAAGCAAACAATCCAGTCAAAAAAATGTGCAGAAGAACTAAAAAGACACTTCTCTAAAGAGGAAATGCAAATGGCCAACAGGTATATGAAAAAATGCTCAACATCCCATATAGTCAGGGAAGTGCAAATCAAAAACATAATGAGATACCACCTTACACCACTGAGAATGTCACATATTAAAAAATTAAAAAACTAGGAACAACAAATGTTGGTTAGGTTGTGGAGAAAAAGGAACTCCCCTTCACTGCTGGTGGGAATGCGAACTGGTACAGCCACTATGGAAAGCTGTGTGGGGGTGGAGCTACCATATAACCCAGCAATTCCACTCCTAGGTATCTACCTAAAGCAAACAAAAACATTCATTTAAAAGGATACCTGCAACCCTATGTTTACTGCAGCACTATTTACACTAGGGAAGATAGGGAAACAACCCAAATGCCCAAAAATAGATGACTGGATCAAGAGGATGGGGTATATATACATAATGGGATACTACTCAGTAATCAAAAAAGAGTAATTCAAACAAGATGAACTTGCAGCAACATAGATGGAGCTAGAAGAAATTATGCTCGGTGAAATCAGTCAGAAGGAAAAAGAAAAATATCATGTTTTTACAGTAATAACAACAACAATAATAATAATAAATGACAGGTAACTATAAATCAGGCATTTTATGGGGGAGGGAAAGGGAAAAGGATCAGAACAGGGGAAGGAAGAGCACATGGGACTATGTTGACGGTGCATGGGTGAATTGGTGGTGGGCATTCTATGGGAACTACTTGGAGAAGAAAGCAAATATTGTACAAAAATGAACACTGTTGTAAAACATATATATAAATAAATATATTATTTAAAAAAAAAACAATAAATATGTGTTCCCTAAACATAGTCTTACTTCTCCTGCCTTGGTTCACTGTGAGTTGTAGAAATGTTACTTCTGTACCTTGGTGACACACAGCAAAATCTCATGTGAGATTAAAGTGGTATTGTGGACTATTAGATTTTGATGATTTCTAGTTATTTCATGTTCTAATCAAGTGTGGTAGCATAGGGTGCTGAAATGGATCTCATCTTTTGCATTGTTACTATGATCTTAATTGCATTGTTACTATGATCTATTTCTTAAAGTCACTGAAAGTAACAACTGAAGTGATATTTATATGTTAATATCTTAACTATAAATATTCTAACTACAGTTTAAGTAGATGCTTTATAAAATCTGGACACATGAAACAGTTTTGCCTTTCTCAATCTTAGCAATCCTGCAGACTATATCCAACGTTCTATCTACCACAAAACATTTTCCCTACCAATTCCAGCTAACATTTTTCTTTCTATCAACTTCCTTTTTTTCTCATTGTTTTATATTGTATCTCTTCAATAATTGTGGGTTTTTGTTTGTTTTTGGTTGGGAGAATAGTTAGGAGTGGGGATTAGTGGGGGCATCCCATTATTATGTGACACTAAAGCCCTTTTATGCTTTATCTCGTTTCACCTTTGTTAGGGTAAAATGTGAAAATGGAGTGAAAACTGAAAATGTAGCTTTGGAAAAATTGATACCCAGTGTTATCTAGTCAATAGGTTGTTAAGCAAAGATAGCTCCCTTTTAGGTATTGGAATCACTAACTAGAAAAATTGTGCAAATCTAAAAGCTGTTTTTAATTTGTCATTATATCTGCAAAGTAAAGAATCTTAGTATTGAGACATCTAGGCCTGCTATATTAAGTATGCTGTGTACAAGGATAGTGGGGATGGCTTATGCTGAATCACTGCTGTCCTGGCTTTGTCCTCCAGGAAGGACAGGCACTGCGCAATAGCAACCTGGGGGTGATTATACAGACTCTGATCCTACAACACTTTCTCTATATATTCTTCTTGGAACGTGTGCTATTTCCTGTTCTCAAGCACCTTTGCTGACCAAGGTCCCCAGTGTCCTCTGCTTTCATCCTTAGTATTTCTGCTGTTCCCGATAGAGCTTTGTGGTAATGATAATGCCAGCTAAAACTGGTTGTTTTATGAACAAGCTCAGTGTGTACTTGAGTGACCAGGAAGTTAGTATGCCTCATCCAGCGTGGCAACTGCAGAGAATGACTTTGCTAGTTTGAGAACAGAGCTTGTTTTCAGCTTAGCTCATAGGATACAGGATGAAGCTCTTGGCTTGTCTGTATGTATGATTTTCATTCTGGGTTGTCCCACACATTGAGCAGCTTTACACTTAGGTTTTTTATTTTTATTCTTATTACTTGGCAGAACTAGGTTCTGTAGATTATTATGGACCAGATTATGTATGGACCAGACTTTCTTTAATTATATGGCTTTCTTCTATGGAGATAAAATGAAAACGAATTGAAACAAAGTGGGAGCTGCCAATTTCCCAGTGCCTGAAATACCTAATCCAGGTACTCTGTGACCTATTTCTGAGCGCTGAGGCAGGTCATGGTGAGGGGTTTCTCTCTGTTTTGAAGAACATTTACTTTCTCAAACCCAGCATTTCTCTGCTTTGTTTTAGTGGGAATATTGCATTTATTTTATTCACATTCTCTAGGTCTCCTTTTCCTTCTGATTTTTCTAGGTCTTGACTTCGTACCTCAGTGCTTGACTACTGGCCAGCTTGAATGTCCAGTAATTGTATTCTCCATTCTATCCTGCTGGTCTGGGCTCTATTTGATTTATTTCCTGACTTTGGCACATCCCTGCCTTATGTTCTTACCCTGCTTAAGGATTATTCAATTGCCCACTCTGACATAGCACACCCCCTCCCCCAAACCTGACCAAGGCATTCAATAAAACCTGTGGTTTCTCATTTGTACTCTGACCCTTAAACCCAGATGACTCATTCAATGACTTCGTGATCAAGCTTCGAAAGAAGACTGATTTCATGTGCATCGTATGAGCACATCATTTATATGTCCCCCAGGACTAATTCTACCTTTCCTAAAAGACATCTAAAAAGCTGCGGAAGTGCTTCTGAAAATTAGAGGCAGCCTTTCGGGAGCAATTTTTCCATTTAGTCTGTTGGGGGTATTGAGATTGAGTTCTTTATGAAATAGTCCTCCACATTATGTACCAGGGCAGCCCTAACGATAGTAAACTTTGATCTACATATTAGATGTACCATTTTAAAAAAAATAATGAAGAGGAACACAATGACATCAAAGTTTTTAGTGGGAATATCATAAAAATAAGCATGATAAGCATGTAGCTATAGTAGCAAATATAAAACAAATATATGAACTGAGAAGTCACAGAATCACACAGCTCAGTGCCAGGGATGATTTTATATATGCACATACGCTCTAGGCCTCCTGATTGATTTTTGCTTTGACAACTGAGAGTAGAATTATTACTGTTGGCAACTATCCATTATAACACAGTCATTGGTTAGAAAAGGTTAAGTTTAGTCTTCTCTGTTAATATAAGAGATGTAGAATCTGATGTCCATGATAAATACTGAAAATAGAGCAAATTTTATATTAGCAAAAACTCTACCTGATGGATATTACATAGGGAGGAGAGGTAAGGAGAGATGAGATAAATGTTTGGTGAATGTTGGGGTGTCATTTAATAAGGTTAGAAACTAGACCCCCAACTCCTTGCCCAGCAGGCAGGTTTGCAAGGCTTGAATAGATAAGGAGAAATAAGATTGTTATGGGAACTAGGCCATAAGACGACCATCACCAGAAAAACCAGCCCAGCTCCAGGAATGAAGAAGCAGAGACCAGAACACATTCTGTGTCAAAGGACAACCTCCAAGACCAGACATCTCAGCAGATGACTGGAGCAAACTAGTGCCCTAAGTTAGAAAGTCAGGGAAGACCAAGTATGAAAGAGAGCCTCAAATCCTTCACACACAGACCTCACCCATCTCGTCCTCTGCTCCCTTACAGGTTATTTCAGTAAATTTGCCTTTTCTGTTCTCCACTCTGGTGAATTCTTTCATCCCTGCATGTCTGGCCTCACCCCAATATTACGTTGACACATTGAGTGCTTTGTGGTTGAATACTGCCTCATATAATCTTCATAACACCTCTTTGTAGTAGCTGGTAGTTCCTCATTTTATAAATGAGCTGACTCACATTACTAAAGAGTATTTGAACTGGAATTTGAACCCAGATCTAACTCCATAGAATTGATGATTAAAATGAGACAGGCCAGGTTTAGAAAATGAAAACTGCTGATTTGAGCTGTCAGCAGAAGATAGGGAAAAAGACTCAGCCTCAGTTCCTTCATTTCATAAAGATTGCTGACTTAAAAGATGGTGCATCCGTTCTCAATGGCAATCGTCTCTTAGTATTACCTGAGATTGGAAAACCAAAGCCAGACAAACCCACCACCCTGAGGATTCTGATCTCAGTGGGTTCCACATGTGCAGTCTTTTTGAGGAGCTGCTTGGTATAGAAAATGATGGAATGAGTGAGAGCTCTGGAGTGCCCTTAGTGATGATTTTTCTGACATTTTTGAGAAAGGTTTTTGAGGCCCAGAGAGTTCAGAAACCAGCTGTTTCTCCATTCAGGAGTTCACTTACTCAGCATTGACTATTTGTTATTCTGGGTGATTTAGAAAATGTAAAACAAACAAACAAACAAACAAAAAAAACCCTTCCCTGTCTTTAAGGAGTTTTAAGCTAAAGACCACATAGTTGGTGAATGCAAAGCCATAATTGTTTCCCGACTTACAAACTTATAAAGTCTTTTGAATGTTGTCATTGCTAGGCACTCTCTGACATTCCTCCAAGCTGTGAAAACAGTTCCTGTTAACACTGTTGTAAGGGCTTCCAAAGCCCATGACTTCCCCATTCTAGAAGTCTCCTGCCTGCTTTTCTGCCTCATTACCAGCCTGGCATTCAAGCACTCATCTTGCTTTATGTTCATAGGCCTACAACTTTTCAGTTGGCTGCTTTGTTCTCAGTTCATTTTTAAGCATTTCACCTGAAAAAAGCCTGAAAAGGTGCTCACTGATTATTTCAGAAATGCAATGCCTGAACAAAACCTGCCCTATTGGTGGTCACCCTGATCTCTTTGCTATGCTTTCTAATTAACTCACAGCCCTCTGATTTATCCCCACAGTGTCCTGTGGGCGGCATATTTTTCAGTTTTTCCCAGAGCTGCTAGGCAGACAGAAGAGAGCACTTCCTCTAATCACCAGGGAGGGAAGGAATTGGGCAGTGTGTGCCCAGCCCAGTCTGGGCCCTGTACTAGGCCCTTTTCAAATATTTTTTTCCTTAATGTGTCTCAGCCTTGGGGGAGAATGTTTCTATGTCTATGGATAATAACTGAGGCTTCGAGAAGTTAGGTAAATTTTTTGAAATTAAATCAATTAGTTTTGTTGCTAGAAATCCAACCGTAGAACCTGATAGGAGGTTATGCTTTCCCTTGTATCATATGCCATATCATATGTGAGCCTTTTGATCTAGTACAAGCCTACTTTTGGGATAAGTGATTCTTAAATTTCATGTCTGATATCTTCAGTAGGCTTTTAAAATCATGACTTTGATTTAACAATCAGAAGTGATACAGGAATTGGGATATCTCTGGAGAGGGGTGGATTTAGTATCACAGTCTAAGGGCAATCACCTAATATCTAGTCCAGCCCTTTGGATGTAGGGGCTGGCAGAGGCACTGTCTCATAGCAGTGTGAGAACTTGGGAAACTGAAGATGACTGAAGTATAAATACAAAGCCACCTAGAGGGGTCTCCAATGCTGTGAGGAGATGGGAACCTCCAGCTCAGAACTATCTCCCATCATGCTTTTTATACCAACTGGAGATCATTAACCTATCTTTAACAGAGTAATAATTTTTTCTTTTAATCTTAAATTATTCCTAATTACTAAGATTAGTCTTTTTATGGCTTATCATTTTAAGTTATATGCATTCTCTTTTTTGGTAACAAATATATACCTAAGGTTTTGAAACTACAGAATATAATTCAAATTTATTGAAATGAGGAAGTGAGAAAAGTGTGAATGACTTTTGCAAACTATAAATATACAATAGTATGAGATCATTATGAGAGGCCAGCTTCCAAAAAACTTAACAGATTTTGTAATAATGGCAGTTTTGATGTTGGGTGATTTTTGGAGTACGGATAGCCCTAGGAGAAGTAAAATCAGAGAAAGGACAGGGAAAACTGCAATGGGAATTGACTGGAAGTCCTTCTGTTCTCCTGGGTACTAGAAATATAAATAAAGCTGTTGGATTAGAGGTCAGAGGAGAACAAAGCCTAAACCTTATGTGATGCAGACCTGGGGTCTTATTGAGAACAGCAGTTAATCTACCTTACACAAATTTTTAGCTGGGTGATGAGTTGCTGAACCTGACATGAACCTGACATGAACCTGACATAGATAACACCTCTATGTGATAGAGCATCCTGTAGAAATACATTTACCTGATATAATATTTATATTTGAGTCCTGAAATGGGACCAGTGCAACTGGGGATTGGCATGGATCTGTGTGACCAAGGTACCCAGAAAATTAACAGGTCTGGACTACTCAAAACCGATGCTGAAAGCTTCCTCTGATTTATTTCTCCTAAACTCTCTCACCCTGTTTCTTTTACCAAAACACAGTATCACTGTGTTTTCAAGTGCAAATTATAATTAAAGTAACCACAGTAAAGCTCGTCAACACAGGGTCTCTGGGTGAAGTGTGGAGAAGCTGGTTAGAGAAAAGGTATTATGTAATGACCTAATTATGAGGCCTGCCATCTGCTTAGGAGTCACGCCTGCCTGGTTAGGATTCCCTGATTGTGTTTTTCAAGGAGGATGCCAGATTGTTAAGGGGGCAGTGTGTGTGTGGATGAGGATGGTAAACAGCATCAGAAACACTAGTGCCTTTCTTGAAGGAGCCTGAGTTGTGAGGGGAGAGATATGGAGCAGCCATTCAGGGCTCCTAAGCCGATGTTACCCGTGAGCATGGAGAAGAGTGATAGAAAGTTAATTGTTTTGTTGCAGATGCTCCAGATACTAAGTAAAAGGATATTTAGGACATGGTAGCTGTCAGAATATAGCCAGAGATCCCAAGACTACCTGGAGAATCAACTGAGGTATTTTTATTTGAAAAATACTGAAAAGTTTCATTTTAATTTTTTAAAATGTGTTGTTTATAGTAGTGATGAAGCAGTAATCAGAATCCTGAAAAAGTAGGACTAAGTCAATGCAGAGTTGAACCATAGCCATTATGTTCAAGTCTCTTCACTAGTTGCCTCAGAAGGGAATCAGGGCCAAAAGTCAGATTGAAAAAAATCGTATAATTATGAAGGAAGTGGCAGGCAAAGGGTTTGCGTCTTCAAAACTGCTTTTGGTTCTGCATTCAGGCTGGAAAGCAATTTTTAGGCTGTTAGTCTGGTCTGGAGGCTGAGACTGAGGAGGATCTGGCCACTTTGCTTGTGCACTGGACAGCTAGGGGATGATTTTCAAATAAGATGCACACTTTCTAAATACTCAGGAGGATGTTTTGAAAATGTGCCTTTATGTTACAGCCAGCAAATGATTAAATTAGTAAAATGTGAACATCCCAACGAGTAATATTTTGCCAATTTCTACCCCTACTCCCAACAGTCAGAGAGCCTTTTATTTCATTTGACTGCCTACCTTCCCATCTTTCAATGAAAGCAATATTGTCTTTTAAAGAATTGGTAATTCAGACTCCTGCCTGCACAGAATTCAGAAGGTTGATTGATATGTTTCATATTTATAAAGAATCACCAGCAAAGAGCAAATACCCTTTCCAAAGGTCAGAGAGCAAATACCCTTTCCTCCACTGCCACACTTTTATCTTACACACAAGGAAATGGAGGCCCAGAGAAGTATGGGGACTTGCTCATGGCCATAACCTGTATTTTGTAGAACTTTGACCAAAATTAATTCCCCTGACTTCTCATCAGTCTTCTTTCTATTTCCCCGTGATGTCACTCACAGGGAGATTTATCTGAAATGTTGCCAGCTTCATGGCATTCGCAGTCACGTATAGTTACAGTAAGTATATGGCTGCACAACCCATGGCCAAAATTCTAGTAATTCCATAGGGCTTGCACTGTGTCTTAACTTTCAGCAGAGTCCTGGAACAGAAGGAAAGAGTTCAGGTGTTAGATCCCAGCATTCTTTTTTTTTTTGATTTTGCAAAAATTTTGAAAATGAAAATTTTATTTCCACATCTGAGTTGCCTCTTCTTTTCTCTGACCATGTCTTGTTGGATCCCATTTCTGAAACAAATTTGGGATAGAGAGCTTTTCTTTTCTTTCTTTTTTTTTTTTTTTAAGATTTATTTATTTGTGCATACAGAACTGGGGTACAGGCCCGAGGCTCAGGGGTGGTGAGAGGCTTCACCAGAGACAGAGCGGGGAACAGAACAGGCAGATTGACGAAGTACACTGCTGAGGGGAGCAGCGGGGGGGTCAGGAGAGGTCTTCCACACCATATGTGGTCACCTCGGGGCAGGTGGGATCGAACTCATGCGAAAGTGGCTTTAGATTCTCAGTGCTGTGCTTTAACCCTCTGCGCCACCAGGGAGGGCTAAGAGCTTTTCTCTTTTGTCCAACTTTTCTAGCATCAGGTTGTGTTTGAGTACACATTTGACAAAAAAACTTTCTTTGTATTATCTTGAATACCATGTAAAATGTATAGCATATTTCCCAGTGACAGATTTTTAGAGTAGGAATTTACAAGTCATTAACTTTCCTCCCTACTTAGCCAGACCATGATGAAATTTCTTTACCACCACTCTTACTCTAAACTGGTGGTAGGATTTATTTAATTTAGACATACACACAGGTTTTTAATATAAGGAGTTAACTTTATTCTATTCAAAGTGTTCTAATATACTGTACAAATTTTTATTACAAAAGATCTGAAATTCCCTTGATCCTAGGCTTCTAGTTTCTTAACTGTATTGTCAGAGGCTTAAAAAAGAAAAAAAAAAAATCTCAGGGCCCCACCCAGGCCTACTAAATCACTCTTTATCAGCATTGAGCTGTTTACCAAGTACTTTATCAGTGACGTAATATGTACTTTGTATATTGGATTACCTAGTCAGTGGTTTATGAATTTATCTAGAGCCTGTTGAGTGGATTAAAGATTTTGGTTTATTTTTTGTTTTAAGCACTCTTTAATACATTCACTATGGAATTGTAAAGTGAATATTTTTTCCTTGCAATTATATAAGAATGAATAGTGAAAAGTATTCTTTAAGTATGATCAGAAATAGCCCATTTGAAACTGGACAGGTCCACCTGCAGAGTGCCTAATGAGATCTCAGTTACAGAGAAATATTTTAATTTAGGACCTTAAAAGTGGAAGTAATTTTGAAATGTATATTTGTCATATATGTTGAAAATTGACATGAATAAAGTACTCTCTTTGAGTTAAAAATGGATACTTATAACTTTCTAAATTTAGTATCCTTGAATATTTGATAATTAAAAAGCATAATTCTGAATATGCTTTTCACTTTCGTTGGGCAGGTGGTGACCACCATTTTGCTCATAAGCTGAATATAGAAGTAACATGATTTGCTTGGAAACTATAGTGTGTTAATATCCACTGCTTTCATAGAGCTCATTAATTCAGTTCTTGCTTTTATAAATGGGGAAACTGAGACCCAACAAAGAGAAGTTGCTCCAAGTGTATTAATCAAGACTTTCTGTAGGCATATATAGGTCACCTAGCTGCTATATAGAGAGAAAGTGTTAAAAGATAACAGGCTAGAAGTGGAGTGTCTCTCATGGAACCTGCGGGTAGGATTGCTGCTAATCCCTAGGAAGGATTTTGAATTAGGAACAAGAAGGCAGGAGTCTGTGTATTTGGTATCACTGCCTTTTTTCTGTTCTTGCTTGGTCTTTCTCCTTTTGCAGGGGGAATTTTCTTGATGCATTCATCAGTGTGGCTCAGTGTGATTACTATGTACCTCCCTTTTGTTACAGTTTAAGTTACCTGCATAGACTTAGGACCAATTACACTTTTTGTGGGGGAGAGAATCTTATTGATCCAAACTTGAGTCAAATGTCCTTATTGATCCTGTCAACTATGTCAATGATCGGATTAGGGTGTTATTTAGTCAGACATGACTGATAGGGAAGAAAAAATATCCAGAAAAAAGGTCCATTACAGTAGGGCAGACCCTCCAAAGTATTCTATTCTGAGTGCCCTAAGAAAGTGGAATATTCCAGAAGAAAAGTGAGGTTGTGAAATAAGACAGTGGCAGTGAGTACAGAGAAAAACCACAAAGCTTTGGAATCACTAGTTGGAATGGGGAGAGGTAGTTGTTGAAGATAGAAAATGGGATAATAGGGAACACAGTAAGAGACTTGGGAGGTATCAGGGTAAATATGGAGACTTACTTCAGTTTAAACACATGAATTTGGAGTGCCTATGAGAATTAAAAGTGGAAATATCTTTCAGGTTAATTGAGAAAGTCAAATATATTGGTATGGATCTTTGGGGAGAGGTGTCAATATTATGAGTGTAATTAAAGGATGCTTAAATGCTTAATGGGTCAGCTCACCCAGGGAACTTTTATAAAGTGAGCTGAGAAAAACTCAGGATGAAACCCTGAGAAGTTTTAAGAAATAGGGAGAGGAAGCTTTAAGAAATAGGGAGAGGAAGAAGAACTCTAAAGGAGATCAAGAAGTAAAAGAAAATCAGAGTATCTGATATCCTGGAAGGTAATAGTTGATTCAAAAGTATCACTAGTGAAAAGTGCTACCTGACTGAACCACTGGGATCCAGCCATAATGACATCTGAAAAGTAATATAGTGGATTAAGCCCCAGAGAGAGCCTTGGAGGGGCAAGATTGTAAGAAGTTTCTGAATGACTGGGAGGTGCAATGGAGAGATAGAGAAAAGCACGACAATTTAAGATGTCTGACTGTGAAAAAGAGGAAAGGGGTGTAAGTTAGTTGAACAGTGAGTGAAGATTGTACAAGTCAATAACTAAAGCACAATTAAAAAATCGACAGAGGATTGAAATGACATTACACCAAAGAAGACATACAGCTGACCTGTAGGTATGAAAAAATGTTCTGCAATCAGTTATCATCAGGGAATTGCTAATCAAAACTACCATGAGATTTTTCCCTCACAATGGTTGGAATGCTGTTCTCACAAAGTTAAGCAATAAAACATATTGGCAGAAATGTTAAGATAAAGGAACCCTCATGCCTTGTTGGTGGAGATGTAATATCCAAAGTGGTGTAGTCACTTTGGAAAACAGTGTGGAGGCTCCTCAAAAATTAAAAATGGAACTTTTGTATATTCCAGTAATCCCACTTCTGAGTAATTACCTATAAGAATGTGAAACACTAATTCAAAAGTTATATGCACATCTGCACTAATTACAGCACTATTTGCAGTAGCCAGTATATGGGAACAGCTCAGTGCCCAGCAATTGATGAATCTATAAAAAAAATTGTGGTATGTATACACCATGGAATACTAGTCAGCCAAAAAGGACAAAATAAGTCAAAAAGAGAAAGGAAATTCTGTATGATTTCACTCTTTTGTGAATGTGAAGGAAAACAGAGGCAATTAAACACAACAAAGACCAACCCTTATGCTTTGATAACAAAGTGGGGTTACTAGAGGGGAAGGAAAGGAAAGTGTAGTTTGGTGGTGAATGGTGATTGGACATTTAGGGTGGTTGTGGCATGAAATACACTGTTGCTGAGGTGAGAAATTGTAAACTAAACAGAACTGTAAACTAAACAGTACTGTAAACAAATGTTGCCTCACTACCAAATAAAAAAAAAAAGGAGTGAAGAGATTTTTCCCCCCTTCTTTTTAAGATCAGAGATAACATATTTAAATACTGGTGGAGAGAGAGAGAAGCAATTGAAAGTACAAGAGAGAAGGGATAATTTCTGGAGTTAAGTTCTTAGAAGGGGATGTAAGGTGGAGGCAAGGATGGTGCTAATGTAAGGAACTGAGAAGAGGGAGGGATGAGACAGTTGGGGATACTCGATGGAGTCAGGCCTTTTAGGGGATTTGAGAACTGCTAGTAGGTTGGGGTTGTAGAATGGGAGTTGAGTGCCCTAGCAATGTTGAGATTTTCAAAATGATGCTTTTGACCCTGAAAATAATTTAAAAAATTAAATTGGGTGACTGTGATATATAGATCAGTGGGGGCTGGTAATAGGGGGTTGGGATGAGGTGGTGCACCCGGGACTAGTATCTTGTTGCATTTGAACTCTGTCTGAGCCAAGTTGGAGATGTGCTCAGGTTTCCTTAGGATTGAATCACTAATTGCAATGAAGCAGGCTGAGATCAGTCAGCATCTCTTAATATTCAGCATTGAGAGAAAAGCCTTCAGGTTATCTATCTTTCTGTTCAAAACTTCACCAAAAGTAATTCCTACTCCTCGGTCACGTACGCATGCTAACATGGCTCTGTTTCAAAGTGTGTATGGTCTGACTTCATCTAACATTAGTTGTCTTTCACTTGACCCAAAACCCTTGTCTTGTCATAATTAATTACTGTGTGAAAGCTGATAGGTAAGGCAGTTTGTTCCCTTGAATAGACCTAGGAGTAGGAGGAGAGCACAGTGAGTTCTATTCCTTCCTCTACCTCTATTCCTTCCTCTACCTTTCAGCCAACTCTGGCCGTCCCTTCCAACTTAGACCACATTGCCCTGGAGCCGAATTTCCCAGGTTGCCTTTATGAAGGTGAAAGTGAAAGAGAATATCCAAGGTTAAGGAAAAGCAGAGGAATTTAAGAATAGTATTTTTACCATTCCCGCTGCCTCCCTCTCCTGAAATGCTAGCCTTCATCAAAATGTGCTGCTTCTTGGTCCAGGTCCCTTATGCCTCCTGTGGAGACAGATGAGGTGAAGGGATAAGGAGGTATCTCTTGCCCAGTACCTGGTCTCCTTTTGGGCACAGTGTAGATTACAGTTTTCTGCTCTTAGTGTGAATACAGAGTGAGAGAAGAGGAGTTGGGAACTTAGAAGGGGGGAATGTAACTTTAGCTTTGTAGCTGCAACTCCTCCCGTAGTCTGGTTTTGAGGCAGATCTGAGAAATGATCTCCACCACTGTGCTAGAGGGTAGAAGATGATGTGCCGAGAGCTGGTGCTCTAATGGTTACTTGGCATCTTCCCATATTATCGGTCAGATTTCCCTGTCATGGGCTGTGTGGGCTTTCCGTAGAGTGGGGCCTGATAGGAGGAGTGTTAGGGTACTATTCTTCCTTCACAGTTGGGGAGTTCATTGTACAGAGTAGCCTGATACCTCAAGACAGGTTAGTGACCTGCTCTTAACTACATGGCACTTGAGGTCAGACAATGGAGAGGCCAATAGTTCTTTGTTTTACTGTCTCACTTTTCTTCTTGATAAAATGAAACTTGAAACTATGAATGGGTGATGAGTAATTTGCTGAGAAATCACAGTAGATTGTGCTGGAGGAGCCTTTGGAATTATGATTTTGTAAGTGAGCTTTGCATAGATAATAGAGCTCCAGGCTTTTGCCCAGTTATTGAGGTTCTCTTACTTACAGAAAGTGAACCTCTGGTTCATTATGACAAAGACAGGTATATAATAACAATTGCCTCACAGGATGGTCATGAGGATTCATGTGAAAATGCTTGGCAGAGAGCTGAATCTCAACAGTACTATTTTTGGATGTGTCCTAATCACAAAGTAGCTAGAAGATATGAGGGTTGATGGAGAGTAGGCCCTGTGACCTTAATGCCGTGTATATTACATTGTGTGTATGTTTTTGCTCTTATGTCCATATTTGTTATTACCAGGGGAATTTTTCAAAGTGCTCTCTAGGGAAGCCATGCCTTTAAGATCATTGACTTTAACTTTGGAGTCCATTTTTTTCTAGGCATATGTACTACATACCTGCCACCATGTGGACCTAGGCCTTGATAAACTTATAATAAGCATGGTTGAGCTTACTATAATTCACTTACTTTTTGAATGTTTACGTGTATGTCACATGTTTCTACTGCCATTAAATTCAAGCATAATTGTTAACATATAAGTATTTTTAAAATAAAATATTCTGTTAAGAACTAGTTTCCCTTTTATGGTTTGGTTGTGGGAGTGTCCATCATTGTAAATTGTATGCTGAATATATTCTGAATGAGAAGGATTTTTACATTTTAATTCCAGAAAGTCAGTGGAGAGAGAAACAGGGTAGAGTTGTGATCTTGGGATGATCTAGGAGAGTGCATGGGGATCTCAGGACCAGATTACTCTTTTATTTTGTTTCTCTTTTTGTTCCTATTTAGTACTGCTATCAGCAGGAACAGACACTTGTCTAAACTGCCCTGGCCATGATGAAGGGGTGGAAAAAAATTCCTAGGAAATTAGCAGGCTGGGGGGGGGGGTTGGGGAGGGAAGTGCAGGGACTGTGGTGATGGCACATGGGTGACTTGGTGATGGGAAGCCCACGGGGATTACAATTGAGATGGAAAAAAAATGTACAAAATGATGTATTTTAAACTGTTAAAAATAAAAAAAAAGAAAGAAAAAGAAATTAGCAGGCTGGCCTAATAGTATGCGTAGAAACAAATTAATGCAAAAAGATTCGTGATGAACAAAACTTCGGATCCAAACTATTCAGCACATACTGAATATTTTAGTGGCTATATAATGTTCTTTTGTATGAGCAAACTTGAATTTTTTAAGCAAATCTTTCTTTATTGGACTTTTAAGTCACTCCTAATAACTTAAAGTTTTCATGCTTAGAATTGTTTTGTCCTGAGCATTTTAAGTACACATTTTGTGGTTATTTCAGATTATTTCCTTAATATTTGGCTCTTTATACATGTTGCTATGTTGCTTTCCAGGTATGTACCAGCTGGCATTCCTACCAGAAAGTATAACTAGGTCTAACTCTAACTGCTTTTGATACAACTTTTCAAATACCTAACTCTCATTCTGTTCCCTCTCCTCAATTTTGAGGTTTAGCCTTAGCTAAATACTTTCATTTTCTTTCTTTCTTTCTTTCTTTTTTAATTTAGAAATTAGTACTGAAACCTTGGGTAGAATTGGGTTTTTACTTCCAGGTTGGATGGGATCCTCTGTTCTTCCTCCTTTGGCACAAGCTTCTTAGAGCCCTGTGACATCTGGTGCCCTGTCCTGGTTGAGTGAACACTTTTCCAATTAAGCTTTAGATGTTTTTTCACTAGGTTTCTGGCTGTTCTTTTCTGCTCCCCTTTCCAATCCTTGTGGAAGACCCCACATTTCTGGTTATTCAGGATCCACCTTTTTCTCTAAGCTGTATTTCTACATTCTGTTTGGGTTGCCATGCATTTATGAGCAGAGAATGATGAATTTATACTCATTTGGTATCTGGCCTGTGAATGCTTGCTCTCTGCTTTAGTGAGGCTTCATTTCTTTGTTTGATGCCTGAGTTGTCTGATCTTGACTGTGTCCAAGGGGATAGGGTAGGGCATCACTCTAGGTCCCACTGAGAGCCAGAAACTGGCTCCACAGTTGTTTTTTTTTTTCTGTTTCCTAGCCCCCGCTTTCTTTGGATTGACTCCCTGAATTTGTTTCCCTTGAGGAATGTCCTGTCCTGACCTCTTAGCTCTTCCCTGAGGCAGAGAGGACAAACCACATGGGGTGCTGATGCCTGGTCAACTTTCCCTACTGTCTATTTTTTACTTAGGATCTGGGGTTAGGGTGAAGCAAAATTTAAGGAGGCACCCCAAAACTGAGTAACCAAAATATATATCTTATGCAATATTTTAAAAATAAAGATTATAAGAAGCCATGATAAACAAAATAGAATTTTTAAAAAAAGATCGCATCAGTTCAGCAGTCTTGGGTACAGCCACATAGCCTGAACTAAAAGAAGCATCAACACTGTCTTAATGTGCTTGTGGCAAGAGCCTCACTTCCCTCACCCTACTCATGACCCTGGCTTTACACCAAAGACACACGAAGTTCCTCCCCCCCCCAAAACAGCACACTGATTGGTGCTGCTGGACTCCTGGTCTTTATAAAGACTTCCTTCTAGACACAGCTCCCCAGTTTTGTTTGCTGAGCTCTTATTTTACCTGATACGAATGACTCCACCCTGTGTTTCCTCCCTTTTGAGAGCCTAATGCTCTTCTCCATGATTACTTTCTGATAATCCCTGGTGAAAACCATCTTTCTGCCATTACCCATAGAATCAGTGCTTTGAGGGCAGTATATTTTCTCTTTCCCACTGCCCAACACTGATCTCAGAACCCAAGAAAGATTACAGTGCACATCTGCTCCCTGAAACTAGCCTGTCTGAGTTTTTTTTTAACCACTTTGTTCTTTATATCTTTGTATATTCATGCAGGTTCTGTATAATGTAAATTTAGTCCTTAACTTAAACCCCCCTCTTTTAAAAATTGAAGTAATATTCCATTGTAACAGTATGTAAGTTTAGTGTACATTAAAAATCAACTGTGGGATGGTTTCACTCATAGCAGGAGTATAAAGGACCAGGGGAGAAAATAACAATAATAGTGAACAACCATATACCAGAGACATTTTATGGGGGTGGAGTAGGAAATGGGATAAAAAATGGGGGGAGGGGAAGTGCACTGGACTATGGTGATGGCGAATTGGTGGTGGGAAGTCCACAGGATTACAACTGAGATGGAAAAAGGTACAAAATGATGTAAAAATAAATCATTATAAAAAAAAAATCAACCGAGGGCCCTCCCTGGTAGTACAATGGGTTGGAGTGCATCACTAAGAGTCCTCTGCAGCATGAGTTTGTTCCCTGCCAGAGAGCTGACCCACATGGCACAGCAGACCTCTCCTGTCTCACCCACTGCTCCCCTCACCAGTGTACTTCATCACTCTGCCTACCTATCCTGCTCCTTACTTTGTCTCTGGTGAATCCTCTCACCAACTGCATATCTGGCCTGTACCCCAGTTCTATATGCACAAATAAATAAGTATTTTTAAGAAGTCAGCCTCATCACTAGAATTCCGATTATATTCTTCACCATATATGTCTCCTTTTTTTTTTTTTTAAAGATTTATTTATTCATACAGAACTGGGGTATAGGCCAGAGATGCGGAGGGTAAGAGGATTCACCAGAGACAGTGGTGAGCAGAACAGGCAGATCAACGAAGTACACTGCTGAGGGGAATAGCGGGCGGGTCAGGAGAGGTCTGCCACGCCATGTGGATCTCTTCCGGGGCAGGCGGGGATCGAACTCATGCAGAATCGGCTTAAGTTTCTTAGTACTGTGCTTTAACCCGCTGCGCCACCAGGGAGGGCCATATTTGTCTCCTTTTATCCAACTTGCCTACTACCTTCCTTACCCCTCTCCTTTTGGTAACTACTAACTGGTCTTGGAATATAAAAGTTCATTCTTGTTTTATTTAGTTCATTCATTTTTTTCTGTATATAATATATGAGTGAAATCATAGTGTTTTTCTTCTTCTGGCTTATTTTACTAAACACAATACCCTTTAGGTCCTTCCAAGTTGTTGCAAATGGTAGGAATTTTTTTTTTTTTAAATAGCCATATATAGGCGCGGCAGACCTCTCCTGACCTGCCCACTGCTCCCCTCAGCAGTGGTCTTCATCAGTCAGCCTTTTCTGCTCCCCAGTCTGTCTCTGGTAAGACAGTGAGAAAGACTGTTATTCAGACAAATGGGACATAACGGAGTTAAGAATTATTTTTTTAAAAAATAGCCATGTATATTAACCACTTCTTTTTTATATATGTTAATCTGTCAATGACTGCGGAGGTTATTTTTTTAGCTCATTATTGTTGATAGTGTTGCAGTAAACATGGGGGCACATAGCACTTTTTTAATTAGCCTTTTTGTGTTTCCTGTGTAAATACCAGGAAGTAGGACAACTGGATAATATATAATTTCTTACTTTCTGAGGAATCTACAGGTTTTTTTTCCATAATTACATTCCCACCAAAAGTGTGCAGTGGTTTCATTTTCTCTGTACTTTCTCTAACACTTGTAAAAGTTGTAAATCTTTGAGTATAGTTTATACTTTTATTCTTTTTTAACATTCTTTAATTATGCTAACGCTGTTTGTCATGGTTAACATGATTGAAGCTTAGATTGTGTAGAGGGTGTGTATTCTGTAAACATGTTATGATGCAAGGTGTCTTAGCAGTGGATGCAAGACCAAATTTAATTCAAATTAGATGAAGTAAAGATATAATTGGATAAATATAGGGAAGCCTCCCAGTAACCAGCATCAGGAAATAAAGCTAGATTTTGTGGCTGTTGGAAAGTTATTCGATGACTCCTCTCTCTCTGCTTAGAGCTTCATAGCAGTTCCTTCCAAGGGTCTTCTCTGTTCTCTTGACTTTTTTTTGCAGAATACTCCTCTGCTCACAGTAGCCCCTTCTCTATCCCACATGGTTGTACAACACCACCTACTACAGTTCCCGAGGTTGTTGCTTCAGATTCTCCAGGGGGAATGTGCACCACATATCCACTCCTGGTCTACTTAGCAGTGTCCAGGGAAACAGGGTTGCTTGAAGAAGTTATCTAAGGATTGTTTCAGCATGGGGTGAAGGTGATGTTTCTGACATGAATAAAAAGAAAGTAAAATCCTTACCTCTGAGAAAATGCAGTCCCAGTGAGAAAGACTGTTACTCAGACAAATGGGACATAACCGGGTTAAGAAAATAGAATTGAGCAGGGTGGTTTGGTATTCTGTTAGGTGAAAGTTCAGAGGAGGTTTGGTCTCATCTACACTTGACTAACATTACATCTTTACTAATTAAAGAAAGACAGATCTTCCTGATAGAGGATACACACAAAAAGCATTAGACCTCAGTGGACACTATCCAGGCACTCACATCAGTGTGACTGCTGACTGTGAGGAATCTCGTATACCACATTAAGGTTGGGGTTTAAGGTAGGTGGTTGCAAACTAGAGAATTATAAACAGGAAAATAATAACAATGGATTTCTTACTAATTTATCAAACATCTATTAGTTGTCTACCATCTACCAAGCACTGTCCTACCCCTGAGGATTCCAAGAGAAAAAGCTCTTGTTGCCATTTTAATTTTCTTTGGTGGCCTATTTTTCAAATACTCCACCTAGAGAACAATTTAGAATGTTGATTTTTATGGTTTTCCAGTTTTTGAATTTGTTAACCAATGGGAATAACAAATATCATTTCTTCCAAGACATAATAGTTTCCTCTTTGCCTTAGCATAAGAGTGGAGAGAGACACATTATATATATTCACTGTGCAACAGTATACTTACAGGCCATATGTATGGTGATGGGAAACAGGGTAAATGTCAGGGAAAGGGAAGACTTCACAAAGGAGGTATTATTTTAGTACTATACTCCATTTATCAAGGGAAATTCCAGCAGAGGGAATAGCATGGGTAAACTCCGTGAGAGTAAAATAGCAAAACGAAAGTTCTGAAAGCTTGGTTGTAGAGTGCAGTGGGGTATGGGGTTGGGTGCGGTTAGAGGAGTATTCAGATTATAAAAGGTCTGAAACTCATATACGGTATTAGTGGGAATATAAAGTAATGTAACCACATTGGAAAGAGATCTGGTAGTTTCTTATAAAATTAAATATATACCTACTCAACAACCCAGCACTTTCACTATTAAGCATTAGGAACTTAAAGAATTGAAAATATTTAATTATGTATCTTTGATAACAGTGTGTGTCCAGTAGAACAGAAAACACAGCTGAACTCAAATGATGAAATCGAAAAGGTTCTTTCTGGAAAGAGGTAGCTAACCAGATTTACTGCAAAAGCAGTCAGTGCAGAAAAGCATTTAAGCTTAAAATTAAACTGGAATGCTCTGGAATAGACAGTTGAGAGCTGAGAGAACACCAGCCAGACTTCATATTTGCTGAAACCCCAGTACTCCTTGGAGATCATGAACAGTAACACACCTAAAGTCTTCGTGGTAATGATTAGAACCAGACTTTGGGTGTTAGTGGTGGGGCTGGTGAACCTGGCACAGATGCTGTGCCCTCTGACTGACCTCAGCCATTCCACTTATTTGCAGACTACTTACTAGAGGAGTGCTGGCACTGGGGGCTTAGGGAGTAAGTGCTATTCATACCTGAGAGGCTCTCTGCTCCTTCAGGTGAGGGGTAATGCAGGATTGATCATGGGGGTGTTTGATTTCCTTTCCTTCTCAACTGAAGAGGGTTTTCATTTCCAGCTCAAGAGTTATTTTTTAAAAGAAGGGATTGTGTGTTAGACAAGTGTTACTCTGATAGCACAGGGATTTCTGTCAAGCTCCCACAAAGCAGCATTTTGAGCATATCGACCTGGCTTATTATCCAGTGCACTCTAGTTTTGTATTTTTCTCAGTTGCGAGTGCTCAGGGGTTTCCTTTGTTGGGCAAGACTACCTTATTACTGGAGGGAGTTATTCTCTCAAAATATATCTCTTCTACCTCAAACTAGATTTTATCCTTCTGAAAGACTAGGACTGTGTAGTGGTTTTGTTGTTTGGGTTTTGGGTTTTGGGTATCCTTAATGGTACTAGGCAAACAAATATGTGTATATTGAGGACCTTTAATATAGTAGACCCTGTGCTGGATGACAGTAAGTAGTCAGTCATTGTTCCTGGCCTCGTGCAGTTTACAGATCAGGGGAAGAAGGTATTAAGGAATTAAGTTTCTTACAAGGAAGTAACATTTAGCAATTAGTCTGAAACCAGACAAGAGAGGAGTTGGAAGGTCAAGAACTGGGTGAATGGGACAAAGGGAGAAGCTTGCATGAAGCCCTTAGGCAGGGTAGAGCACAAGCAACACTGGGGAAGCAAGAAGCCAGTTGTGGCTGGAACAGAGTGAGTAGTGGAAAGATGTAGTGCATCGTGAGGCCAGAAAGAGGGGTCAAGGAGGGTTGTTACATATCACGTAGGGCTTTACAGGCCTTAGCCATCATTTGCAGTTTTATTCTAAGGTGGGTAAACTAAAGGCCATTGGGGAGTTTCAGAGAGGTGACAGATACTAAATTTTTGTTTTCAAAAGATCACCCTATAGTATAGAGAATAGATAATAGCTTGGCTGACCTGAAGAAGCTGCTTTATGGATTCCAGAGGACAAAATATAGATACCCACCCAAACCTTCGCCTCATTTTTCTCTACATTTGCCACATAGCCAATCCCATAGTAACAGTACAGAGAAGGTGTATATCAGTCAAATTAATTCCTTAAACTTTAATCTCCTATTCCGGGCAGGCAGGTACCTTCCTGAAACATTTTTTGTGTGTGTGTGTGTTTTAGTTATTTGGGAGAAGAATCTTGCTATACCCTTAAAGAAAACCCTCTGAACTGGTTATTTCCTCCAATTGTTGCAGGGCCTGGAAAGAAAAAGCCAATTGCCAGTCACCCCAGGTTCAGCCTATCACCTTAATTGGGTTCCATTGATGTGTCTGTACCACTGCCAAGTTCACCAGTCTCTAACTTTGGGAAGAGGGGCACTTGAATACCTCAAGTTATCCCCCATCTGGATGTTCTTTATGCCTGGGGAAAGGACTGCTTTGACATGTTCCACAGAAGGAGCTGGCACATGGTGATTTTTAATTTGAGGCAAGTGAGGAGAGCTTGAAGTTAAAAAACACAAGCCCCAAAGTCCCCATTGAAATCAGTGTTGCAAATGTTTCAGACTGACCTTTTTCCTGTACAGTCTTTTGCTCTGCTCCTTGCCATCTGTTCTAGAGTTTTGGAAATTTTTGTTCCATCTGAAACTTTTGGCAAAGTTATCATCATTGTGAATAAATGGTAGCTGGGTATTTGACAGCCTTCTTGGTCTTCATTCCCTGTGACTCCCAAAATCTGGTTGTGCAAAAGACTTCTCCCAGCGATTGTGGCAACGGGAGCCCCTTTGTCTTTCAACTGTGTCTTTTCTCTTCCCAGGTAGTGGGAGTGTTCCTGCCGAATTTGCTACCAAAGGGAGGTGGATGCAGGAAAGAGTAGACCTAGGGGAGGGCCACTGTTGGCACACCTGCATTCTAGACCTAGCCCTGCCCCTATAACATGGCAATACTTGGGCTAGGCAGACACTTAGGCTTTTCTTCAGTCTTAGTTTTCCAGGCAGTCGAGTGGAGATGATAGTATATACTCTGCTTACTTCACAGGCTCAAATAAAGATTGAGGCAGGGCTGTTTAGTACAATCCTAGCCTGGAAATAGGTCACACAGGGTTTAAGAGATTTTTAAGTTTGTTGCCTGATTTTAAGAATCAGGAAATTTCACCTAAAAGTATACCTTACCTTGGGGAAAAAAAAAATCACCTGGCAACTCCCTGTCACCATTCCTCCATGGCAATACTGTATTTGAGGAGAGGCCACCCCAGGAGTTGGGGCATGAACTTGCTGGTTTGCATAGTTCTCTCACCCCTCCCTGTGATTTTCCTGTCAGTGAAGCTGTTATTAAACTCTCTTTATACATTTTGTTGCACGTGGACTAATTCCCTTCTTAGGTGAGCTGTCTGGTCCCTGTAAGCATTTGGGTTTGTGTTCTTGATTTCAGAAGATAGTCTAGAGTTAGAACTTTGTGATAAGTAAAGTATACAAATACAGAGGCTATGGGGGGGGGGGGAGGTGAAAAGGGAACACCTGTATTTGTCTCTCACCTTTCTGTGTGTTAGGTTCTTTACCTGTCATTTAAGCCTCCCCAAAGCTATGAGGTAGATCTCAGCCACCCTTGGCAGATGAAAGGAGAGGACTTTAGGGAGTTGGCATATTGCTTGAACCAGTTTGACCCTAATCTGTCAGACTCTAAAGTAGTAGTGCATGGTCTTAATGTAAAGTGGATGTCGTGGCACAGACCCTCCCCAGAAGCTGCCTGTGCACTTCTATGCGTGGTTGGCAAGGAGATAAGAGCCCTTTGCATGACTTGGCAGTGCCGTAGTCCATTTTTCTTTATAACTCACTTTTATACAGGACTATAGAATATTCTATAGTAAGTACTTTTTTCTTTTCCTTTAAAGAAAAGTTGTTCCCGCCCCTTTCCCTCCCCCAACATCTTTTTCAGAATTAATGTTAATTCTGAAGCTGGGTATAGGATCCTACCCTTAAATGAAGTCATTTTTTTTTTCTCATGGAACTATTGATGTACCTCCTGATATCCTAGGGATCGGAGAAACTCAGTTTAAAACCACCAATTTAGTGTTAATTTCTGCAGTTAAGGAAATAGTGGCTAAAGGGATCCAGTGTTAATCTGATTATTTACATCTTAAGATAAATTCCCTTTTAACTGAGTTCCCCATCTGATTCTGCTGAAAAGTTTTTAAAGGCAGTTTTATTTTATGCCCACTTTCTCTTTTCCAGCTAATCAAAAAAAGAAACTACATGAAACCAATGGCATTCATTGGGTTAAACCTGACTTTAACAGAGAAACAAAGATTGTGTAGGCCAGAAAATTGAAAAATAGCAAATATGGGTTTGATTGAGATATTATGTTTCCTTTCCTCTCAGGCAGGTAGAAGCCATACCTAAGGTGTAGATGGGATTTATTTTAGGAAATCAGGTTTGTTTTTACCTACAGGAAATAAGGAGACCTCAGATTTTAGTGTCTAGAATCTAGGCCTGATTTTAAGATACCCGTTCTCATCTCTTACAGCACATACAGAAGTCCTGTCTCAGTAGGGTGATGGACTTTTAGCTCATAGTCCTGGGTATACTTATTCTAATTGTCTGTCCAGCAGTTTCTTTTCTCTGTGCACATCACTGCCCACATAGTCATCGTGGTTTTTCTTTCTCTTCTTGCTCACTTCCCTTCCTACCATTACATTTTCTTGCTAAGTGGAAGTCACTTCAGAACAGACACTGGGCCTGGATCTCCTCTAACACAATTCAGTATTTGAAACAAAGTCAGAAAACTTTGCTTACTTTTTCAAAAGGCCCGTTGCTGTTGTTGAATGTCATGATCTGGCACCTGGGGGGATTTTGTTGAAAAATTTTCACTCAATGGGGCCTCCCTGGTGGCTCAGGGGTTAAAGTCTCAGGGCTATCAAGCTATGGCCAGCCACTGGGCATACATTCAGTCCCAGCCAAGCTGCTAACCCACATGGCTTGCCTGCTGTTCCCTTCAGTAGTGTAGTTCAGTGGATCCACCTGTTCTACTCCCCACTCTGTGTCTAGTGAATCTTCTCATCCCCACCCTGCACCTCTGTTCTTGTATGCATAAATAAATGAAAATAAATCTTTTTTTAAAAAAAGAAAACATAAAGTTCCAGTCATTGTGAGCAGTATTGCAGTGAACTTCAGGATGCATTTATCATTTTGAATTAGATGTAGTATATGTACACAATGGAATCTTACTTTGCTTAAGAAAATAAAAGATGGAAATGTTGCCATTTGTGACAACACGGATTGAGGAAGTTAAGCTAAGTGAAGTAAGGGGAACGATAAAGGAAAATACTGTGTGGTTTCACACATATGTGGAATGTGAAGAGATAAAAAACAAATCCTTAGATTCTGATGACAGAATGATGGTTACCAAAGGGGAAGTAGGTGGTGGGAGCTAGGAGGAATGGGAAGAGAGAGTTGATTAGAAGGTGGTGAGGGTGGTATAGTATATACATTTGATGAGGTTATGAAGCTGTCTGTACTCCTGAACCATAGACTGAAATCAGTGTTACCTCAATAAAAAAAAAGTTTCAGTTATCATAATGATGTTGACATCTGACTTCTCTTGTTGATGTCTAATTTTCTTCGCTTAGGTATTTTTTTAAAAAAGATTTATTATGTATTTATGCATACAGGAACTGAGGCACAGGCCACAGGGTTGTGGGAGGTGAAAGGAGTCACCAGAGACAGAGTAGGGAGCAGAACGGGCAGATCTACTGAAACACAGCACTGAGGAGAGCAGCAGGCAGGTCAGGAGAGGTCTAAGAGAAATAAATACCTGTATGTGCTCACATGCACACACACATACACACAGACACACATCTCAATGGACATTTTCTAATTATAGCCAAAAGATAGAAACAGGTTAGATATTCTTCAACCAGCAAATTGATAATCTAATTTTGGAATTTATGCTATAAAATCTTTTTTTAGATTTTTAGTCTACAACTAAAAAAAATCCAAACTACTGATACATGTAACCATGAGAATGAATATGATGTAAGATGTAATATGATGTAAGTAAGAGGAGCCAGACACAAAGAAAAATACATACGGTATGATTCCATTTATTTTGGAGCAAGCAAGGTGAATCTGTAGGCTAGAAAGCAAGCATTGTTAAGTGAGGTAGTGTGAGAGGGAGGAGAGTTGTCTATAAGGAGGAAACGTTTACAGTGATGTGTTGATTGTAGTGATGGTTATAAGAGTGTACACAGTTGTGAAAACCCAGCAAACTGTACACTTTAAAGTATATAGTTTCAGGCCCTCCCTGGTGGCGCAGGGGGTTAAAGCGCAGCACTGAGAAGCTAAAGCCACTTCCGCATGAGTTCGATTCCCACCTGCCCCAGAGGTGACCACATGGCGTGGCAGACCTCTCCTGACCCGCCTGCTGCTCCCCTCAGCAGTGTACTTCATCGATCTGCCTGTTCTGCTCCCCACTCTGTCTCTGGTGAAGCCTCTCGCCGCCCCTGAGCCTCTGGCCTGTACCCCAGTTCTGTATGCACAAATAAATAAATCTTAAAAAAAAAGTATAGTTTCATAGTACAATTGTATAATATATAAAATTGATTTTAAAAGGAAGGTTTAAAGCGATGAGAAGTCTATTTTGAACACTGCACTAACTAGCTGTATGTTCTTATAAAAGGAGCTCAGGGCCCTCCCTGGTGGCACAGCAGGTTAAAGCACAACACTGAGAAGCTAAAGCCACTTTCGCATAAGCCACTTCCGCATGAGCCACTTCCGCATGATTTCGATCCCCGCTTGCCCCAGAGGAGATCCACATGGCGCGGCAAACCTCTCCTGGCCCGCCCACTGCTCCCCTCAGCAGTGTACTTCATTGATCTGCCTATTCTGCTCCCCTCTCAGTCTCTGGTGGATCCTCTCACCCTCCACATCTCTGGCCTATACCCCAGTTCCATATGAATAAATAAATAAATCTTAAAAAAATAAAATAGGGCCCTCCCTGCTGGCGCAGCGGGTTAAAGCACTGTACTGAGAAGCTAAAGCCACTTGAGTTCGATTCCCGCCTGCCCTGGAGGTGACCACATGGCGTGGCAGACCTCTCCTGACCCGCCTGCTGCTCCCCTCAGCAGTGTACTTCTTCGATCTGCCTGTTCTGCTCCCTACTGTGTCTCTGGTGAAGCCTCTCGCCGCCCCTGAGCCTCTGGCCTGTACCCCAGTTCTGTATGTACAAATAAATAAATCTTAAAAAAAATAAAATAAAATAAAATAAAATAAAAATAAAAGGAGCTCAATGTCTATACCTGTTTCCTACTGGGAAAATGGGGACACCTACTTAATTCAGTTACTATAAAATATAAATTAGCTTATTTTAAAATGCCTTTAAAAAGTGTAAAGTTTTCAACAAATGTTGGGTGTGTGTCTTTGCGGGCAAATATTATATAAAACTTCAGGGTAGAGAATATTTGTGATAACTAGTGTATGAATATATATGTACATATATGTGTGCTAGATTTTATTTCATAGCATTTTTTAACTTTGTGTACCATTGCTGTGTCACTTTGCCTCTGACCATCAATAAAATAAGGGGTAGAGAGATCAGGGAGAAAATCTGTAGTCTTGAGAGACCCTGTAAAGTTTTGCAAATATAATCTCTCTAGCTTCTCAGTGTGATCCTGTCACACTTATGACTTATTGCCAGTGTTTAAATCTCGAATTTCACATCATTTTGGGCTTTCAGCTTAACTTTAGAAATAAACAGATTTGGCATAACTGGGCTGGTATCCATACATGGTACCGATTACCTGAAATTGTGAAATGCAATAGTTTCCCAGTCACCACCATTCTGTAGCCCTTTCTAGTCTCTGTAGTAACTCTAATGGGAGAATTGACTTATTTTTAAATTTGTACTCTGTGGTAGGTACTACTATTCTAGGGTATAAGAATACTGAGAGAAACTAACATAGACAAAATGTCTAAACTCATAGTTTGTGTTAAGTACCCCAACATCATCAAAAACTTGGGGAAGCGAATTAGACTACGAGTCTTGTATATTTTAGGGAAATTAGGAGAAAGCATATTTTTGTGAAGGTAAGAAAAATATTCCTGTATATCTAATATGCAAAGTATGTCAGTGCCAAAATATCCTGCCTATTTCATTTGTTTACCTCTTATAATGATTAGGCCCTTTTTAACTTTGTGAATTAATGAATTTATGTATTAAAAAATGGGTTCCAGTAAAATCCTGAAGGTTATTCTGATAATTTTGGAGTTGCTGCCTTTTGTGTATTAGCCTGAATCCTGCTTCATGTGTCTGGACTGGGACCTCTGCTGGTGAAGTGTCTTGAGTAGCACCTGTCTTCCTTCTCTTTTCCAACCTACTAATTTACATCTTTGGTCAACTACACAGTGATAATGGCCAACATCTTTAAAATGACAAATCCTATCAGACTTCAATTTTGATCTCATGCTGATGGAACTTGATTTAAATGTTTCTCACTTACAAACAAGTCCTTTTATAGGCATAGATGCTTAATAATGTGCTTCTGTGTTACACCTGGTGGTTCATTGCTTGGCCTTAAGATTTATAATGGTTGTTGGTTTTGAGAATCTGCTCTTTTTCACCAGGCTCTGCTTGCCTGAAATGGTATGTAGGCATCTGACTTATTTCTTCATTTCTGGATGGAAAGGTCAGCTTGCTACCTGGCAAAGAAAACTACACTGCTCCCATCTGGTGGCTATCTCAAATTGCTGCATCAACTTCCTTCTGAAAAGACTGCTTGCACTTTAGGTGTCATGCATCGCCAATGGGATAGATATTCCTAAATGTTTTGCAGCACTTCAAATATATCTTTATTATTTAAAATGGTATTGCACATTTTTTTTTTGAAGATGAGCCAAAAGGGAGGAAATTTTTGGGGGCAATCAGAAGAGTGACACTGTTTATGAGCCCCCAGGAGACTCCTAAAACTTCAATTAGTTCCTTTACCCTCAAAGCAAATACTTGGACTCAGGGTCCTCTAGGAGTAAGGCTGCTGGAAAGTCTGTAGTCCTCCGACTTTTTTAAAGATTCAAGAAAAATAGTATCATAAAAATAAAAATTAAAAAACTATGCATCTTAGAGCAAGATCAGTGCTTTACTTGTCAATGCATGCAGAGGTAAAAAAAAATTTTAGTAAAGTCTCAAAATTCTAGAATTAAAATTGATAATTGAGCAGTGTTAAATCAACTTTGAAGCATTACAAGAAAATGAAAGATACTATTGAGGTACAAAGGTTAGAGAGGTGATAGTTGAAATTAAATTTTTGCTAATTTTAGTTTTTTAGTGATAGAAAATGTGCAAACATGCCTCTGGTAAATCATTTATGAGTTTATTCACAAATCTGTGAATTACAAAAACATCTTTGGAAGATATGAACCCATTAAACATTTTAGTACAGAGTTGTATTTTATAAAAACATGCAACAGTACTTTATGATTAAAGTTCTTTGTTGGCAAAGAATAGAAACTTATTTGAAAATTACTTTTGTAAGATCAGAGATCTCACCAACTCAACAAAAACAAAATAATCAGTCAAAAAATAGGCAGAACAAAAGTGGATGCCTGGATTAAAAAGATGTGGTACATATATACAATGGAATATTACTCAGCAACCAAAAAAAGAAACACATGCCTTTTGCAGCAACATGGATGGAGCTGGAAAAGATCATGCTTAGTCAAATAAGTCAGAAAAAAAAGGAAGAATACCAAATAGTTTCACTCATAGCAGGAGTATAACGGACCAGGTGAGAAAATAATAATAATGAACAGTTATATACCCGAGACAATTTATGGGGGCTTGGGGAATGGGATCAAAAATGGGGGGGTGGGGGGGAAGGGGAAATGCACTGGACTTTGGTGATGGCACATGGGTGATTTGGTGATGGAAAGCCCATGGGGATTACAACTGAGATGGAAAAATGCATAAAATGATGTAAAAATAAACTATTATTTAAAAAAATAAATTGAAGGATGAGGCAAAAGGAAAAAAAAAGTGGGCAGAAGAGCTAAAAAGACTCTTCTCTGAAGAAAATGCAGGTGACCAACAGGTACATGAAAAAATGCTCAACATAACTTATTATGAGAAATACAAATCAGTCAATCAAGAGATGTGATCCCATCTCTTATCTACACCAGAAAGACTGTTCCACATTAAAGAAGAAACAAAACAAAACAAAACTAACAGCAACAAATGCTGGTAAGGATATGGAGAAAAAGGAATCCTTTACATTGCTGCTGCAAATGCAGACTAGTCCAACCACTATGGAAGGCTGTGTGGAGGACCCTCAAATTACTAACAATGGACCCAGCATTTCCTAGGAATCTATCCAAAGGACAAAAACATTAATTCAAAAGGTAACCTGTACTTCTGTGTTCATTGCAGTACTATTAACAGTAGCTAAAATATGGAAACAACCTAAATGCTTAAAATCAAATGACTAGATCAAGAATTGTGGTATATATGCACAATGGAATACTACTCAGCAATCAAAAAGGTAAATGTATGCCATTCACAGCAACATGAAGGGAGCTGGAATGGATTATGCTCACTGAAATAAGTCAAAAGGAAAAAGAAAAGTATCAGATGGTTTCACTTACAGGAGGAACATAGGGAAACCATCCAAGTGGATAAAAAGGAAAATAAAAGACAAAACTAGCAGGCAAACTATAAACTAGAAACATTCGAGGGGATTGGGAAAGTTATTAAAAAAGGAGGGACTGGGGCCCTTCCTGATGGTGCAGTGAGTTAAAGCACAACACTATGAAGCTATCCACAGCCACTGCAGCACAAGTTTGACACCCCGCCAGGGAGATAACCCACATGGCCTGGCAGACCTCTCCTGACCTGCCTGCTGCTCCCCTCAGCAGTGTATTTCAGTCTATCTGTCTGTTCTTTTTCCCGCTTGGTGAATCCTCTCACACTCCCTCATCTCTGGCCTGTAACCTAGGTCTTGTGTGTATAAATAAATCTTAAAAAAAAAAAAAGCAGGAGGGAAGAACATAAGAGTCTATATAGTGATAGCTGTCTTGGTAGTGGTAATTTTGTGGGGACAACACCCGAAGAGAGAAGTAAAACATTGCACAGAAATGAACAACATTATAAAAATGGAAAAAAGAACTTGTTGTAAAGATATAACAGGAAATCAGGAAATGTCATGAACATAAACAGGTACGTAAGTGTGGCTAGGTCTCAGATGATTAAGCATGGGCCAGTCAGAATCAACATTCTATTGATAGATCTCAGGCCTGGGATCTCTATAATCACTGCTAGGTCGTCATTAATTTTGCATGTGGCTACTAGTCCCATTACTATCATATAACTTCAAATCAAGTCCCCATACTGATGACTTCCTCTGTATCCAATTAATGATCACTTCTGTTCAAAGAATAACCTAGCAAATTGTATATGTGTGCGTGGCTTGTTGTTACTGTTGCCACTCAGTCAGTGCACAGGGTAGTCCAAACTAAATCATGAAAAGGTACAAGCAGGCATTTAGACTAAAGGTATACACTAATTCCTGCCTCTCCCAAAATTGTCAACTTTGACAGCGCTTTCTCTTTCTATAACCGCTGTTAACAATGAACACTTCACATAGTCTTTGGGGGGTAAGGTTGAGGTGAAGCATTGTAAGAATTTGTGGAACACTAAAATGTAATAAATTCAGGAAAGTTCAGAATTTGTTAGTGTTATGTACATTTCTTTTAATGAACTGTCTTGTTGAGAGAGGTTAGTGTATACATTAAAAAGTCTGTCCAGTGGAGGTGAGAAAATAATAATAATAATAATAAAACAGTTATAAACCAGAGACATTTTTATGGGGGGTGGACTGGGGAATGAGATCAAAAACATTTTTATGGGGGGGGGAATGCACTGGACTTTGGTGACAAGCACATGGGTGATTTGGTGATGGGAAGCCCAAGGGGATTGCAACTGAGAGGGAAAAATGCACAAAATGATGGAAAATAAACTACTGAAAAGAAAAAAATAAGTCTGTCCAGTAACGAAGTCAGTTTGCCTGCATCTACTAAGTAGAGTAGCACTTCCATACCGGTGTCTTATATCTTCTCAACAGCCCATAAAATAGGGAAAATAGAGGAAATCCTTACGACGTATTGCTAGATTTGACTTGAGGGATGGGATGTGGAGGGGTAAGAAAAGAAGAAAATTGCTGAAGTGCTAGACCTGTGTTTTGTTTTGTTAAATCCTTGATTAAATCTCATCTCTTTGAGCCTCTGTTTCTTCAATTTACCGTTGTTCTCTTAAAGGGAGAAATAACACCCAACCTCACAGGGTTGTAGTGAGAATTTCATAGAAGCTGAAAGTGCCTTGAACTGTGGTTGGAATGGAGTTGATTCCTTTTTTCCTCCCCACCTGTTATTCTTATGTTTATCTGTAAATTCTTTGATACATGGTTACTGTTCTTTTTTTGAGATATATATTTAGAAACAACGTTTTGATTCTAGACACTCAATCACACAAACAATAACTTGTGTACTGAGAACCTAAGAATACCTTTAAGCCACTATAGCATTCCTGGATCCAACTGATGGCAATGTTAATACCCTTAACAGTGACAGCAAACAACCTGTTGCCACTTTAGTCATTGGACTGACTCTTTGAACACAACTCAAGAACTAATTATATGTTTCTCTCACAGGTGGATTTGCTATTGTGTTTCTGGTGAGGACAAGCAATGGAATGAAATGTGCCTTGAAACGCATGTTTGTTAACAATGAACATGATCTTCAGGTGTGCAAGAGAGAAATCCAGATAATGGTAAGATTGCCTCTCAGGCTTGGAACTGTTTGTTTAAAGGGGGTGGGGGGTTAAGGTAGGAAGAGAGTGTGCCCTCTCATAAGAAAGCCAAGTGTGGCTGTTCTGTCCCTGAGATAGCAGAGACTTCTGTACACAATGGCAGTGAATAGACATGGGGTGTAGTCTGTTGTTCCTGCTTGATCTCACTTAACTAGGGTGTTGAAGAGAAATGACATATTGAGAGAACTGACCCAATTTTGAGGTCAGGGAAAAGTTTTTTTAACAGTTAGTGCTCAGAATTAACATAGAGTTTCATCTGAAAACCTAAGCTTTCCAGTGAGCTTCCTTTTCTAATTTTTGTCTTCTGTCACTAACCCCAGTTTTCAACCCTCTTGAGCTCTTTCAGCGTTTAATGATCATATACTTCATACCTTTATTTTTTGTACATGAAGTTCTTTTCATCTGGTATGCTTTTCCACTTTTGGGGCCTAGAAACCTCTTATGTATACTCTGTTATCCCATCTCTAAAAGTCTAAGAACAAAGAAAATTGGTCTATGGTTATAGAGATGAGGTGGGATATTGATTAAAAAAGGGCATATTGGAAATTTTTGGGTTATAGAAATGTTTTGTTTTATTGGGTGGTGGTCATATACTCATCAGAACACCATAAATCTATGTGCTTCACATATTGCTTCTAGTGATGAACATCTGAAACTTGTATATACTTATAAAGCATTCAATTAAAAAAGTAAAGCCCTCTATTTTTCATTGTTAATTATAGCTCAAATCTTAAGCTATTACTCAGGTTTCAAAATTTAGATTCAATTTACATTAAAAAAATAGTACCTTTTACAGCTATATGCTGAAATGTTTATGGATGAAATAACATGTACTTTTATATATTGAATTCTACTTGTTAATATTTTGGTCAGGATTTTTGCATACATAATTATGAGAAATAATGTTCTGTAGGTGGTTTTTAACTATTTCTGATTTTGGTGTCAGGGTAATTCTGATTTCTTAATATGAACTGGGTATCATTTATTCCCTCTACTTCTCTTTTCTGGAAGAGATTTTATTTTTCTGGAAGGTTTTTATTCTTTTAAGTATTTGGTGTAATTCTCTCCTAAAAACATCTGAGTCTAGAGACTTCTTTTGGGGGGACTTATTAATTATAAAAGCAGTTTCCTTAAGTAGAAAAAGTACTATTCGTATTATTTCATGTTGGGTGAAGTATGGTAACTTCTAATTTGGAGAAAATTGTTTTTTTTACTTAAATTGTCCAATTTATGCATGTAGAATTAGTTGTCAGTAGCATTTTCTTGTTACCCTTTGGATTGTCTAGGGCAATAACCCCCATTTGCTTCCCGATAATGGTTGAGTTTTATGTTTTCTCTCTTTTGGTCTGTGTATTAAGGTATATCAGTTTTATTTCTGTTTCTTTGATTTTCTCTATTTTCCCATATTTTGTTCATTGGCTTCTGTTCTAAAACTTCTTTCTTTCTGCTTGTTGAGGGTTTATTTTGCTCTTTTTTTCTAAGTATTTGAGTTAGGAGTTTCGATTATTGATTTGAGACAGTTCCTCTTTTATTATGTACATTTTAGTGCTAGAAATTTTTCTCTCATTGCAGCTTTATTTTGATATGTGTATTTTTACTTTTATTCAGTTATAATTCCCTTTCTTCTTTCCCTTGAGAATTCCTCTTGACCCATGAATTATCTGAAAGTATGTTGTTTTGCTTCCAAGTGCTTGGCAGTTTTCCTGTTATTTTTTAGTTTGACTATTGTGGTTGGAGAACATACTCTGTATGATTTCACTTTTTTGAAATTAATTGAGGTTTGTTTTATGTCCCAGGATATATTCTATCTTGATACATATTTGTAGGAACTTGGGAAGATGTATACTTTGTTGTTAGGTGAAAAGTATTGTATAAATGTTGTTGTGATCATGGAATTGAGTTATTCTAAAAAACCTTGCTATTTTGTTGTTGTTGTTCTAGTTCCCTTAGTTGTTAAGAAGGAGGTGTTCAAGTCTCCAACCACAATTATTGTGTGTATCCTTCTCTTTTTATTCTTTCAGTTTTTGTCTCAGTTTATAGCTCTGTTATTTGGTGCATATACACTTAACTTAAAATTTACCATCTTAACCATTTTTAGTTTGCATAATTGTTAGCTTATAGGCTCACTGTTTACAGAAGATCTCTAAAACTTAGTCATCAGGACAACTAAAATCTCATCTCTGCTGAATAGCAATTCCCCATTCCCAAAGCCTGGCAGCCTTTTCTATGAGCATGGCAACTTTATCTCATGTAAAATGTCCTTCTATGGCTGCCTTATTTACTTACGATAATATATCCTTCAGGTTCATCAATGCTGTGGAATATGCCACGGTTTCTTTCTGTTTTCAAAGCTGAGTTATATTCTATTGTATCTACATATCACATTTTCTTTAGCCATTTATCTGTTAATGGACATTTAGGTTGTTTTCACTTCTTGGCTATTGTGAATAATGTTATAGTGAATGTTGATGTGAAATATTTCTTCAAGAAATATATATATTTTTAAAATACATACTAAGAAGTGGAATTGCTGGGTAATATTGCATTCTATGCTTAATTTTTTGAGAACTCTACATTGTTTTCCAGTACCATTTTACATTCCCATAAGTAGTATACAGGGTTGTAATACCTCTACATTCTTGGCCTGCACTAGTTCTTTTCTGTTTGTTTTTTTAATAAAAGGTATGAGGTGCTATCTCATTGTGGTTTTTATTTGCATTCCCTGATGTTTAGTGATATTGAGCATCTTTTCATATAGTTGTATGCCATTTCTTTCTATAAGCATAATCTAATCAATATTATACATATGTGTTTATATATGTATATTTTTATGTGTGCATGTATGTGTTTGTATAATTTATTACTTTACTAGTGGTGTTATTTCATCATTCAAGTGAATTATAACAATCCTAACTCTCTTCTCTGCCTTTCCTGCTCCTATTTATAACCCTCTTAAATATTTCTTCAGCTTGTATTTAGGGCCACATCGGACATTGCTGTAATTTTTGCTTCTATAGTCAAACTTAATTTGGAGAGGTCAATAGAAGAAAAAAAAATGTGTTGTATGTTCCCCTTTTTTTCCTCACTGTGTTCCTCCTCCCTGATGTTCAAGATTCCTTGTATTATCATTTTATTTAAATATAATTTTCTTTCGCCATAGTTATATGACAAAACTGCTGTTAACAAATTCTGATTGGTTTCCTTCATCTAAGAATGTTTTGAATTGCCTTTCATTTTATGCAGGATAAAGAATTTTGAATCATCAGTTCTTTTCTTTCAGCATTTAAAATTATTGTACCAGTCCCTTCTGTTCTTCTAATGAACCTGTTATTCAAAAATTTTTTCCAACACAGGTGACTATATGTCACAATTTTCCTGACTGCTTCTACTATTGTTTGTTTGCCTTTTATTTTTAGAAGTTTGGTTGTGTCTTGTCTTAGAATGGATTTCTTCTATTTGGAATGTGTTCAACAGCATGAGTTTGTAGGTTTTATGTTTCTTGTCAGATTTAAGGGAATCTTCAAACTTATTTCTTCAAGTATCATTTTAATTCCTTTCCATTCTGTTTTCCATCTAGAACCCTGATATCATGATTTTAGAGTTTTTGTTATATAGTTCCATGCTCTCTTGAAACACTACTTGTTTGTTTCATAATACTTTATTTTCAGATTTATAAAAAGTTGAGATGTTAGCTTGGAGAGTTGTATATAACTCACACCTTTTAATATCTTATTTGGTATAGGAATTTTCCACAATTAATGAACCATTATTGATGATTATTACTAATTAATGTCTATTGTTTATGCACATTTCCTTTGGTCTTAATATATTTTTCTGTTCTGGATCCTAGTCACAGTAACACATTACAGTTTTTTCATATTTCCTTACGTTCTTCTCAACTGTGTAGTTTTTCAGACTTGCTTTATTTTTTTGTAACTGACAGTTCTTGAGGTTACTGGTTGTATATTTTATAGGATGCCTCTACTGGAATTTTTGTAATGCTTTTCTTATTTGATTGGTCTTACCATTTTGGAGGAATACCAAAGAGCTAAAGTACTATTTCAAGCACATCAGGTAATGGGTATGTTGGATAATCATTTATCCCTGACTTTGATCATCTAGTCAAGGTAGTGTTTGTCAGGTTTCACCACTGCATTACCCACTTCCTTTTTCTGTACTGTAGACTTTTTAAGAAAGTCAGTGAGGAGCAGAGAGTTATGCTTCTCCATGAGAATCTACATAATTATTTAAGTTCTTCTGCAAAAGAAATTTGTCTCTTTTTCTCACTTGTTTATTGAAATATTCATTTATTTATATCACTACAGAATCGCGCATATTTGTTTTATTCTTTTTTTCCCCCAATTATTTACTGTCTTTTGTTCATGTTGGGTATATTTATTTTTTGGCTCACTGACTATTTCCTCTGTCCCTTCCATTCTGGAGTTAAGCCCATCCACTTGTGCTTTTTGTTTTTGTTTATTGTGTTTGACAGTACTAAAATTTCCATTCGGTTTTTCTTCAGGGTTTTTTGTTTCTTTGATGAAGTTTCCTATTTCTTTCCTAAAGCTTTCTATTTGTGTACTTCCAGCATGTATGTAATTGCTGATTTAGGCAATTTTTTGATCATAACTGTCATGTTAGTTATGGCATCTATTAATTTAATTTTCCTGATAGCCTACTTTGGTATCTCAAGTAATTGTCAACATTTTCCTTATATAAACTGTCTTATATAAACTGTTTTAACTGGTTTCTTCTTTGGCAAGGGATTAGTGCGGTCTTGGGAGTATCCCCTTATTACTGTAGGTAGAAATTCAGGTTTCTCACTGGGCCTCTGTTGACCCCAGGAGGGCTCCTATATTATTGAGTTAGGGTGGGACTTCTAGTTCCCTTGTGCTTCCACTGATACTTCCTGACTAGGAAGGTGGATTGCCTTGCCATTGCTCTCCATGTGGCTTCCACTGACACCATTGGGATAGATAGGGCTTGTTTTTGCTTGGTGCTTGTGAAGGTCTTCACTCTTCACTCTGACACCATTCCAGTGGGAAGAAGGAGGTGAAGGTCTTACCACCCATGGGCTTGAAGATCTTGATTCTCTACTCAGTCTTCCTTAATACCATCCACCTTGACAAATGCGTTGGGGTAATTTGTGGCTGCCACTTGAGGGTGGATGTCTACAGTTTTGTTTGTTTTTCTGTGGTTTGGGGCTGGGTTTTGGTGTAGTGTCTATCTTGCTAGATTGCTTTGTCCTTTTCCTGGGTTTGGTTAGAGAGCGCAGGCTTGCCTTAGGGCTTTCATTGTCTGCACCCTTTGGGGTTTTCAATTTGCTACCTTTTTCAGTTTCTAGTCTGGGATACATAAGACAAAAACAAAATCCAGGCAACTTGCCACCAAGTCATTCATTAGGTCCCAGAGTTCCTGGGCAGTCTGCTGCCTTCTGCCCCACATTTCATACTCTTTTAGGTTTGTTTTTATGCAGTATTCAAAGTATTTAATGGTATTTAATGGGAGGAATATTCCCTTTCTCCAAAAATGTTTCAGTTTATGCCTTTAAAAATAACAAACTATTTATATCATTTAGTGAGACTTTAGAAAGAAGCAGAAATAAATGCATATATTCAACTTAAAATTTTTTCTCATTTAATCAAAGTCATGTGTAATGATTTTTTAAATCCCCCTAGTCTCAGATATCTGTCAAATAAAGACCATAACCACAGTAATACTTTATTCAGAGAATGTAAGAATTGTGAAAAGAATTGGAAGATGCGCTTTATAATATGCTAAGACTTGCTCATATTCCTCTGGGTAGTAAGGATGTTTTATGTTGCACCCAAACACAAGGAGAGAACAGTTAATGGGTTTCACTGGAGGCATTTTATTTTGACAAATGCTCTGTGTCCTTTAACCAAAGTCTAGTATGAATCCTTTGAAACATCTGGGATGGTTACTCTGATGGAACCAAAGGGATTTTGATTTCTGATGGACAGTTGAAGATGGGCTTGGGACTTTGGGTACCATTGCCTAAATGTAGAAAAAGATTGATTATCTTTATAGTTAAATGGCTAAACAATGGTAGTAAATAACTCAAGCTCAGGGCGTGTCAAGTGCTGTTCTGCTTTCACATCTTCTGACCTAAGTGAATTACATCCTCAGTTAACTTGATAATGAGGGCACTGAATAGACGCTAGTGAAGTTTGAAGACTTAATTATTACTGAAGAGTTATCAGATTTGTGGCAGGAAAATGTTTCTACATTTCCAAAAGGGAGGAAAGTAGATTAAGTAAAATAGGGATGGATTTAAGGATTGATTAGGAACAAGAATATGAAGAGATTATTTTAAAATATATCAAGATCTTTGTGTAAGAATGGGTTATATAAGTGTATATGTGTACATAGTACATACTATTTGGATTTATCTGAAAAAGCACTAGAAGAGTGAAGAGGGAAGAGAAAGGGAAAGGAAAAGGTGTGGAGGGTTCCCTGTAGGGGATGAGAACTGAAGTAGAATAATGTCCTAGTATTTTTTGCATTTTGAATGTTAATATATTACTTAGTTTTTAAAAATAAAATTCAAGCTGTTTTATCAGTACTTTGTTTCTTTTTCTGACTGTACAGTACAGCACCAAATGAATATACTATATTTTATTTATTCTGATAGACATTTAGATTGTTTCCTCTATTAGAAATAATGCTGCTATAGACATTTGTATACAAGTTTTTGTGTAGACATGATATTTTAGTTTACTTGGGCAATGAATTAATAGGAATGAAATTGCTGGGTCATATGGTAACTACTTTTTGGGGAAATTATTTTCCATAAAAGTATGCTATTTTACATTCTTTCTAGCAATGTATAAAGGTTCCATTCCCAAAACCTTTGCTAATATTTTTTTGTTTGTTTCTGTTTTTTATTATAGTCCTCCTAGTGGTTGTAAAATGATATCTAATTGTTCTTTCACTTGCATTTTTCTAATGATTAATAAGTTTGAACATTTTTACATGTATTTATTGGCCATTCATAATATGCTTTTTGGAGAAATATTTATCAGTGGGAGGGTGAGGGTGGAAACAGTGGAGAGAGGGCCCACTTGTATATGAGTGATGCACATCTGAGGAGACTTGATTCTAATTCCTCTGAATCATATACAGTGCTATAAACCATTGTTACCTCAAAAATAAATAAGTAAATAAATAAGTATTTAGACATTTTTTATATTGAACTATCTTTTTGTTGAATTTATGAGTCCATATATATCCTTGGTACTGGTTCTCTCAACTCTATAATTTGCAACTATTTCTTCCATTCTTTGCACTATCTTTTGACTTTCTTGATAATGTCCTTTGAAACACAAGATGTTTTTAATTTTGATAAACTTTTATCTATTTTTTCTTTGATTGCTTGTGCTTTAGGTGTCAGATCTAAGAATTGTGAACTCCCAGTTCATAGGTTTATTTTTTGCACAGGTTTATTTTTTGAGGAATTTTTAAATCTTCAGTCTGTTTTAATTTTTTTATTTGGGATAAGGTATAGATTCCAATTCACTTCTTTTTGCATATGAATGTACAAAGACCATTCTTCCCATTGAATTGCCTCACATGCTTGTCAAATGTCAGTTGATATAAATGTATGAGTGTTATTCAAAAGATCTTATGCCAGAATGTAAATCAATGGATTGCTCCCTTCATAGATAAAGTCTCATTATGAAAAGACAAAAATTAGTTACTTGATTAATTTATGTTAACAGTGCAAGGTTCTTTTTTCTTTTGGATTGATACAATTTACTAACCAGCATATATTTGTGGACCACATTTTGAATAGCACTGCTGTAGATATTTGCTACTTAAAGTGATGCTGGTGAGCAACATCCCAGACCCATTAGATCTGCTTTTCAACAAGATCCCCAGGTAGTTCATAGGCATATTAAAGTGTGAGCTCTAGAATAACATTGTAGATGATTTTCAAGTTGTATTTAGTAGGTATAAGACTGAGTAAGACTTAAGAAAGGAAGAGTAAATGTGAATGTAGGGGGAATCTAGGGCATTTTATGTAGCAGAATTCTGCAAGGGACCCAGTTATTTAGTTGTCCATAGAACTCAATGGCAACCCCAGATCTTAAACGTGCTCTTTCTCACTCCTGCATTAGACTTGCTAGTTTTTATTTGACAGTGACTAACTCCATGAGAAGAGTTATAAGGGAAATATGAATTATAGAGAAAAAAAGTATAAGGAATAGTAAAGCCAAAGACTTTTTACAAACAACATTGGGAGAAATAAGCTAATTCCATGCCTCAGAACTGCTTTTCTTAATCTTTAAGAAGAAACTGACATGGTTAAAAGTGTCTGTGGAACCACAGGAAGATTCCAGAAGTTGGCAGCAATAATGCTGAATCATAAAATCAAAATACATTGGATATTTGAATGATGAATCAAGGCAGGTAAATATCCCTCTCTGTCCGCAGTCCTACAGCTGCAGGGAGTGCACACTATCAGCAACCTGGAAGCAGGTTCTGCCTTAGATAAGAGCCCAGCCTGGCTGGCATCTGGATTTTGGTCTTGAGAAACCCTAAACAAAGAACCCAGTTGACCTCATTTGGACTTCTGACCCCCATGGTTGTAAAATAATAAATATTGTTCAAAAACAAAATCCCTCTCTGTGGAAATTTACTATATACAAATGTAAGCACTATCAGCATGAGAAATTTGAGAAATCATGCTGACCTTACAAGAAAGAGTGACCTGAATTTTATACATATATAAAATATATGTATACATATATACGTATACATTTTATAAAGTTATATATATAGCCACCCCCCCACATGCATAGGCAATTAGTTCATTACTCATTATTATTATTTTGAGATGAATGATATGATATCTACTTAGAATGCTCTTTCACTTCTTGAATATAACTGTAAAGGTTTTTTATATCAATAGATGTACTTAGGAATTAAGTCCTTAGTTTTATTTTAATGGCTTTAAGATTCTTAACTAGGAATTTTCCTGCTTCAAGAATTTTTTTTTAAGATTTATTTATTTATGCATACAAGAATTGGAGTATAGGCCAGAGATGTGGGGGATGAAAGGATTCACCAGAGACAGAAGGGGAACAGAACAGGCAGATTTCTACTGAAATACATGGCTGAAGGGCGCAGTGGCCAGTCAGGAGAGGTCTGCTGCACCATGTGGGTAGTTCCCTGGAACTAGTGCTGTGGTTTCTGTCAGTGGCTTCAGAGTGCTGCAGTTTAACCCCTTGTACCACCAGGGAGGCCCTGCTTCAAGAATTTTGAAACTAGGTTTAAAACACTTTCCTGTGCTAGAAATATAATTAGTTAGGACCACAGAGAATTTTGAAATTTGTGATTATCTATAGGATCTGAGTTGAGGACCTGATATTCAAATAGTGATGTTTGTGTGTTTCTTAAAAAGATGTTTTTAGCACTTTTTTTTCATATTCATCATTTATACTTTTAACCCAGTACACCAAATAGTTGTGATTAAGGACAACAAAGCATCTTACCCACATCCTGCATTTTCCTGAGTAATGTGATAACTTGAGTTTGCCCTGTGTGGGTTCCCGCCTATACTCTACAATTTCTATTCTGTAAGTCTGAGACTGGTCTTTTAACTAAAGCCAGGCAAAGCTTGGACATCCTCTGACTTGTTACTGCTGAGAACTGTTACTAGTATTCATTAAATGTGAGTCTCTTTGTAACTAAGAATTCTTTTTTGACATTGTCTACATTTCATGGTCTTTCAAACAACTCTCCATAACTTACAAAGTAGGGTTGTTTTACTCTAAAATCTGAAGAATTGCTGCATCATCAAGCTGTTCAAAATTTTGTACACCATACTTCCAGTAAGGGTCTGATATCCAAGATATACAAGGAACTCATACAACCCAATAAAATTTAAAAAATAAAAAAGGATCCATCAAAAATTTTGCAAAAGAGCCAAGTGGACACTTACACAAAGAAGACCCGTAGATGGTCAATAGGCACATGGAAAAATGTTCATCATCACTTACCATCAGGGAAATGTAAATCGAAACCACAATGAAATACTACCTCACACATGGGAGGGCAGTGGAGAGAAAAGAACCCTCTTTCACTGCTGATGAGAATGTCGATTAGTCCACATTCTGGGAAACAGTATGGAAATTTCTCAAAAGATGGATCTTCCAATAATGTAACATTTCCACTCCTATGCATCAATGCAAAGGATACAATGACACTAATATTTCAAAAGGAAATATTCACTCCTGTGTTCATTGCAGCACTATTTACCATGGCCAAACCATGGAAACTACTTAGGTGTCCACAAACAGGTAAATGAATCAGAAAGATGTGGTATATATACAAAATGGAATTCTACTTAGCTATCAGAAGATATAAGCTCTTTCCATTTGCAACAGTATAGATAGAGCTGAAGGGACTGTGCTAGAGAAATAAGTTAGAAGGAGAAAGATAAATATCAGAAGGTGTCACTTACCTGTAGAATATAGAGAAACAAAATAAAGGGTCACATAAAGCAAAACTATAACAAATCTTAGAAATCAGATGGTAGAAATGAGGCTACGAAAAGAGGGAGGACAAAGAGGGAAGAGGACGCAGTGGACAGTGGTGTTTTGCTGTGCTATGGCAAAACTTGAACTAGGAGATCTATACTCTCAACCACAATGAGTTAGACCAGTGTTACTACCTCAACTAGAATAGAGAATAATTACATGAAAATATAAAAAAAGAGAAAAGATAATCCTTTTGAAAAGTATTTTGTTTATAGAAATACTGGGCAATAATAGAAACTGTTGATTGGTGAAATGATTCACTCTGATTTTAAACGCAAGAAGTCTGAAATGAAGAGAAAATAAGGCAGTCATTAAGGAAGAATTTTGCTTTGTTTCAAGATAGATTTGGTTTATTTTCTGAGTAATTTTCACATGGAAAGTTTATTTTTTCCTACCTCTACCATTTCATTAAATAAAACTAAAAACTAATAGTTAAAGAAGGAAACACCATGGTCTCCCTCCAAAGAGGAGATCTTTTCTATTTGGACATAACTTAGGATCTCTGTAAAAGACAAAATGAGCAAGACTTTGGGCCTGAAGTGATCTCGACAAACCATTCTAGGGTACTTACCTGCAAGTGTTCATTATCTACTTTGTCCTCTAATAGCTCTTGACCTTTTGGATCTACCAAATGTGTTTTTTATTTCTTCTAGATTCTATAGTTTTCCTCTTGAGGCAAGACAAACTCAAATGCAACATTACTGATCCTTTTTTAAAGTGTTAAATGTAGAAACATAGGCTTTCATTCCTCTGTGAACATTTAGAGGACATAATCTGCTCCGTTTTGGTTTCCAAAATTTATTTCTAGTTCTCCTACTTTCAGGACCGTGTAAATGGAAATGAGCTCTAGACATGTTGATGATGAGACTGAAAGGCGGAGAAGGATAACCCTCTAAAACATGCGACCTGAAATCACTTTCTATTTTGGAGAAACTTGAGCTGTAGAGATCCATTTTTGCTTTATCATCTACCTTGTCTGTTATCCAAAGCAGTTGCTCTAAACCTTTTATTTCTCACCAGGCTTCTTTCTCATTCCCTTACATTTGGAAGATGACCTTGTTCTCCACCAAAAATGAAACAACAGCTCTGAATTCACTCAAATTCACTTCCCTAGCCAATGTGTATACCCTTTTTGTTCCTTCCCTGCTTGCTAGGAAAGAAATGTCTTTCCAAGATTGTTTCCTTTAATAATGCTATAGACTCTTCTACCTATAGAATTTTGTTCCATCAATTATTCTCACCCTCTCTTGTATTTTAATGCGTTCTTCTGACTCTTTGCACTCTCCTGTGCTCATCCCCCCCCACCAATCCTAACAAATTCTTGCCACAGTGCTGCTCTTTCCTTAAGCACAAAATGTTTTGAGTCATCTATAGTCACTGACTGTATATGTTTAACTCATTTTTTCACATGTCCAATTCCATTCAGTCTCCATTCTATCCTTTCTCTAAAATTGTTCTTGTACAGATTTTTAAAAAATTGGCGTAAGGGCCAGAGGTGCAGGAATGGTGAGAGGATTCACCAGAGACAGAGTGGGGAGCAGAACAGGCAGATCGATGAAGTACACTGTTGAGGGGAGCAGTGGGCAGGTCAGGAGAGGTCTGCCATGCCATGTGGGTCACCTCTGGGGCACTGAAGCAGCTGCAGCTGATTTGCACTTTAACCTGCTGTGCCACCAGGGGTTGCCTATTGTATAGATTTTTAATGGATCCCCAGTTGCTAATTCCAGTGGTCACTTTTCTACCTTTGTCTAATATTTTTTTTTTAATTTATTTATTTATTCATACAGAACTGGGGTACAGGCCAGAGGCTCAGGGGCGGTGAGAGGCTTCACCAGAGACAGAGTGGGGAGCAGAACAGGCAGATTGACGAAGTACGCTGCTGAGGGGAGCAGCGGGCGGGCCAGGAGAGGTCTGGCTCGCCATGTGGTCTCCGGGGCAGGCGGCAGGCGGGAATCGAACTCATGCGGAAGTGGCTTCAGATTCTCAGTGCTGCGCTTTAACCCGCTGCGCCACCAGGGAGGGCCGTCTAATATATTTTTTTAAAGATTTATTTATTTGTGCATACAGAACTGGGGTACAGGCCAGAGACTCAGGGGTGGCGAAAGACTTCAGGGACAGAGTGGGGAGCAGAACAGGCAGATCAACGAAGTACACTGCTGAGGGGATCAGCGGGCGGGTCAGGAGAGGTCTGCCACGCCATGTGGTCACCTCCGGGGCAGGCGGGAATCGAACTCATGCGGAAGTGGTTTCAGCTTCTTGGTGCAGTGCTTTAACCCGCTGCGCCACCAGGCAGGGCCCCTGTCTAATATTTTTTTTGAGACAATAATCACTCTTAATCCCTCACTTACAGGAAAGTTGTTAGTTTTAACTTTTATGCCCATTGTCTTGGTATGTTCATTTGACATTGTAAGACTTCCTCTTGTTTTGATGTGTAATTTCAGATAAATTTTACCACTTTAAACAACTGATGCTCTAGTTAGTATGGTGGAATTTATGTCATGGGTCATGCCTTGGGTCTCATGGGTCAAACTGCTTTGTATTATAACTGTTATAATATCCCACATATATCCCTCCATTTTTTAAAACAAAAGTAAAACAATTGATTTAAAGTAGTTTTTTTTAAAAAAAAATAGGATCTTGTATTTATGCAAAAAAAATTATTAGCTACTTTGTTTACTTTTTCTTGCTACTAGTTAGTTATTAACGACCTCAGATTTATAAAAAGTTTTTATTGACATACCACTGGTTTATATTATTGTTAGTATTTTAAAAGTATAGAATTTCCCCTTCAGGTATAGTCACCATTGTGACCCATCACCAAAGAACCCATAATTCAATCAAGAAAATGTGCTGTAACACACACAGTGGAATCCTACTCAGTGATCAAAAAAGATTAATGACCCAAGATTTTGAAGATCCTCATTAGACAGATTTTTCTACAGGGCTGTTGAAATAATGATACCAAGTTATAAGGCAACTTCCAGTGCCTAAATAGATCCTGATAGAGAGGAGGTACTCCATAAATATTTTTCAAACAAGTAAATTCCACAAGCAATCCTAAGAAATCTTATATCCAACTAAAGAACTGGAACCATGACCCATCACATATAAAAGTTGATTGGCTCAAAAGCCTTGCCCATCAGCAGAAAGCTTTGATCTGGATGTCATTGTAGCCCTTTCAGGAGTTTGTAAAGCATGTATTCATTTCTTCAAGAGAGAAAAACTGTAGGAATGATTAAAAAGTTAAGTTGAATTTCTTTTGTTCCTACAACCTGGAAAAAACCACCAGTTTCATTTTTCTGAATTAAAAATACATATTTAAATAATTCATGCCATATTTCTCCTCTTAGTCCTTTGCAGTGTTTCTAAAGTTGGAAATCTTTGCTTCTATTTATGTAGAGCACTTAAACAGTGAATAAGGGGCACCCTGTGTGTATTTGGCTCTCGAACCTAGTACAAAAGAGTGGTATAGTTGGGTAGGATTGTAGAATTGCTATTGAAGATGTGACTACAAATGTAGAGGCCAGGGAAACCTGTTTTGACCCTGCTCCTTAGTCTTATATCTCAACATTGTTGGTGTCATCTCTGTGTTTTTAAACAAATCTGTGCTCATGAAATTGACTGCCTCATCCTCTGTTGATAAATATATTTGGATAACATAGTTCTTAACTCCTTTTTACAGAGGGACCTGTCAGGGCATAAAAACATTGTGGGCTACATTGACTCCAGTATCAACAATGTGAGTAGTGGTGATGTCTGGGAAGTTCTTATTCTGATGGACTTCTGTAGAGGTAAGTATGTGCATCAGACCCATAACTCATTTCTCTAATACTTGGTTGTAAGGACATGGACCTCATTTCAGTTAATATGCCCTCTACCCCAGTATATACTGTTCTGCTTTTAAAGTTTAGGAAATTAAGATAAAAAGATACAGAGCCAGCAGTCACCTCTTGGTTGTGTTTATAAGGGCAAGGATCATGGTCTCCAACCTTTTTTTTTTCCAACCTTTTTTTTTCTCTCCAACCTTTTAAAGTAGTGGATATTACAAACTCTATTTTTGTTAGGTTCAAGACTTGGTGCTTGTATATGAATGAGATTGAGGATAAATGTATTCTTTGTGGTGCTTTAAAACAAATAATGAAGGCACATAATAAAGACCTAATTCCAGATGGCCTAAGGAAACAATGCTGCTTCCTCCCTCCCTCCCTCATGTGTTCTCTTCCCCACCCACACCACCATCCTTGTGTTACAGGGTAAAAGAATCCTTTTTAGACAAAAAGAAATGACCGTCTTCTTTTTGCTCAGAGAACTGTGATTCCTAGTACTTTCAAATGTTGTTGCTGTTAACAGTGATATTAAGTACTTGGAATTTCAAACATTTATCTTGGGAAATCTAGGCAGTAACTTGAATTTATTCAGAGTTGACTGCTTTTCATACAATCATTTGGAGTTTTGTCTCTGGCCTGAGCAGCTGCCATTTACAATCTTGGGTCATTGTCTCACTGTTTGGTGTCTTGTTATGTAATCAACCTTAGCTCCATTATCATTTTTCTTGCCTGTAAAGATAATATACATAAATTGAATATGTTGCTAATCCAAAAATGTGATGTTAAGCAGTAATTTCATGTATTACTGTAATAACTATCAATCTGTAATAACTATCAATAAAATGCCTCCAAATTTTAACTTGACAGTTTGTTTCTTCCTCCTCATTCCTTTTGGACAGTAAAATGTTTAGACAGGAGAGTATACAAGGATTTGAATAATTTTATAAGTAAGGACTTCAACTTTTCAGTCCTAAAGATTAAATGTCAGTGTAGCATTTCTAAAGCCAAGTAACAAGCAGTGAAGCCAGAAAGACTGCACTATATGGACTGTAAAGCCTTCTTCTGCTCCTGGAATCTTTTGTACAATCTGATTCTTAACTAAGGATGGCAAGTTGAACCCATGGCATTATTTAATACACAACATGGACAGTAAAACCAGACAGATATAGCAAGACCATATTGTCTGTTCTACTACTAATCTTGAAATTTAATGAGGGCATTTTCCATCTGGGATGCTTTATAAAATAAAGAAGCTGTTTTTGATGTATTAGAGGAGGCCCTGGTTCATAAGAAAACAAATGCCAGACTGGTTTTACTCCTGACTAAAGACTCAGGTTTTAGTCCTGACTCAGCCAGTGATCAGCTTTTGTCACCTTTGTCCTGGTTGTTCCTTTATGGATAAGGGTGCACTGTGTGAATCTGTGATGGAATCTCCCTGTTTGTAATCTCTCTTTTGTTCTGCACTCTTCTCAGGGGGCCAGGTGGTCAACTTGATGAACCAGCGCCTACAAACAGGTTTTACGGAGAATGAAGTGCTCCAGATATTTTGTGACACCTGTGAAGCCGTTGCTCGCCTGCATCAGTGCAAAACTCCTATTATCCACCGTGACCTGAAGGTAACAGACCACACTATTTCCAGAAGTGCCTTCTTACTGTGTATTTTCTGTGTCCCAGGATGAGCTTGCTTTCACTCTGATATGAGTCAAGTTAAGGCATGATCCCAAATTCCAGGCTTTCATTCTGCTTGGGGTTAGAAAATATAGAGAAAGAAAAGAAATAACAGTATAGTACAGGTATTAGTTTTATTACTTAAATAACCTTTAAAAATTTATTATAATCATCAAAATTCCTGAACCCATATTGTGTTCATTTTCCTTTATACACCCCACTTTTTCAGTGTCATGAAAAGTAATATTTAAATAGTGTGTAAATAATTTTGATAGTTTGTAAGTAACTTGGCCTTTAAAATCTATTTCATATTTTCCAAGTCCAGTAATTGATAACTTTCAAAATTCATCTTATTTACCACCCTATTCATATTGTAGCTTGCCAGTATTTGTTGAATGGACTTGGCCCATTTAGGGTCTCTGGCACTTATGGAACACCTTCTTTAGAGGGAGACATTCTGCTTTACATTTTATAGTTGAGGAAACTCAGAAGCAAAGAAGTTACGAGATTTGCATAAGGTCATATCACAAGAAGGAGCAGTATCAGAATTTGAATCCAGCTCTTCTGGTTCTAAATTATAATTTCTTTTCATTATGCTTGTGCTTCAAGAAACATGTTTCATTGGCTAGTAACTTGCATCAGCATCTATTGGTGTGCTTGTTAAGTGCAGGCTGATGGTTCCACAGTGAGTTTATTAGGCTAGAATTTTGGTGATGATTTTACCAATGCTGAGGAAGTTCACATGTTAAGAAGCAGCCACATGGTATTTGAGTATTCTAAAGTTTGGAGCTCTTACATACATACTGGCAGTTTTCTTTGTTTAGCTTTATAAAATTTTGAGATATAATTCAAATACTGTAAAATGCACCCTTTAAAAGAGTATAGTTCAGTGACTTTTATGTTTACAAAGCTATTCAACCATTACCAATATCTAATTCCAGAACATTTCATATTCCCAAAATACATAATCCATTAGCAGTCATCTCACAGTCACCCCTCACCCCAGCTCCTGGCAACCACTAATCAATCTACTTTCTATTGCTTATTCTGCATAGTTCATATTCTGCATATTTAATATATGACCTCCTGTATCTGACTTTTTTAACTTAACATAAAAGTTTCAAGATTCATTTCTGTTTTGTCCTGTATCAGTTACTTCATTCCTTTTCCTGACTGAATATTTCCCTTTCTGAATATTCCACATGTTGTTTATGTATTCTTTAGTTGATGGACATTATTTCTACTTTGGCTAGTATAATAAGACTGCTGTGAACATCAGTGTACCCACATTTATATGTGGGCATATTTTTTCAGTTCTCTTAATATATAATTTTATGAGGAACTGCTAAACCCTTCTGAAGCAGCAGCACTTTACAATCCAGAAGCAAATGAGGTGGGTTCTAATTTCTCTACACTCTCACCAATACTACTGTCTAGTAAGTGAAATGGCACTTACATATGTACTAAGATAGCTTACTGTCATTACTACCTTACTACCTTTGGAGATGCATACCAATCACCAAAAGCCCTGGACAGCTTTCTCTCATGTACTGCTGCCCTCAGTCAGCACTTTTTCTGAATAGGGAAAGGAGAATTCATCTTAATAAAGATTATGAGCCTAGCATAGCACAATGGGGGTGGTGAAATATAATTATTAAGATGTTTAAGATACTGGTGAGAGGAGGAGAAGAAATACTTAGATGAAATATTTAGACTTGAAGCAGAAATAGATGAAATATAAATATTTATTGAACAAAGACTCAAGTGGCTTAACATATGGTCAGATAATGATATCAGATAGTGGTGTTTAGAATCTTCTGGAAAAGTGGGATTTTGTAGCACTGGTAGGACATGGGTGGTCACAGGAAGAATGAAAAACATTTTAGGCAGAGAACAGACCCTGAGAGCTGCCTACAGAAAACCACAAGGAGTGTGAGGATGAGGAATAACTGAGGACCAGGAGACTAGGCTGGAGGCCACCTCTCTGAGCATATATTGACACTTTATAACTTGTCTTTAATAATGAGTGAAATTGTTGGGCCTAATCACACAAATTTTGAAATAAGCAGCAGTAGCAAGATTTTAGAACCTGAGCTCCCATTTTGGAGAAGTTTGGGGGCACAGAAATGGGTGAAAAGTGTGGGAAGCTAGTACTGGCACTGATCTGTGAATATGGCACTGCCTCTGTGACCTATGTGACCTTGCACATCTCCGGAATCCCATTCTCCCCCTCACACCAGATGGGGTTTAATTTCATGTTGGAACGCAGATTTTCTAGTACTCAAGGTATGACTTGTACACATAGAATTGTAAGCACTGTGAGAGGTGAATACAGGCAGTATCCTCCATATTGTCAGATGCAAAGAGCGCTTTTCAGTCCTTGCTTTATTTTCTTTCCTGAGGCTGTTTATTTCTTTGTGGCTATCTTCTGTGACCTCGCTCACATCATGCTCTCTGAGGCTTCTCCTCAGGCTCCTTGGTTTGTTCTTCTATTCACTTAGCCCCTGACGTGGAGTCCACAATACCAGCTTTGTTAGTTTGGTAGTAAGGTTAAATAATAGTGTGTGTGTCTGTCTCCAGACACAATCCTTTCATCTTAAGTTCTGAAAGGGCACAGAGGTGAGCAAGGAAAGGAGTAGCGTATTGGACTCTAGAGTTGTTTCAGTCCATGTTGAAGCCCATTAAACACACTACTGATTTGCCACTGGTGGTTCAGGATACTTTGTTTTCCTTTCTCATCTCCTTTGGAAATCAGGAGAAAAGTAGGGGTATGTGCAATGAAACTTCACTTGTGATTGTTATAGAGAATTCCTTGTTGTGTTATTTTTATACTTGGACTTAGCCAAGCGATCAAGAAGTGATGCTGTCATTTTTAGCTGTTGACTTCTGTTTTGATTAGAACTTTCCCAAACTCCCCAGATCTTACACTCAGTGCCATCTACATACTTTCATCAGCAGAATGCTACATTTTCCCCTTTATGGTAGTATGTGCTGGTGGGCAGTCAGTCACATTTGTCAACTGCACTAACCTTCCTCATGCCTGATTGCAAAGTCCCAACGTCCCACCCATTTGCTTGGCTCTGTCGTCGCATCCCATAGCTTTAGCCACTTGAAGCTCCATGTCATGACTAGGACCAGCCATCACAGTTCTGGTGGTAATCAACCAGGAAGCTCTTCACTCGTGTCAGCCAGAGAAAGTTCTCATTGCTGGTTTCTCAGTTCTCTGTGAGCAGGATTTCCATTTGGTGCAAAGAGAGCTCTGTGAATAAAGTCACGCAGACCAAGCCAGCTGGGAACCCCCTGTGGCGCCCATGCTGCCTGTGTGAGGGTCCACTGATCCACATGCAGAACAGAGAAAAGCCCCTCCTGCCTTCCCCACCATGCGTGGTTTTTCTTTCCAATTACAGGTAGGAAGTCCGTGAAAGCAGTCCTTTAAGCAGCTTATATTCTAAAAATAACCATAACAGAAGTACTGTTCTATATTGAAAGCCTGTCCTCAGATGCATTAACATTTTAATTATTTCCTCCACTTTTGTTTTTCATCTCTCTCTGAGGAAAAATAAAAGTTATTATTGCAGATCATGGGGTCATAGACATGGGCAGGTCACCTCTCCTTTTATGGAAACCTCTGCCCAGAAAGGGTGAAGGCTTCACAGCTAACAGTAATCAAAACAAAAAAGAGTTCAGGTGTTTTACTCCCATCTGAGTTCCTTTTGGTTGGTTTGGTTTTGCTGCATTAGGTTGTGCTGTTCGCCTAACCCCTTAAGAAAGCAAAAAAGTGTTTAGGCTTAACAAGTGCATTCAGATAGAAAGTCATGAATATTTCCTTCTGCCCCCGCTTTTTTTGTCAGAAGAGATTTTGATCTCATCAATACAACAGGATGAAGGTTCTTGTCCTATTTTTAGAAACACAGGTTTGAAAACCTGCATTCATCTAATCCGTCAAAATTTCCAATGGTAATAAGTTCTGTGACTAAAATGTCTGAACGCTGTATCTGTTTGGAATTGCATCAAGAGGAAGAGGTCAGTAGGAGGTGGCTTTCCAGACCTTTTAGCTAAAGCTATAAGCAGAATTTGGGAGTGACAACTTTATAACCCTCTTTAAATTGATAGGGTGGGAAATAAGGTCAGCTCCAAAAAAGCTGGAAGATTTGATGATTGTAAGCAACCGTAAATAATGTTAGGCTACATTCTGAGGGTTTTTACCAAAAACAAAGTCACTGCAAATGCAGCTGTTAGAAGATGGTGCTTGACAATTCGGTTGGTTCTCTGCCTTTCTAATCTCACTTACTTCCTCTTGGCCTTGCTCTAGATTTGGCCCTGATCACCCCACAGCTGGACAGTTGTGCCTGTTTCTTTCATTCTTCCTTCTCTGTCATAAGGTTAGCCTTCCCAGGACACCGTTTTTTACCTGCTGTTAATCTGTTAAAAAACGCTAACTGCCTCCCAGCAGTGGCCTTCCTTAGTCTGCCCTGTGTTTGCTTTTCTGGTATTCTTTTTTTTTTTGGTATTTTTTCGGGTATTCTTGGCTTGCTTTTCTGCTCCTGCTTCCTTCTCCTTTGCCAGCCTGCATTGTCCATTTTCCTTTCATTGTAAAATGCACATCACTGTGGTAGGTGAGGGTATAGTTCCAGCAAGCAGGGAGCCCAAATCCTGCCCTACCTGCCCTATAACCTCAGGCAGGGTAGGTAACTGGCCTCCATTTTCTCCTCTGTTAAATGGAGATATTATGAGTTTGTGAGAATGACATGAAATACCATAGGTAAAAGTGCATGCAGGCATGTCTGGCACATAGAAAGTGCTGTTACCATCAATGCCATTGTGGTTATCACCCCTGCCTCTGAACCTTTGTTCCTGTTACTAATTTCACTTACTTAAGTTCTCCACTTCCTTCAAGGCCAGAATTATTTCCATTCATGACAGTGTCAGCCCATAATATGTCTAAGTTTGACATTTTCTATTTTCTTTGCAGTATTTGCTATTCCAACTAGAGTGGCCGCAGATATCAGGCCTTTCATATAGGCTGTTCTCTGCACAGAAAGTTTCACTCCCAGATGGACCATGGCCTCTACCTTCATCAGTCAGGTCTCTGCCCCTCTCATCAGTAGGACCTTTCCTGACTATGCTATAGCACCCCTCTTCACCTTATGTATATTTAATCTGCTGTTTTCTTTTCATGGTATTTGTCATTACCAAACAATTGTACTTATTTTCCTATTATCCCCAACTGGACTCTAAGCTCCATGAGTGAATGAACTGGATTTATTGTTGGCCTACTATTTTGCATGTAGTAGGAGTTCATGTATGTTTCTTTTTCTTTTATTTATTTATTTGTTCGTATAGAACTGGGGTACAGGCCAGAGATGCGGAGGGTGAGAGGATTCACCAGAGATAGAGTGGGGAGTAGAACAGGCAGATTGACGAAGTACACTGCTGAGGGGAGCAGCGGGCGGCTCAGGAGAGGTCTGCCGCGCCATGTGGATCTCTTCCGGGACAGACAGGATTCGAACTCATGCAGAAGTAGCTTTACTTTGCTGTTGAGAAACAAGCTCAGAATGGCTTACAGATTCATACAAGGTCAGATACCTCAAATAGCCCCTGAGGTCTTTCTTCTGAGCTGTAAGTCTAGTGTAGTTGCCATATACCTGGCTCTGTTGCATGTGTTTGTTGATGCTGGTGGTGATAGATAGTGGAGGGTGATGGCGGCAACTAGGTTGGTAATGGAGGCTTTCAGGAGCTACAAGTCACAGGGACAGATTAAGAAGCTATGGGGTGTGAAAGGATTGCCACTTGACCACTGCCAAGTGGCAATCCCTTCCTCCAACCCCACAAACTTGCAAAGTAGCTAAAGCAGGGATTATTGCTTTTATCTGTGTTGATATTTTTTAAATTGCTAAAAGTTTTAAATCGCTAAAACTTTACCTACATCAATATTTTTGGCTCGCTTGCCTACTTTCCTTTATAACTTTAATTTAAAAATTTTTTATGTCAATATAGTTTTGTACAGTGTTATCTTTGTGGAAGGAGGAGGCAAGGTGAGTTGGGAGCCAGGTTGGACATAGTATAACTCCTTAGTGGTGCCATTCTGGAGCCCAATCAGAAATACGAACCTAGTTTTTAAAGTGGGGCTTTGGGGAACCATGATGTGCCTCATATTTATTCTTCCCTTTGTAGATGTAGTTCTTCCCTCCTTCCACAATGATCTTGGTTTCTGGAACTACTTGTATGTGTTTTGATGTGAAATTAACTTTTCAGGTTTCTAAGATTATACATTCCAGCATTTGAAATGTAGAGTCTGAGTTGGGAAGGACTGCATTCAAAGAATTATAGTTTTACATAAACCCCATAAGAAGCATGAGACCAAGAAGGAAGATTATGGAAAAGAATTTAGGGGTCGATCGTATGTGTGAAGTGTTGAACTAGTGTTCTAGGGGCCACATTGGCATCACATAATTATAGACCAGAGGTTGATAGACTATTCTGAAAGGGTTAGACTGTGCATATTCTAGGCTTGCCAGCCAGACACTCTCTGTCACAACCACTCAATTTTCTCTTCCATAGTTGTTCAAAATCAACTCTAGCTTAGAGGATAATAACCTGGCTTGGTTTGACCTTACTTTGCCCTTCTACAGTAACTTCTGTAGATTTTGTAGGGTAACTTTGGAAAGTTTTATTGAGTAGTTATGCCTTGAGTAGGACATGAAAGAACATTTAGGATTTGACTAGTGCACAGTGAGCAATTGAATGAAAGGATTAACTAAGCAATTTAGGAGATGTTTAGGAAACATTGAATAAATCAACCTGGCTAATATTTAGACACTTGATTTCTCATTGACTAGATTCCAATTAATAGGGGCATTTCTAAACAGAAAGAATTAAGATAACCTGTCCACTACACTGGGCAACATAGCTATCACTTCCACCAGCATGAAAGGTAGGCATAGTGGATCTTGAGTAAATTGTTCTGCTTCTAACCTACTTCCTGCTCTGACAGAAAGGCAATTACTGATTCTCTAGTGTTAGATTACTTAGGTTTCCTTACTGGATTAATCACTGCGAGCCTCATTTTCCCAATCTGAAAAATGGGGATATTGTTGTATTGGAAATACGAGGATTTAGTGAGATAATCCATGTAAAGTGAACACTTTCCATTACCTCACTACTTATAATAGTAAAAGTTCAGTAAATTGTGGTTATTCTTTTTATAATCTCGGAATTAGATAGAAAATGTTAGTTTTGCTTTGTTGAGATTATTTCCTAAAGTAAATATATGTTTAGACTGGTTTGACTGTTTCACTTTGCATAAATAAATCCATGAGATTTATACAAATCTAGAGATGGTGGAAATAGTTGTCTGCTTCAGTCTTGTCTCTGCAGAACATGTCTCTCCTTGCATTCATTAATCACAAGAGCATAGCCACATAGATAGGTGGTCATAGTTCATACTTGCTGTGTGATTAAAAGTTCCAATGTCATAATAAGACATGGTATGGGAACAAGAACAGACATACAGACCAATGGATTCTAATAGAAAACCCAGATATAAACCCACAGGTTTATGGGCAGCTAATCATTGACAAAGGAGCAAAGAATATACAGTGGAACAAAAATGTTTATTCAACAAATGGTGCTGGAAAGTCTGGGAAGCTATATGCAAAAAAAAAAAAATGAAATTAGATCACTATCTCGCATCATGCACAAAAACCAACTCAAAGTGGATTAAAGACCTAGACATAAGACCAGAAACCATAAAATACCTGGAAGCAAAGATGAGTGAAACACTACATAACGTACACCTCAGTAACATCTTTAAGATACAGTACCCAACACAGCAATAGTGAAGGAAAGGATAAAGGAAAGGACTATATCAAGTTAAAGAGCTTCTGTACAGCAAAAGAGACATTACAAAAAACAGACAGACATCCCACTGACTGGGAAAAATTTTTCTCACACAGTACTAGTGATAAAGGATTGATCACAAAGATATACAAAGAACTGATGAAACTCAACAAAAATAAACAACCCCATCAAAAAATGTTCAGAGGGCTAAAAAGACATGTCTCCAAAGAGGAAATGTAGACGGCCAACAAGCATATGAAAAAATGTTCACCATCATTTGTAATAAGGGAGATGCAAATTAAAACCACAATGAGATACCCACACCAGTAAGAATGGCACATCTTAAAACAACTAGCAACAGCAAATGTTGGTGAGGATGTGGAGAAAAGGGACTCTCCTGCACTACCCAAAAGACACAAAAAACAGTGATTCAAAAAGATACCTGCACCCCCATATTTATTGCTGCTTTATTTACAATAGGAAAGACATGGAATCAACCCAAATGTCCAAAAGCAAATGACTGGATTAAAAAGATTACTCAGCAACCAAAAAAGATAAACTCATGCCTTTTGCAGCAACATGAATGGAGCTGGAAGGGATCATGCTTAGTGAAATAAGCCAGAAAGAAAAAGAGAAATACTGGTGATGGGAAGTCCACGAGGATTGCTGCTGAGATGAAAAAAGCCACAAAATGATGTAAAAAGTAAACTATAATAGTACTAGTAAAGTTACAATGTCAACTTAAAGTAACTCCACGTTAGCAATGGACTAGGTACACAAGCATATCCTCTGGAAGAACAATATACTTCAACCTCAGTCCTCAGAGGCTTCCCACAGATGAAGTCCAAGAAATAGGAGCTAAAAACTGTGATAAAACCCCTCACACTGACACCATGAATGAGACTCAATAGGAATAAGAAACAAACTACAGAATCAGTTTGCAACAAAACTTTTTAGTATTGGATTTAGCAGGTACAAATAATAAAATAAACATTTTTATAAAATACAGGTTTTTTTTTAGATTTATTTATTATTCATATGGAACTGGGGTACAGGCCAGAGATGTGGAAGATGAGAGGCTTCACCAGAGACAGAGTGGGGAGCAGAACAGGCAGATCTACGAAGTACACTGCTGAGGAGAGCAGCGGGCGGGTCAGGAGAGGTCTGCCGCGCCATGTGAGTCACCTCCAGGGCTGGCGGGGATTGAACTCATGTGGAAGTGGCTTTAGCTTCTTAGTGCTATGCTTTAACCCGCTGCACCACCAGGCAGGGCCCAAAATATAGTTTTTAAAAAAACGTAGAAACAATCAGATGTTACGGTTGGCCAGATTTTTTTTTTTTTTTAAAGAACTAGTTGTAGAGGCCCTCCCTGGTGGTGCAATGGGTTAGGATGTAGTACTGCAAGCTAGCTGCAGCTGCTTCAGTGCAAGTTAGATCCCCTGCCCTGGAGATGATCCACATGGTGTGGCAGACTTCTCCTGACCCTCCCCCCACTGTTCCCCTCAGCAGCGTACTTTGTCGATATGCCTGTTCTGCTCCCCACTCTGTCTCCGGTAGATTATCTCATCACCCCTGTACCTCTGGCCTGTGCCCCAGTTCTGTATGCATAAATAAATCTATAAAAAGCAAAACAAAACAACAGTTGTAGTAGTAGGGCATGGGTATTGCTGTGATCTACCAGTGCACACAAAGTTGATTTTTGTTTTTGTTTTTTCTTTTCTTTCATTCAAACATTTTCTGTCCCCAGCACTATTTTAGGCACTGGTAAAGAACACTGTAAACATGGATAAAAGATGATGCTTGTCCTTAGAGCTTATTGTCTACTCTTATCTTTGTTTTCTAGAGATGATAAGTTTGGGGGAGGGTGAAAGCAAAAGACAATGAAAAATACAGACTTAAAAAGTTTTTTTGGCTGCCATTTTATTGCCCATAAATAACCAGATCTATCCTAGTGCGCCAGTAAGCTTTCCTCACCCACACTAAAATATAATGAGTACTTAAGTATTAAGCAGTAGTGCCTACTGTTTTGGAGTTGTCTCATGAGCAAAGTCTTTTGATACTAGGATATCTCTGTATTCAAAACTCCTAACACTGCCCCAAAATTCACTTATGAAAAGATTAGGGCAATACTTTAATAGAAAAACTGCCTGTTTGGTCATAGGCCTTTTTTGTGTGTGTGCATAGAGAACTGGGGTACAGGCCAGAGGTGCAGGGGCAGTGAGAGGATTCATCAGAGACAGAGTGGGGAGCCAGAACAGGCAGATCCATGAAGTACACTGCTGAGGGGAGCAGCGGGTGGGTCAGGAGAGGTCTGCCACGCAATGTGGTCACCTCCAGGGTGGGCGGGGTTCAAACTCATGCTGACGTGGCTTTAGCTGCCCCCCCAGGCCTTTTATCACAAATATTTATGTCATATGTTTATTAATTTTGAAATGTTGGCCTTGTGCTGTAAAGAAACTGCTATATATGGGTATATATATGAAGTCCAAGTGAAATCACTGAGATTGTGAAAGAATAGAGTCCTGAAGGAACTCAGGGACAGAGCTGTGTTTGTCTGGGTAGAGATTTGAGGAAGGCTTCAAAGAGCATATTTGAACTGAGAAATGAATTAAAAAATGAATGGGATTTGATGATTGGATAAGGAGGTGGGGGTATGAAGAGCATTCTAAACTAAAAGGACATTGAATGTATAAGGACTGTTTTTGCAGAAATATGATAATCTAAAAAATTGGGCCTCTTGCTTGCCCTGTGAGGTTTGCTCTTTTCCTTCTTCCAATCATTTTACCCTTTACTTCTTTTTTCTGCGTATGATGATCTCTTGAGATTCATTAGAAGAGAGTAACTTTCCTGTACTATATTAATGGGATCCCAGAAGTAAAATATGTTATTTATGACATTGTTAATCAAATTTTCAAATGCACTGCTAAAGGATATCATGGAATGGGTGGTTGGGGTATATTTTTCAGGTTGAAAATATCCTCTTGCATGACCGAGGCCACTATGTCCTGTGTGACTTTGGAAGTGCCACCAACAGATTCCAGAATCCTCAAACTGAAGGAGTCAATGCAGTAGAAGATGAGATTAAGAAGTAAGCTTTTTCTACTTTCTTGGAATTTTGTCCATTATTAGAACAATAACGTCACTTTCAGCTTATGGATGTGATGGTTAGGGTGGGTAAACAGTGGTGCTAGTCTGTTGTCCCTCATTTTAGGGAGCATCATATGGGTTGTTGGATTGTTTTTTTTTTTTAAGATTTATTTGTGCATACAGAACTGGGGTACAGGCCAGAGGCTCAGGGGCAGTGAGAGGCTTCACCAGAGACAGAGTGGGGAGCAGAACAGGCAAATTGACGAGGTACACTGCTGAGGGGAGCAGTGGGCGGGTCAGGAGAGGTCTGCCACGCCATGTGGTCACCTCCGGGGCAGGCGGGAATCGAACTCATGTGGAAGCGGCTTTAGATTCTCAGTGCTATGCTTTAACCCGCTGCGCCACGAGGGAGGACCGATTGTTTGATTTTAAGTGGAGGAAAAGGAGAAGGTTCATGTTATTGATTAGCAGAGTAAAGTAAAAGAATCTTATAGCATGTCAGTAGCCCACTGGTCATTGTAGATAGTTTTGAGTTATGTTATAAAATCCTCAAAAAACTGAGTGGTGTTCACACAGTATTACTGTCATGTTCACAGCCACCATAACGTTATCAGTCAGCTGGTTGTGTCTGTGTGTGTGTTTTAACTGAACCTGGAATTGCTATGTATTCTTTCCAACTCCTAAGGAGTCTAGTGGAATTAATGGTGAGTAATTGAAGTCTGCAGATACTGAATCACTAAATTCCATGAGAAAACACTTCTTTAGATTTGTGATTCTGTGATTTCTCCTTTTGTCCAGAATGTTGGGTTCTGCATGGGTAACAGTATTTACTATTACTGCTCATAAATCAGATCTCCATACATCACCCATGCCATGACTGGGGCAGGAAGACTTATGGTCGATGGGCCCTGATGGATACCTAAAATCTCAGTGCTTTTTAGGCACTTAGAGACACACAGCATTAAGTCACTTGCTGCATAATACCAGGACACTTAAATTTGAAGATATGTTTATACTACTATGTTTTCTGAGCCAGAGGTAAGGGGGAAACTGTTGTTTTATCCCTATTCCAACAGGGAAGATCCACATTATATCCTTTCCAACCAGGACCTACTTTCTCTATTCTCCAGAGTGTCCCAACTGGTATTATATCTCTTTGAGACACACTGAAAGGAATTACTTATTTGAAAAACAGATCAGCAAAATGGTGTCAGACAACAAGGATTACCAAAAATCATTTCATTTGGGTGGGAGGGGTCCAAGAAAGTTGCTTTTAGAGCTTATTTAGAGCCTCACCATTAATTTTGGTTAGAAGGACTGCTGTCTAGGGCACCATGGGTATATACCAAGGACACTTTTCTTTTTATCTGTACTAGTCTTTCATGCTCTTTATGCAGATTTCTCCTAGGGAACTAGATTCTACTAATATATAATTTTAAAGTATTTCTGCTGCCCCTGGTTTTTAATTATAGCATTGACATATATTTAACACAAAATGAATCTCTTGGTTGTAGATACACGACGCTGTCCTATCGAGCACCAGAAATGGTCAACCTGTACAGTGGCAAAATCATCACTACGAAGGCAGACATTTGGGTAGGTGTCAACTAACCTATCCACATCACAAATATCAGCAGTCTTAACTGTAAATTCCCAAGTATAATCCAGACAGTGACATAGCACCATGTCATTATCTGCTTACCCCTCAGTGTTATTTTTGACTCAAGGTGATCAGCCTCTGCTTCTTGAAGCATATCAAGAGATTGCTTTAGAGCTCTGTGGAAATTATTCAGGTGATCTCCACATTACTTAGGTGATTTTCACATGTGTTACTAGTTCTTAACAGCAAAACATCTGAAATTCTTATTATTTATTGGAGTACAGTCTGGTTATAATGGTAAAAATATGTAACTCATTGACTAAATAATAGTGTTGGGTTCTGAATTCAAATTTCTAAAACGTTAGTAGTACAAAGTTTTTATATCTGCTGGTAAATAGATGATGCCAATATCTTTTCATAGACTCCTCTGCAGTCAGTTAAACCTCTATTATCAAATCTGCTTTACCTTTTAGGCTCTTGGATGTTTGTTATATAAACTATGCTACTTCACTTTGCCATTTGGGGAGAGTCAAGTGGCAATTTGTGATGGAAGCTTCACAATTCCTGATAACTCTCGATATTCTCAAGATATGCACTGCCTAATTAGTAAGTATTTCAAGTTTTTCATTTTTTATGTATATTTTATATATATATATATATATACATATATATACATACATCATTCTTCCTTTTTGTATATATCCTTTCTCCTCTCAGGTGTAGTCTGCATAAAATTTCCACCACCAGTTCACCTGTGCACCATCTTACTTCCTCTGTTTTGAGTTCTGTCCCATCCCCTCCTTTGCAGAATGTCTTTGATTTACAGTTGTCTGTTTTTTAATTTATTATATTTTTTGGCCCTGCTTTCTTATTTGGTTCCCCAACATTCCTCCTATAAGTGAAACCATCCAGTATTTTTCTTTTTCTTTCTGGCTTCTTTCACTGAGCGTAATCCCTTCCAGCTCCATCCATGTTGCTGTGAATGACATGAGTTTATATATTTTTTGATAGCTAAGTAATATTCCAGCATATGTACCACATCTTTTTGATCCAGTCATCTATTTTTGGGCATTTGGGTTGTTTCCATATCTTACAAATAGTGCTGCAGTAAACATAGGGGTGCAGGCATCCTTATGAATTAATATTTTTGTGTCCTTTGGGTAAATTCCTAGGAGTGGAATTGCCTGTTTTGTTATGGAATTGTCTGTTTTTCTTGATCTTTTGGATTTTTTTTTAACTTCTATTCTATTTATTTCTGCTTTGATTTTTACTATTTCCTTGCCTCTACTGGCTTTTGGGGTTTTTTTTTGTTGTTGTTCTTTTTCAGTTTTTTAAGATGAGAAATTAGTTTGTTTCTTTGAATTCTTTCTTGTTTCTTGATGTGAGCTTTTATTGTTATATATTTTCCTCTTAAAACTGCTTTTGCTTTGTCCCATATGTTCTGGAGAGTTGTGTCCTCATTGTTCATCTCAAGGTAATTTTTAATTTCTTCTTTGATCATTGATCCAGTAGTCTTCCAGTAGTGTGTATTTCAATCTACATGAGGTAGGAGGGTTCTTTGCTTTCTTTTCATGGTTTATTTCTAGATTGATGCCTTTATGGCCAGAGAAGATAGTTGGTATGATTTTTATCCTAGTGTAGTGTATCTGTTGATGTTTCTCTTGTGTCCCAGTATGTGATCAATCCTGGGGAATGATGTGTGTGTACTTGAGAAAATGTGTACTTGGATATTTTTGGGTGCAGTGTCATAAGTCTTTAGAGCTCTAGTGTCCTTGCTTATTTTTTGTCTCTTTGGTCTATCCATTGGTGAGACAGGTGTGTTGTAGTCTCTTACTACATATGTATTTTCTTTAATGTCTGCTTTCAGAAATGATAATTTATATGTTTTGGTGCTCCTTCATTTGACAAGTACATGTTGATGGAAGTTATGTCTTCTTGATATATTGTCCCCTTAATCATAATGTAGTGACTGCCTATGTCTTTTTTTACCGTTATGTTTTAAGCCTGTTTCATCTTGTATAAGTTTAGTTGTTTCTGCCTTCATTTTGGTCCATTTGCTTGTAGGATGGTTTTCTAACCTTATACTTTCAATGTATCTTTATCTTTTGTCGTTAAATGTGTTTCCTTTAGATAGCAAAAAGATGAGTTTTGTTTTATAATCTGGCCCGTGACTCTGTCTTTATTGATGAGTTTAATCCATTTACATTTAGAATTAATATTGATATACTAGCATCCAATTTTGCCATTTTATTTTCCTTTTTTTTTGATTGTATTCCTCACCTTATTCTGTCCTTTCTATTCATTACTCTGTTGGTTTTGGCTTTAGGGCTTCTTGTAAAATTTTTTGGAGTAGGGGCTTAGCAGTAATGAATTTCTGGAGATTCTTTTTGTCTGAGAAGGGTATTATTTTTCCTTCATGGAGGTAGGAGAACTTTGCAGGGTAGAGTATTCTTGTTTGTTGATTTGGAGTTTGGTAAATATGTCACTCCATTCTCTTCTGCCATGTGGTTTTTCTTCAGAGAAGTCTGATGTCAGCCTGATTGGTTTTCCTTTATAAGTTATCTGTTTCTTCCCCCTCATTAGTTTCATTATATTTTCCTTGTCTTATACCCTTGGAAACTCTACTGTTATGTGGCTTGCTGTAGTTTTCTTTCCACTGTGGTAATTTGGTGTTCTTTTATTTTTCTGTATGTCTGTTTTCATTTCTTTCTTCTTGCTTGGGAAGTTCTCTTCAGTATTCTCCTTGAATAGTTTCTTGGTTCCTTTGTCTCTCACCTCACCTTCTGGGATTCCTGTAGTTCTTATATTTCCTTTCCTTATGGTGTCAGATAGTTCTCAAAGTGTTTCTTCATTCATTTTCCTTTGTACTTCTCTTTCCTTTTCCTTTTTTTTTTTTATGTCTGTATCTTTGAGAGTAGTGATTTGTTCTTCTATTTCTTCTATTTTCATGGCTTCTCCCAGAATTCTTGAGCTCCTCCACTAATCCCTGGGTGTCTTCCAATTCCTTCGCTTTCTTCTTTAGGGATTCCTTTTTGTTCCTCAGTTCGTTGACTATTCTTGCCTCTTTCTGCATTTTCTCTTAATTCTTTGTTTCCACTATGGCCTTTTTGAATTCTTTATCTGTTAGATGGAAATATTCTTATGCATCCATCTTATTGGGTTCTGGAGGTTAACTTTTTTTCTGTGGAGTATTATTTCCAGAAAAGCCTGCTTGATCATTTGTAATTTTCTCTCTTCCTATTGTTAGCCTTTGGCTTTGTTCTGTTTGTAGTGCCCATGCACTGCTCAGTTTCATTTTTTAATTCTAATTCCTCAGAATTAATTGGAGGATAAAGTGTTGTGCTAAAAGATAAATCAGGTGCTAATGGTTTGTCACCCAAAGATAGTACAACAGTGTCAAATCCGAAAGGTGGGTCTTTTTGTCGGAAATCTAAGCTCGGTTTTATAACTGAGCATAAATCCTAATTGTGCCTTGAGCAGTTTAGTGCTACTCTGTTCTCTTGCAGTCTTTTTGAAAGCTTGCAGACCAGAGGAGTCCAGCTGACTCATATCAAGTGATAACAAATTCATCTTTGCAAAACTGGAAGCAACTCAAATTAAAGTGATTGCAGTGCGTTGGCTGGAGTGAATACATAATTAAGACTATGTAACTCTCTGGAAGTAGGTTTTTCCTCTCATTTAGGTTAATCACTGGATTTTGATAACAAGCATTTAAACTCAGTGCTTTGTTTAAAATGTTTTTTTGAGATTCTGCATGCTTTTGTATCATCACAGCAAACATATGTACTAATGTTCACTAACCAGATGGTAGAATAAGTCATCTTTGCACAACCTTCTGTATTAAAATCTTAAAGATACAGATATTTTGATCATCTTTTTACATTGGTCAAAATATTTAGCATCTAAACTTTAACCATTAGGGGTAATAAATCTTGAGCAACCCAGTTTGGGTTTTGTGTGGTGAGCACTAGAGAAAATAGAACCAGTTGACATGAAGTGGATTATCTGACTTTTATTGATGAGCTACTTGTACCTCATTTATTTCTTAAAACTCTCTTCATAGTATTGTCCAAATGGGGCATTGAGGTAAAGAAAGTACAGCTATTTTACCCTCAAGTAAACATAGATCTTGTAAGTGGAAGGGTATATAGACATCAGTCTCTTGCATTTATTAATAAAAAGGAATGGATTACGGCATTTAATGATGATTGGATCATTTTCAGAGGTCAAGCATTGTATCTCTTCTAGAATTGTAGCTGTGTAGTTAGCTTGGCAAAAAAATATATATATATAGAAAAATTGCTGAATTTGATGTTAGAATGATAGGCTTTTAGGTAATTTCTTTTTTCCTTTTAACATTCATGTAGCAAATTCATATTAGAAAAACAACTTGTGGGGAATGTGTATTACACAGACATCTTCCCTAAACTATTTCTATTTCAGTTTGAAAACTTGAGAAGTCCACTGTCCCCCTAAACTCAAAGGTCTAAATTTGTATTTATTAGCATTGCCTTTCCTAGCCCTTTACTTCTAATAAAAGGTTTCCCTCTCCTTTTAGTTTCTATAAATGGTGTCATTCAAGTCTGGATAACTGAAAGTTAAGGTTTTCTATGTATCTGTTTTGCAAGAGAGAAGAGTCAGTTATTTCCTGACTGGTTTAATTCTTACTTTGGAGTTTCTCCTGTTTTTATTATATTCTCTTCAGTCATATCACTGCCCCTCAGTTCATGTCTGTCCTGGTGAATTGGCCACCTCTTCAATCTTTCCAGCACCCCATTACCACAAGACAAATCTTATAAAATGCCATCCTATCATGTCCCTGTTCATTATACCCCAGGACCAAATTCTTAACACTGTACTTAAAATCCTTCATATTCTGGATCCATCCACCCATTAAGCTTTACTACCCTGTATCCTCTGACAAGGAAACCCCTGCCCTGTCCATTGGCTTCTGTGATTCCCTGCAGCAAATCATTTCCCTGCCTTTCTTCCGGTCCATTTTTGCTCAGGCTGTTCTCTCAACTGGTAGATCGTTTTCTTTGTATTCAACTAACTAAATTCATTCCTGACTTTAAGGAAGGACCAGCTCAAGCCTGCCTATCATGCAAGACCTTTGCAAGATTGCAGCTTCATCATTTTTTCCCCTGAATTTAGTGTCCCAACCATTCATTTGATTTCTTGAACAGTGAATTGACTTGCATTGTTGCTTATACAGTTGTGTGTGTTTGTGTGTCTTCTCAGAGACTTTTTTCTTGAGGCTTTTTCCAGCTTCAAATGGTAGACGCTTAGTATACCTGCAGCCAAAGAATAATAAGTTATTAAATTTAACTTTTGATTGTAATTATCAAGAATGATTTTTGGTTTAACAAGATACAATGAACTAAGGAAGCCAGAGGCCAGACAATGTGATGTCCTAGTTATCAGATTATAAAGATGGTGATTTTCTTATTGAGAGCTTGAGTCTCTGTTTTTCAAGACACAAAATGTGAACTACAAGTGTCTGTGTTAATAACACTTTGTTATTTCCTGATGGATATTAAATATATTAAGAAAGTTAGATGGGAGGAAAGGGGCTAATGCATTTTCTGACTTTTATGGGAAGTTAAAAATTATAAAACAAGACAGTTTTGGTAATAGAAAAATTGTGATTCCTAGTTAATGTAATAACTGTTAGGTTACCCTTAAATAAATGCACATATGTTTGCCTTAGGGTATATGTTGGAACCAGACCCTGACAAAAGGCCGGATATTTACCAGGTCTCCTACTTCTCATTTAAACTACTCAAGAAAGAATGCCCTATTCCAAATGTACAGGTATGTGCAAGGTGCCTTTTAAGGGAAGTAAACATCAAATTGTTGTTTAGAATTTCTGAAGGTCTTAGTCAGCTGTTTAATATATAACTTTACTTTTTCTAGGAGGAAAAGTAGTTGCTATAAGTAGAATCCATTTTTCTCATAGAATTTAATTTAATAAAAAGGAAAAAAATTCTTAGAGATTGGTTTTAACAATTTGGGTGAAGGTTGACTAACCTTTTGTTTGGTCAGTAGTTTACTTAGAAGCCTGTTGTATTTACCTAGAGGTGGTTAGACAGGTTGTTTTCCTAGGCAAGACCCTGACTTGCCCCCTTGCCTGTTGGAACATAATTCCTATGTCCCTTTTGAAGGAGACTTCATTATATCAGAGCCTTCTCGATTTTGTTTCTGCTGTTGGCCTCCTATAACTCATGTTCCGTTTCATCTTGCCTCCCCACATTTATTAGGCTATAGGAACGCTTTCTACACTTAGTAATCCTAAAGTCTACACTCAGCAGTTTTCAGAGTACACTTGCAAACACCCCTTTTATAGTTTGACATGTTTTTCATGTCTTAGCATAATTCAACTTTTGAATATTTGACTATGAATGCCTTAGTAAATAGTAAATGCCTATCTGAAATATTCTTCCTAGTTTCTCCAGTAATGTACTTTTAGGTCACTATTGGGGCTTCAGGTGCTGAAATTCAGTGAACTCCTGTTTCCCTGCTACATTTAAAATTAGATGTGGGCATCGTTCAGATGGAGCTCAGAATAACAGCTACTGGAATTGAGTGGGAGAACATAGCTTGACTAGTCAGGCAACCAGATATTAGATCCATGTGACTGAACAGTAAGTTACTGATTCCTGATAGATAGGCTCTTGCCCATAGGATGGAGGGCAAGGGTCAGCCAGAGGAGATTTTCTGTTTTCTCCCAGTCTTATCAAATAATTTTCCCCCTCTCTCTTAGGAGAGAAATGCCTGAAGGATGGAACAAAAGCTATACAATTTTCTAGTAGAAGTTCACCATCCCCAAAACATGAGGGAAATGGGAGTTTTTAAAAACTAATAGTCCATTTGTCAGGTTTCCCAGATTAAAAAGAAGAATATTGTGCAGTAACCTAACATGATCATGTTTCTTTTTGCTGCCCCACTTTGCCATTCATCAATTCATGCATGAAATACAATTGGAAACATTCAGGTTGATAACTAGTTTTTCAAAATAAGCCTTTCCAAGTCTCATCTCATTTGGTACTCTCTGAGTGACAGTAAGAGTTCTCTAGTGGTCAGGGGCAGCTTATGTTCCTTCATGAAACATTAATTGGATGGTGTAGGTCCAAGCTGAAGGAGAACTGGTTGGCCAGTGGTTGGGAAGAGGTGCTGGCTTGGAGACCAAATACGCAGTGCTTGTGGTTTTCTCCTAACATTCCAACTAGGAGACTGAACATATGCTGGTTTGGCACAGTAGTCAACTCTGAAGTCTCTAAGATCACAGAGCTTAATAGCATCATCGGTTACAGACCTCTCTTTCCCATTTCTACCATACATCCTTAGTCCTGGCCTATAGGAAGCAAAGAACACTGAGATCAAGCCCCAGTGACCTCAGCTGGGTGCAGACAGGAACTTGAGAATGACAGGAATGAGTATGCCATAGGCAGGCTTCTCTGACCTCCTCTCAGATACTTTGCCTCCCAGAATGTGGCTGAGTCTGAGTGGGATATGCTTTTAGTTAACTTTCCTTCCCAGAGATCAGGGCCTGGAACCTTTACAGAGTACTCTAATATGTATTTTCATCAACTCGGTCACGGTAATTGTTCTTTAACAAAGAAATCTGTGGTATCCCTTTTTAACATTTCCTTTCAATTTCATAGAACTCTCCCATTCCTGTGAAGCTTCCTGAACCAGTGAAAGCCAGTGAGGCAGCTGCAAAAAAGACACAGCCAAAGGCCAGGTAAGAAATGCCCTAGTGAGCACACGTCCTGCTCTAGGTGCTGCAGTAGTGCTGGGCTGGTGTCTTGAGTTTCTAGATTCTTATGTTGCCACACCAGAGGCTGCACAGAAAAGGAAAGCTGTTCTTTGGGAGTATAAGAAAGAATATAATGAAATACTGTGATCTACATTTGAAAGAGAACCAAAAACTCCACAGCTGTTTCCTTAGCTTTGGAATAGGCACAGAAGCATTCAGCGAGGAGGCAATAGCAGACTTTAAATATTGCTGTTACAGTTGTGTCCTAAACATTTGTCTTGATCTTTGTTTAGCTACATTCAGCACCCTCTTTTTATGACTTTGAGCACAGGAAAGGTCAAAGCACTGAGTTCATAAATAACTAAAGTTCATAAATAAAATACTCCTGATGTGGATCTTAACAAGTCACCTTCTGTATAAAGTAGGGTCACCCAAGTAACAGATGCCAAGATGCTTTTACTTGGGAAATACCCCTGTGATAGAAAATGAGGATGCCTAGGGAAGTTGGGAGAACCATCAAAAGGCGAGTAAGTCTCTGACACAGAGGAAGGTTGGGTGGAGAAGGTTCAGTAGAAGTGACCTAGAAACTGCCACACAATTTAGGGAAGGTTCCTTAAAGGTGTCAGGGTGCCCTGGAGCCGGAGTCTACCACCAAAGAAGTCTGTCTCCTGGGAGCAGCTTACGGGAAGCATGGCACTAGGGTTTTGGGAGCATAGCAGATAGGGAACTTGATCTTTCATACCACTTGTAGATGAAGATCTGCAGGACACATCCTCACAACTGCCATGCCTTCCAAGTGAGTAATTCTGAGAGTAGTCCAGGTCTAGTTTATAACCCTCTTTTAGTACCACACTTCCATGTCAAGGAAATATTAGCAGCAAATTATATCAACACAGTACCCCAGATGGTTATATGAATTTTAATAGAATGGTAAAATAACTTCTATATTTAAAAAAATTCTTGACTGTAAAATGACTGTTATGCATAGAGTTATTCCAGATGTGGTTTGAAAGTAAGACTTTAGTTTTAACAAATTTAGCAAACTGTAACCATGTTGTTACTGTGTGGTCTCTTGAATTCTTAAGTTGACAATGCTCACCTTTGGGAACTGGTTTGGAGGGGAGATGATTTAATTAACTTAGTCTTTTGGGTTTGCGGGCATATTGTATGAGGCCCAGACAGCGTATGTACACAGACTAAACAAGTGTCCCTTTCTTCGCTCCCACAAAGCATACACACTTATAAAAATATAAACAAGGGCTAACATTCGAGTGATAGTCTGTTATGTAACATGAAGTAAATAATCACTATATCATAAAGCAAATGAGAACTTCAAATGTGTCAATGAATTTGAAACAGCATTATAAGCTGTAGAGTGCTGAAAGTGTTCATTTGCGTGATCAGTAATGCAGAGAGAAAATGCAGACCTTATAGCTGAAATTTATTGTCCTAAATTGTCTGATCTTAGTACAGTATTTCATTTGTGCTATCACATTTGCTTCCTGGTGCTGAGAGATGGGTTTTTCTTTAACTCTATTTTCAAAATAGACACTATTCATTGAGGTATCATATATACAAGGTATTTTATATAAATAAGATGACTTTCTCCCCTTCTGACAAAACCAATAAGGTTATTATTCTCATTTTATAGACGAGGAAACATTCAGAATTGTAAGTTGCCCAAGCTAGTTAGTGGATATGTGGCTAGTAAAAGAAACTGAACCCGAGTGTCCACTCTGTTTTCTGTACATTAAGTGATTTATCCAAGATCACATAGACTGACAGCTTAAAGCTGGATCTCCTAACTTCCAGGGCTGCATTTTCTTACAGCATATTTAGGTCTATACATTTTGAGCAGTCTAAAATGGTTTTACAGTGATTTGCATTTTGACATTCACATTTGCCTGACAGTGTGGGCATTATTTTCCCTACTTTATACACAAGGGACTCAAGGCTAAAATAGGTTAAACAATACACCTATTATGGCCTGCTTAGTAGGGAGCCATAGCTCAGTGACTCCAAATGCTCTTGTTTCTAAGGTGTGTTACCCTCAGGAGAAGACCAATGTGGAAATTTTTAGCATTTGGTTTTCCACAGAAGTCTGTTCATCTCCCTCACTTTCAGTTTTATCTTCCTTAATACCTATCTCCTTTTCCCCAGCATTGTCCAATTTTTCTTTCCCACTTCCCCTCACCAAATGTGGTAAATTTAATGTTATTTGTTCTCCACCCAGCACAAGAGGGTGTGTCTCATAGAACACCAGTGAAAAGCCTCAGTGTTCAGAATTACCTTGGAGGTGGGCCCTCCCTGGTGGCACAATGGGTTAGGACGCAGCACTGCAAGCTAGCTGCAGCTGCTTCAGTGCAAGTTCTGCTCTACAGGACTGAAGTTACCATCTGGACTTTTGCACTATCAGAGAGAAAGCTGATCACACAGCAGTGCTCCCTGTGTTGATTTGAACTAGATTTGGCTGTAAATGATAAAGTCCAAAATGACAGTGGCTTATTAAAATAGGTTATTTTTTTTCCCCTTGTAAGTAAACAAGTCTCATGGTAAGTAGTCCAGGTGGATATGGTGCCCTCAGGTGCCCAGGCTTCTTCAAGTTAACTATTCTACTACCTTAGTCTTATGCACCAAGATGGCAACATCCCTACTCCTAAAAGCAGGTTAAAGGGTTAAAGAATAGTCACAGAAAAAGAGAGACAAAGGGCATACACATCTATTTCTCAGGATTTCTTCAAAATTATCTGCTTAGCCTCTGTATGAGACTGGAACACAGATACATGGTTAACCTGAAGACGAGGGACTGGGCAATGTGATTCTTGTGCTAGGTGTGTATGTATGTAAAAAAATGTCAGTTGAAGGACTTGGAGCTCCTGTCATAATCCCCAAAACTTTTACTTTAATTATTTAATTATGCCTTTTAGTTGCTTTATTGGTTTCACTCATTAAAACACTTTTTAATGTGGAGAGGTTATTTTGAGAGTTCTAACCAGGTTTGAGTTCTTTCTTTTTTATAGCAGTTTATTTTTACATCATTTTGTACATTTTTTTTTCCATCTCAATTGTAATCCCCGCGGGTTTCCCATCACCAAGTCACCCGTGTGCCATCACCATAATCCGGTGCACTTCCCTCCCCACCCCCCCACCTCCCCGTTTTTGATCCTATTCCCCACTCCACCCCCGCAAAATGACTCTGGTATATGGTTGTTCATTATTTTTGTTATTTTCTTGCCTGGTCCATTATACTCCTGCTATGAGTGAAACCATCCAGTATTTTTCTTTCTCTTTCTGGCTTATCTCACTAAGCATGATCTTTTCCAGCTCCATCCAAGTTGCTGCAAAAGACATGTGTTTCTCTTTTTTGGTTGCTGAGTAATATTCCATTGTATATATGTACCACATCTTTTTTATCCAGGCATCTACTTTTGGGCATTTGGGCTGCTTCCATGTTTTTCCAATTGTAAATAAAGCAGCAATAAACATGGGGGTGCAGGTATTATTTTCAATCACTGTTTTTGTGTCTTTTGGGTAGATACCTAGGAGTGGGACTGCTGGGTCATAGGGAAGCTCCATGTTTAGCAGTTTGAGGAACCTCCAAACAGTTTTCCATAGTGGTTGTACTAGTTTGCATTCCCACCAGCAGTGCAGGAGAGTTGCTTTTTCTCCACATCCTTACCAACATTTGTTGTTGCTAGTTGTTTGAAGATGTGCCATTCTCACTGGGGTGAGGTGGTATCTCATTGTGGTTTTAATTTGCATCTCCCTTATTACGAGTGATGTTAAACATTTTTTCATATGCTTGTTGGCCATCTGCATTTCCTCTTTGGAGAAGTGTCTTTTTAGCTCTTCTGCCCATTTTTGGATGGGGTTGTTTACTTTTGTTGAGTTTCATCAGTTCCAGGTTTGAGTTCTTTCTATATCTGCACACCACCTGCTCCAAATCCCTCTTTGCATCATCACCCACAATGTATTCTGGGAAATCCTAGGAGGTATTAGGTAAAAGGATTCCAAGATGAAATAAGCTTGATATAACTGAAAAATAAGTTTGAGAAACACTGCATTCTATATAGTACTTAATTTGAGCTTCTCCATACATATTCACACATGCAAAGACATCTCAAATATTGTGCTCAGTATATTTTGCTTAGTAGGTTGACACTTTTTTGCCCACACAATCTTTATCTGTAAAAGCAATTAATCCATAATATACTGTGGGACACCTTCTGGGAAATATCAGTGAAGTAGATGTAGAAGGCTTGGATGAATGTGGAAGAGAATGCTAATCCAACATGTACTCTATCTACTCCTCTCCTGTTTTCCCAGATGTTAACATGAATCTTTACTTTTTTAAAATTCCTTTTCTAGACTGACAGATCCCATTCCCACCACAGAGACTTCAATTGCACCCCGTCAGAGGCCTAAAGCTGGGCAGACTCAGCCGAACCCAGGAATCCTTCCTATCCAGCCAGCCCTTACACCTCGAAAGAGGGCCACAGTTCAACCTCCCCCTCAGGCTGCAGGTCAGTTAACTAGATTGGTTCAAAACTTGTTATACCTCTTTGTTATCCTGGATAATAGCGAAGTCAGGGAAAATCTGGTTTTACTCCAGGAATGAAATTTAGCATCACATAAAGAGGGTCTCCCTATAGTGGGGCTGCCATTGTAGTTGTATGGCCAGAGTCTGGGGGGGCCTGTGGGGAGAGCTTGGTTATTGTGGGGGGATGGCTCATTGATATCTGTGAGTTATTTCAAGACTGCTGGTGTCTGTTGTTTTTGTTGCTAGACTTGGCCCTGATTTTGTGGATGAGTACATGAACCCATACCTACCTCTTTACTTTATATACTTATCTTTTTCTTTAAAGAAGAAAGACCCATCTCTTTTTGTCAAAGGGGAGTTGCTTCTTAAATGTTCTGTCTCCTAAAGTATCTGTCACCTTTCTGTATTTGGTATTTGTTTCCAATGAGGTGATACTTAGATACTCAGGCTGCTGATTAAAGGCATAATTGACTAATAGGATGGTGAATAAGGGAAGGCTTTATGAATGAAGCAACTACTAAACCTTGTCATGGAACTTTTTTTGAACTCTCTGTATAAGCACATAATTTAGGATGAAGCAGAAAGGACCTTCCAGGTACAAAGGCAGTGAGAACCTCATGGGTGTTGGAATTATCTGCTCATTTATTGTTACTGGAATAGACTTGGGTTCTGCTTCCTATACTACCAAAACATCAATAAGCAGAGACAGGAATTGAATCTATAAGCACTTTTATTTTTCAGATTTCTGGCCATTGATATGCAAGAACAGTGGGCATTGCACCTTGAAGAAACCATTCTGCCATCTCACCTTGAGCTGTCCTTTTTATGAGTTAAAAAGATAGTTACTCATAAGCAACCAGCCCATTAGAACAGCCCATCGTAGCTGATGTTTCTGGTATTCACATTCAGACCCCAGAACTTGTTACCAGCCTCCCATTTATCTTGACCCTGGCACATCTGATGGCTTCAGTGTCCAGGATTCCTTTGGACATCATCAGAGCAGGAATCGCAGTTCAAAGCAAGAATTTTAGTGTAAAGAAAACAGATCATTAGTTATATAGTGTGTACATGTAGCCTATGCTATGTGTATATATGCAGATTCATATACGAGGTGTGATGCCTTTCCCTTCCTCCCTAGCCCCTTATCATTATCACTCCCTTTTTATTGCTTTGGCAAGAAAGAAAGATGTTTTGTCTGGAAAAGTTTCGAGCTGTTGAATGAAGTTTATTCTCATTGCAGGATCTAGCAATCAGCCTGGCCTTTTAGCCAGTCACCCCCAACCCAAAACCCAGCCCCCATCTGGACAGCCTCAACCCAAGCAGCCACAGGCTCCACCTCCCTCTCAGCAGACACCTTCCACTCCTGCTCAAGGTGTGCCCACTCAGGCCCAGGCCACACCCCAGCACCAGCAGCAACTCTTCCTCAAGCAGCAGCAGCCACAGCAGCAGCCATCACAGCAGCAGCCATCACAGCAGCCACAACAGCAATCACAGCAACCACCCCAGCAGCCAGTGAGCACGTATTACCAGCAACAGCAGCAGCAGCAGCAGCAGCAGCAGCAGCAGCAGCAGCAGCAGCAGCAGCAGCAGCAGCTGCCTCAGCAGCCCCAGTCTCAGCAGGTAAGGTCTGCTTTGCATAGTGAAAAGCCTACTAGGTACAGCTGTCTTCCTTGGGAAGCGCTGAGAATACAGAGAGCCATTGATTGAGCACCACACATGGTTTCTCACAGATGTAGATAAGGAAGCTTTGAATAGGAGTGCAGTCTCTGGCTCACTGAAACCCCTTTCACATTTCTTGTCAATTAGTAGAACTGTTTACATGACTGAGGAACTTCAGGGAAGGAGATGTATTTTATGGACTTTTTCCTCCCTCACACAACTGTAGCACCATTATGCCAAAACAAAATTATAGTAATTATTTATTAAGTATACTGTAGGTTTAGTTCGTTCTATTGTCTTAGAATTTAAGTTGGCTTATTTAATGAGAATCCAAACAAGGTCCATCTGCGTATTTAGTTGTGGTATGTCTTTTTTCTTTCATCATTTTTCAGCTTTTCTTATTAGGAATGTAATCATTTTATAATGATTGACTCACCTATTAAGTTCTAATATCTATAGGTACCTTCTCTCTATTTTTTCTATCCCCTTTTGTCAGTTTTTAAAACTGACAAAGTTTTAAGTGACTGGCTCATTTGTCCTCTAGAATTTTCCACATTCTGGACTTGGCTGAATAGATGTCATTTAATATGTTCCTTCATTCTGTGTATAAATAGGTGATTTCTTGAGGCTTACTCAATATTCAGTTTGATAGTGCTTTGTTATTCCAGTTGTATCACAGTTGTATAACATACAATAGCTGTTTGTCCTCTCTTTTATTAATATTAACATCAATCAGTGGGTTAGGCATTATCTGTCTTATCCATTCATTTAATATTCCCTGTCAGCTTAGCAGCCAGTGTTTATCATTAATTCATTAGGCGTGGCAAAGTGGTGATATTCTAGTGATGTAGTTTTTGGAGTTGGTGGGTTTAGAGTGTGGGATCCTTGGGTTCACTCTGGGAAAGGTTTCACTAGAGCTCCCCTTTCATTGGCACACAGTGAATTTCCCAGGCGAATTTCTCCATGAAACAGATATGTTACTTATATTTAAAGAGCAGGTTTATTTGGGAAAGGGGACAGGAAATAAAGGACAATTGTGTAGACACAAGTGGGCAGAAAGAGCTGCCCCGAAAAGGACATATTTGCTAAGAGAAAGGCCTGTTTGGTTGCAACCTGGCAGCCTTGAGGAGAGCTTCCTCTGCTGAAGGAGGTCATAAAGAGAAGCCCTTGCAGTTCAGGAAGACTGATGCCCTGCAGAGGAAGAGAGTTGGTGAAAAGAAGTATCTGCATACTCACAGATAGGCAGCGCAGAGATTGCACTGACAAGATACTTCTTCTCTTTGGGAGGGGCTCACTGCCTCATGGAGTGGCTTGTTTGTTTTTGATTTTGAATAAAATGTAGAATTTGAAAGGGGCCAGAGAGTCTACAACGGGTCCATATTTTTACCTTCAGGTCTAACTTCCTGACAGTACCTACAGCAGTCTAATACCTGCTTGGATCTTGGGCTTTGTATTCTGGGTATTGCTGCCTAAGGATCTTAGTTCAAATCCTTTCTACCCCTACCTTCAGCTCTTAGCATTGTGCGAGCCACGTTTCTGGTCTTACGGCTCCTCTCCTTTCTAGTGTCTCTATTCTTATCCTCCATCATACTTCACTAGGGCTAGAAATTTTCTATGAAGAACTTTTCTCATCAACTATTTGGAAACCTTGAGGAACTGTACAGAACAGATAGGAAAAATGCATGATTCTTTCCCTTTGTTTATCAACTTTCAAAATAAATACTGGTTCCTAGTATTATCCAAAGGTGACCTATAATAAAGATTTTGGTTTTTTATTATTATGAACTCTTGAATTTTACCACATTTGATATATTTCCAGACATTATAGTTTTTAAAAAATTGTTTTGATGTTTAAATTGTCCCAATTTTTACTGGGGAAGTCTCTTCAGTTTGCTCCTAACTCTTTTGACTGTGACTCAGTTGTCTTTAATGGTTTTCTACTATTTAACAGCTGTTTCATACATAGTCTGCCCTTAACCTGAAATCAGACATTTTTGTAAGGAACTCTGTTTCCTGTTATTGGAAATGGAACGTAGAGATTATAATTTTGATGTTTGAATACTCATTTCCAAGTACACTTATTATTTTTAGGTCTTTTAAGTGAGTAGTTAGGAAATACATTTTGTTACTGTATAATCCCACACATTCAAATTTAAAATGAGATGTGTAATTACAAGAGCTTTGACTAACTTCTTGGATTTTATATTTGTATTTTTATCAGCTGAAAATTGTGATTCCTAACAGCAGTGATATACTTACTTAATTAATTTATAGTTTCAAGATAACAGTACCAATATGGTTATTATAAACATTTCAAGATGTGTTTGCTGTTTTTTACTCTTAGGATATTCAGCACAGTTTTTTGTTTTGTTTTGTTTTGTTTTGTTTTGTTTTGTTTTTCCTTTATGGATTTTGGCTGCCTCTTTAATACACAGGTTTATTTGCTTTGGGTTGTTTTTTAATTTTGTTTTGTGAAAATATAAAAGATTTACATAGTTCAAAATTAAATCTGCAGAATTCTTAACCCCTGTATCCTATGTGTAGAGGTATCCCTCATTCCTGTTTACAACATGTGAGTTCCTTTTTTCATATATATATGAAATATGTATATATCTGTGCCATATATATATGGTACTATATAATCTATATCAGTTTATAATATAGTTTTTATATATATTATATACTTATATAATACATAATATAGTTTATGTTACATATTTATATATGTTACATATATATATAAATACAGTATTTATTCAGTCAGTCCCTTATTTATAGATATTTGTTTCTAGAACTTCGCTGTTGTAGGGAACTGTTTATTGACATTCTTCTTTACTAACCCTTTAACTTTGCACCTTTAAGCAAACAACATCTTCTCAGTTAATACTGTAACAGTATTTAGGATTTTTTTTAAAAAAAGATTATTTATATATACAAGAACTGGGATATGAGCCAGAGTTGTGGGGATTCACTAGAGACAGTGGGTAGCAGAACAGGCAGATCAACTGAAATACACTGCTGAGAGGAGCAGCAGGTGAAACAACAGAGGTCTGTTGTGGCATGTGGGTAGTGAACTTGTGCTGCAGTGGCTGCAAATAGCTTTATAGTGATGACATAGAAGAGTATCTCTATTTTCAAGAAATTATAAAAAATATATCTTGAAATAATCAGTTACCAATAGAAAGTAAAATATCATTTAGTATGATAGAATATACTGAATATTTTGAGTATTTAAAGATGGGAGTCTTTAGGAAAGAAGATAGAGTTATTGGAAGCCAATATCATCCTTAGTGGTGAAAAGCTGAAAGCCTTCCCCCTAAGGTCTGGAACAAGAGAAGATGTCCACTCTCACCACTGCTTTTCAATATAATATTGGAAGTCCTAACCAGAGTAATTGGACAAGAGGAAGACATGCAAGGAATCCATACAGGGAAAGAAGAAGTAAAACTATTACTGTTCGCAGATGATATGATAATATATATATGGAGAACCCCAAAAATTCCACAGAAAAACTAATCAACTGGTTCAGTAAAGTAGCAGAATACAAAATCAACACACAAAAATCAGCACCTTTTCTATATGCAAATAATAAATATGAAGAAGATCTCAAGAAAACCATCTCTTTTATAATTGAATAAAAAAAAATCAAATACTTGGGAATGAACCTAACAAAGAGATGTTAAGGACCTATACAAAGGAAATTATAAAACATTGTTAAAAAAAAAAATAGAAGACACGAAGAAATGGAAAGATATCCCTGTTGATGGGTTGGAAGAATTTACATTATTAAAATGACCATCCGGCCCTCCCTGGTGGCTCAGTGGGTTAAAGCACAGCACTGAGAAGCTGATATCCCTGTTGATGGGTTGGAAGAATTTACTTATTAAAATGACCATCTGGCCCTC
>NW_004567132.1:13482611-13533495 GCF_000260355.1 Condylura cristata | reverse complement strand
TGCCCCGGAGGTGACCACATGGCGTGGCAGACCTCTCCTGACCCGCCTGCTGCTCCCCTCAGCAGTGTACTTTGTCGATCTGCCTGTTCTGCTCCCCACTCCATCCCTGGTGAAGCCTCTCGCTGCCCCTGCGGCTCTGGCCTGTACCCCAGCTTTGTATGCATAAATTTAAAAAAAAAATTAAAAAAAAATGACCATCCTACCAAAAGCAATTTATAGAGTCAATTCTATTCCAGTAAAAAAATTCAAATATATTCTTTGAAGAAATAGAACAGTCCCTCCCTAATGGTGCAGTGGGTTAAAGCACAGCACTGCAAGTTAGCCTCAGCTGCTTCAGGGCGAGTTCAATCCCTAGCTCTGGGGGTGATCCACATGGCTTGGCAGACCTCTCCTGACCTGCCCACTGTTCTCAGTATACTTCATCAGTCTGCCTATTTTGCTCCCCACTCTGTCTCTGGTGAATCCTCTCACCACTCCTGCACCTTTGGCTGCACCTCAGTTCTGTATACATAAAGAAATCTTAAAAATAAATAAATAAAACAAATACTGATGAAATTTCTACAGAGCCACAAAAAAACCCCAAGTAGCCAAAGCTCTCTTGACTAAAAAGAAGGGGAATGGAGGTATCAACTCCCAGACTTTAAATTATACTACAAAGCCATAATAATCAAAAGTGCATGGTACTGGAACAAAAACTGACACACAGACCAATGCAATCAATTAGAAAACCCAGAAATAAACCCATAGATTTATGGACAGCTAATCTTTGACAAAGGAGCAAGGAATATGCAATAAAACAAGAAAAGTTTGTTCAATAAATAGTACTGGGAAAACTGAGCAGCTATATATAGAAGAATGAAACCCAAAGCCAAGATAGTGAAGGAAAAAATAAGCAGCTGGAACTACATCAAAGTAGAGATCTTCTGGATAGCAAAAGAGACACTACCCAAAACAAAGAGACACCCACTGATTGGAAGGAAAATTTTGCACACAATACTAATAGTAAGGGACTAATCGCAAAGATCTACAAAGAGCTGATAAAACAACAAAAACAAAGTAAACAAACCCAGTCAAAATGAGCAGGGGGCAGGGGGGCCCTCCCTGGTGGCTCACGGGTTAAAGCACAGCACTAAGAAGCTAAAGCCACTTCAGCATGAGTTCGATCTCCACCCCAGAGGTGATCCACATGGCACGGCAGACCTCTCCTGACCCACCCACTGCTCCCCTCAGCAGTGTACTTCATCAGTTGGCCTGTCCTGCTCCCTACTCTGTCTTTAGTGAATCCTCTCGCTGCCCCTGCACCTCTGGCCTGTACCCAAGTTCTGTATGCATAAATAAATCTTTTTAAAAAAATAAAAATGAATCTCAATAACAGTCTCTGAATAAAAAAAGAAGTTGAGAAAATTAAAAAAAAAAATGGGCAAAGGAACTAAAAAGATATTTCTCCAAAGAGAAAATACAAATGGCCAATAGGCATATGAAAAAATGTGCAATATCACTTGTAATCAGGGTAATGCAGATCAAAACCACAATGACATACCATCTTGCAGCAATGAGAATATTACAAAACTAGCAACAGCAAATGTTGACAAGGACGTGGGGAAAAAGAAAACCTCTTACATTGCTGGTAGGAATGCAAACTGGCTCAACCACTATGGAAAGCTGTGTGGAGGTTCCTCAAACTACTAAAAATGGAGCTTCCATATGTTCCAGCAATTCTACTTCTAGGTATTTACCCAAAGAGCACAACAAAACATTAATTCAAAAGGATACCTGCACCCCTATGTTTATTGCAGTACTATTTATAAAAGATAAGATATGGAAACAACCCAAATGCCCAATAGATGACTGGATCAAGAAGATGTGGTGTATATATACAATAGAATATTACTCTGCAATCAAAAAAGATAAACTCATGCCTTTCACAGGAACATAGATGGAGCGGGAAGGGATCTTGCTCAATGAAATAAACCAGAGGGAAAAAAAAATCAGATGGTTTTAGAGGGTTGTAGGGGATCTAAATAAGGGATCAGGAAAAATAAAAATAATTATAATAAAGTAAAAACCAAAATCAAAAGGCAGCTGTAAATCAGACACCCTCTGCAGTGAGGGGAGGAGGGAGTAGGATCAAAATAGGGGTGGGAAGAGCACAAGGGACTGTGGTGATAGAATATAGGTGAATTGGTGGTGGGAATTTCATAGGGATTAACGCCCAAGATGATAAAGCATACGTTGTATAAAAATTAAGACAGTTATAAAAAATATATAAAACAATAATAAAACATACATAAATAAAAGAATATAGAGCTATTGGGAAATAATTTCCAGAAAGACTTGAGATGATTTAACCACTGTATGCACATTTAATTCTTCCTTTCAATGTCATAATTGCTTTTTCCTGTGAGTGTAGGAAGCATTTTAATCTTGGCTACTTCTGTGACTCAGAGATCTTTTAGTGGCTACTGTTACACTCTAGTATGTGGCGCCCCAGGTACATCAGATAGATGTTCTCAGACTAGCTACACAGACCTACTTGGAAGCCCAGTTCGCCATGCGGAAGGCAGCATAGTGACAGAACCTGACAATATAAGGTGCTACTATGTTCATTTTAATGCTCTGAGGTTCCCCTAATGAATTTTTAGGCCAAACTAATTATTTCCTGCTGTCTTTTCCTTTGGCCTCAGCTCTGCTTGTAGTTTTTCCTGCGACATTCATCTGTTGTGTAATGTGGTTCTCAGACAGGCTTTTTTTCACTTTCCATTTCTTGCACTTTGTCGCTCAGTTTCAGGCAACCCAGCAACCAGCAATTGCTCAGTTCCCTGTGGCATCCCAAGGAAGCTCTCAACAGCAGCTGATACAGAATTTCTACCAGCAGCAGCAGCAACAACAGCAACAGCAGCTGGCCACAAACGTGCATCAACAGCAGCTGCTGACTCAGCCAACTGCCTTGCAGCAGAAAACTGCTGTGGCAGCAGCACAGCAGCCCCAGGCCCAGCCAGCTACCACCCCACAGCCTCCCCCTGCCCAGGAACCAGCAGTAAGAATCAGCTGGACTCAGCAGAAGCGGAAGGGCTAGGGGATGGTTGGAAAGAGGGGGCAGCAGCTAGTAGGGGAGTCCTTAGAGGGCCTAGCCTTTTCCACATGGCTTGGACTGAAATATCTTATCTTTTCTTGATATAGCTAACAATGAGATAAGGTATTCTATAGAGGACAGGTTTTTAAAGTATCATTTTAGGCTGCTGACGAAGATAAATATTCTAACTTATCACTCTAAAATTAGACTGGCAGAAAAAGCTATTTATTTTCTCTTGTTAGTGTCCTGTTGAGTGATTAAGGAGTAAGGTAGGATTAAAACTAATCCATTTCCCCGCGTCAAGGGTAAGTTTGACCACTGTGACCCTTCCAGCCTGTGAGAAATGCTCCTTTTTACCCTGAGTCCTGTATTTGGTCTTTTCTATTGGGTGACACTACCAGCCACCTGTCATGCAGACTCTTCTAGGGCCTGCTTGCCTACGACCATTTCTTAATCCCTCTGGGCATGAGAACATGTAAATACTGCTTGCACCTTCTTGTCAAGTGAAAAATTGGGTGTGTCTACTTCTAGGTACTTCTAGTATGTATACTAGTATATATACTTCTAGTATAGCATCAGAACTCCTAGATCCTCTTGGGTTGACCTCGACTTTTTCAGCATCCTTATGAACATTGTACTTTGGTCTGATATGCTCCCTTAATTCTCTACTCATATTTTTCTGAATGTAGAAAATTTTATAGTGATAGAAAAAGGCATTTTAGGTACCCAGCTCATAGCGTATCATGACCACTTTCTTATTCCAAGGAAGTCCAGAACAAAGGAAAAGTAAACCATCTTTCTGAGGATTATTTTCTAATAGTTTTCTCGCCCATCTTAAAACAGAAAACCTCCACCCCTTTAAAAGGAAGCAATACTGTAAATAGATTGTCTTCTTTAAGTCTAAACTAAGTGTGTTCAGTGTTTTTACACCTCTATTTCGAAACAACTATTCTTCCTGCAGGCATTTGATAGACACAACTACTTTGTATTTTTAACAACAGGTAAAATTTTTCTTGGTTATGGAAAAAGAATTGAAAAAATACGGTATGAGATACTGTTGAGATCTTAATTATCTAGTACAGTTTTCTCAGGTTATAGAATGGAAACTGAGGCTCAGACTAGAATGTTATTACTTAACACACACAGACTGACAGCAACAGAGCTGGGGCAAGAACCTAAGGATCCTCACCTGGATTCCACAGTAGTAACAGCAAATGTTCTTCCAGGGTCATGGACTCATCAAGTGCCACTGGCTGACTTCTCAGAGGTTCCCCTCTGCTGTCCCTGAACAAAAGTACCCACTTCCTTAGGAATGAATTATAAGCTGTCTCTTTATTTCTTAGATGAAAAAATTCTTTGAGCGCTTTGCTCAGGGGTGGTTGGTGTGGAACTGAGAAGGAACAGAACATACTTCAGCCAGGAGGCAGAGCACTTTCAGCTCCGACCCACCCTTCCTCCTTGATCCTTGGCAAGACTTAACTAGAGAAGCAAGTCAGTGGATGTAAACAATACCCTGCCATATCTTAAAACATTAATCTGCAAAGATAAGATGGCCGTGTGCCACTGATACTTTTATTGCCATCTTAAAAATAGCCAAGAGAATGAGAACCTGAATTTTTCACCATCCCAACTATCCAGTCATTAGAAACCATGGGCATAAAGCCTGTCAAACAGTATGAAAATGCTCATATGGTGATGTTAATACATATGGGAAAGTATGTGCTTAGAAAAAGACAAATAAAAGATACAAAAGAGAGGGCCCTCCCTGGTGGTGCAGTGGGTTAAAGCACAGCACAAAGAAGCTTAAGCCACTTCCGCATGAATTCGATCCCTGCCTGCCCTGGAGGAGTTCCACATGGCACGTCAGACCTCTCCTGACCCGCCCGCTGCTCCTCTCAGCAGTGTACTTCATCGATCTACCTGTTCTGCTCCCCACTGTCTCTGGTAAATCCTCTCACCACCCCTCAGCCTCTGGCCTGTACCCCAGTTTTGTATGTACAAATAAATAAATCTTTAAAAAAAATACAAAAGAGATAAAAACTGTTCTAGAGAGGTGGAGTGGAGATATGGGTGCTTTTTCCTTTCTTGTCAGTGTTCTTATATTCCTTGATATGAATTGGACTCTCTTCTATATTATATATTTTCTCTTACAGCAAGGTACATACCTGTCTTGCTTCCCTGTGGTCTCTCTTCCTCTTCCTCCTCCTTCCTAATGCTATCTTGAACTAAAAGGCGTGTTGTGCATAAAAGAAGTCCTGAGCTATAATGACTGTCTCCTATAGTCACTGTTGTAGGTATAATCTTGAAAAGTTGTGGGGCAGGAACTCTAGTCTTCTTCATAGAGTGCTCTTCTTTTTCCTCAGAGATACAGTCAGCTGCTTTACCTTCTAACCCAACTGTGATAGATCATAAAACCTTCTATTCTGTTATTCCCTAGTGGCGAATAGTTATATATGCACATAGACACATAACCTATCTCAGTAAAATTCAAAGTCAGTCTGTATAAGTACAGAAGTTCCCAAGCCTGTCAGCATCCTGACCCAAGTAGCTGAACCTCTGGTTTCATTTCTCTCTCTCACTCAGGGCCTCCCTTTGAAACACAAAATGTGAGAACTGAGGTGCAGCACGGAGGGACAGCTCTAATCGGAATTGAGGGCCTGGTGGAAAGGGATAGGTAAATACCCAAGACATTAAATAGCCAAAAACATTTTATCTCTGGATTAAGGGTTAGGTGGCCTTAATATTAGTTTTGTTCATTTTCTTGATAACAGCACTTTGTAGATCATGGCTTATGCTTAAAGGTTAACCATGTGGCCACAAGGATGTTCCCACCTTTTTGTTTTCCTATGACAGTTTGTCCTGCCTTCAGAAAAACACCCACATCTCAAGAAAACTTGTGTTATTAAATCAGTCATGTTCAGGGCTTTTAAATGTTTTTCTTCCTTATTATATTCTTTGCCTGGATCTTCAGCATCATTTCCAAACTGAAGACTGGAACAATTTAATCTTCCTGTCCCAATGCTGTGGCATTTTCTCAGATGTCGAATCTTAAACAAAGCCAGCACTGTAACTTATTAATCAGAGTGGAATTCTGTCTAACTTACTCCTAATTAGTAACTTAAGCTATGTCATAGACTCAGGGATCTCTTAGCAGAAATCTTTCAGTTCAAATATGTTTTACCTGGAGGTGTGTCTTCATTAGCTGCTGACTGTGGAAGGGGAATTGTAAAGCCTGCCCTTTGTAGGCATTCTGAAATGCATTTACTTCTGTGATCCCAGAAGTAAAAAGTTAAGATACATTCTATATCTTTAGAATTGGATGTAGGTTCTGTGGTCAAATTCTGGGTTGAATCGCATATGGTGACTCTTTATATTGTTTCTGAAAAAAACATACATATGCAAAGCATCACACAGAAAAAAATTGAAATTTACATACAAGTACCTACCAGATGAATACTATGTCGGTATCAGTCCCAAAACTGTAGCTCAGAAGTTTACAAAATCTGCTTTATTTTCTTCTGGATATTATTGATAAACTCAGCCATTTAATCACAAGTTAATGTTCATGTGGCATTTTTTTGTTACACTGTTCATTTGATTTTCCTTTCTCCCTGCTTTTCTCTTTTTTATGAAATACTTTTTAATCTCTCTTCCTAGCAGATTCAAGCCCCAGGAAGACAACAGCCAAAGGTTCAGACAACTCCGCCCCCTGCTGTCCAGGGGCAGAAAATTGGCTCTCTCACTCCTCCATCATCCCCCAAGACCCAACGTGCTGGGCACAGGCGAATTCTCAGTGATGTAACCCACAGTGCAGTCTTTGGGGTTCCTGCCAGCAAATCAACCCAGCTGCTCCAGGCAGCTGCAGCTGAAGCCAGTCTCAATAAATCCAAGTATGTGATGCTTCCCATTTATCCTTCATACTTTTGTGGGTGAGGGCTACCAGAGGCCATTACTGTGTGATGCTTTGCATATGTATGTAGCCGTGTGTAGAATTATGTGTGGTGTTATACACGTGTTTAATAATGAACTGAAATTGCCTATAGTGTATGGATCGAACTATTCTAAAGAAACAGTTTCCTACTTAGCTCACTGTTCCCCTTCTCTCATCCATTGCATACTTTTATAGAGTGTTTTCTAAATTCTTGATCTAACCAATTCTCTACATACTGAAGGCCTTGCATTGGCTCCCCATTGCCTGTCTAAACTCATTGGTTAACAGATCAAGACCTATTTCATCACACTGGCAGACTTGTGAATGTCCATCTTTACTTTCATACTATGTCATCTCCCCATACTGCTGTTGTCCTTTTTGTCTGTTTAGGAAATGTTTATTTATTTATCACCATGTATGTAAGAAGCTACTTTTCCTTTTGTATTTCCACTGGTATCATATAAAATTTATCCGACCCTTTTTTTTTTTTAGCATGTATCACATGGCATTATCACTATCTGTGTATCTAGTGACCTAGCCTGTGAGTTCCTCCAAGACAAGGATGGTGTTGTAACCTCTGAAAATCCAGTGACTTACTCTGTGCCTGACATAGAGTGCCATGAACAATCTTTATATCATTAGCTAAATACAAAAGGTATTAAGAAAGATGTTTGAAGAAAATTAAGTAATGATACCTAGAAGCACAAGACAGTGGTAACTGCTTTAATTGTGATGATGACCTCTGATGATGACCTTTCATTCTATGAATACTAGATCCTGAGACATGTGTGATAGTGAGAGGAGGCTTTCAGGCCCATCCCCTCCTCAGTCAGTCATTGCGGTTGTTACTTTTAGAAACACTATCGAACATAATGGTTTGATTCAGAAAATAATTTGATCTTGAAACAAAGAGAAAGTAGGTTGATCCTTTTCAACTTTTATTTGTCTTTTTATTTCTCGGGGATGGGAACCAACCTAGGTCTGCAACCACCACGCCATCAGGCTCCCCTCGGACCTCCCAGCAAAATGTTTATAACCCATCAGAAGGTTCTACGTGGAATCCATTTGATGATGACAATTTCTCCAAACTGACAGCTGAAGAATTGCTAAATAAGGATTTTGCCAAACTAGGTGAAGGTGAGTTACTGGTGTCTTTTTGTGATACTTTGAACTCTAGAGAGATATGCATGTAAAAATATAAGCTTGGTTCAGTCTTTCCATCAGAGGCTTAAATTGGAAATATGTTAAAATTGATACACTATTTACCATGTCAGTAAAGTTTTTTGTCCTCCAGAAATTCTGGTCTGTTGTGGCATTAGACAGAGGTACAGCATAGGTCAGAAGGATAGTGTCAACAATGGTCACTCCTTGGAGGAGTGTGACAGTTCCCTTGTTCTAAGTGAATTTATTATCCCAGAAAGTTGAAGGGACTTGCCTATGATTTTACCCTCACATGGACAGATCAGCGTATGTACTAATGTTGACTTACTACAGAGAATCGATTTGCCATTCCTGCCTATAAAAACTCAGAGTCTAATTTCAAAAACAGGACACACGCACTTTGGAAAACAAAAAACACACACCTGGGAAAATTGTCCAATATAATACATTCTGTAAAGACTATGGCACTGTAAATAAACTCACAGGATAATGGAATTATTAGATCCAAATGAATACTAGAAACTTTGACCATACATGTTAGCTTTATTATTTTATGAATATTATTTAAAACTATATTGCTTTCTTACCTTTTGAAACAAAAAAGAGGGCATATGATTTAACTTAATTTAGCAACAGATTGTCAAAATTGTTTCATTGTTACATACACCAGATAGTGCTCTGGAGTTTAAAAGTTCTAGAATATAAATAGAAAACTGTAATATTTTTGCACTTGATTATAAAAATCTTGTGTCTGGTTTTAATAGACATTTAATAATGATGTTTTTCTCTCTCCTCTCCTTGTTTGTCATTGTGCCTGTTCCTCCAGCATTTCACTATTGCCATACTGACCACTTCCACTTCTCATGTGTTCTGTTTATCTCTTTTCATCCTGGGAAGCACATCCCCAAACTCATTAGAATTATATAAAAATAAATACACGAGTAAGGGCTGGAGGCATTCTGTCCTATGCAGTGTGCTCAAGCTTTAGGGCTTTGGCTCTATCTCTTTGGTTGCTTTTCATTTACTTGTTTAATTTTTTTGCTAAAGTATGTGGACCATAAAAATTTCTATAAATCATTTTTCAGTGTACAGGTCAATAGTGTTAATTACACCCACATTATTGTGTAACCAACTGCCAGGACTCTTTTTCATCTTGCTCTTGCAACATTAATTTTTTTTTTGTCTTTTGAGTCTTAAAACTTCCTTACTTTTTCTCAGCTGTTCTCTTGCAAGGACTTAAATAGCTAAGGTGTTGCCATGATGCAGTAAAAGAAGTCTAGGGTGCCTTTCACCGCCAACATTTGTGGGTCAACCTTGAGATTCTCTGCTGCAGTGAACTGAATGGTGTGTTCCCCTCTAGGCAAACATCCTGAGAAGCTGGGGGGTTCAGCTGAGAGTTTGATCCCAGGCTTTCAACAAACCCAAAATGATGCTTTTGCCACTTCCTCGTTTTCTACTGGAACCGGTTAGTATGAGCAATACCTGAAACACAAAGCTCACTGTTCCTACCTCTGCACTATTTCTACACCACAAATAACTCTTTCATGGCAGGGAAGTACAAATCCTGATGGTAACTTATGTTTTCTTTATTCAAAAGATTTAAAGACCAAAAAAAAAGGAACAGAGGAAAAACCTAAAATCACTTTGAATTCAAATGACAGAATGACCTGACAGAATGACCTGGTAATATATAGGATGTGTTCCTGGTATTTTGTGGACATGTGTTAAGCAACTATTTCCTCTTGAGGAACACCACTCTGTTAACCACTTGCAATTGTATTGATTGGAGGAATTATGAGAATTAGGTGTTCTGTCTTACATTTGAGATGCTACTGAACTGCATGCGTGTGTTATACCCACATAGGAAAAGGGAGTTATCTTTCTAAATGAGCCTTTTAAAAAATTATAGAAACAGGCCCTCCCTGGTGGCACAGTGGGTTAAAGCACAACACTGAGAAGCTAAAGCCACTTCCGCATGAGTTTGATTCCCGCCTGCCCTGGAGGTGACCACATGGCGTGGCAGACCTCTCCTGACCCGCCCGCTTCTCCCCTCAGCAGTGTTCTTCGATCTGCCTGTTCTGCTCCCCACTCTGTCTCTGGTGAAGCCTCTCGCCACCGTGAGCCTCTGGCCTGTACCCCAGTTCTGTATGCACGAATAAATCTTTAAAAAAAATTATAGAAACAATAATAAAAAACTTTTCCCCTTTATTAATAAAAATTATATACTTACTATATAAAACGTAGTAATTTATAGAAAAGCATAGCCCAGGGATACCACTTTGATGTCTATTAATGTCATTTAACCTTTTTTAGGATTGTCAGTGTATTTGAGAGTCTAATGAAAGTTATAGATCCCCTCTCACCAAAAATACATAACCACAATTAAATATATAACTTTCAGCCTCTGCTTAAGATTTCAATGTGCATCTATATAATTATATTATAAAACTTAACTTTTTCACTGGTGCATTTTCCCCACATCATTAAAGAAGTTCCTAAAATATGATTTTTAAGTATTTGTATTGAATTCATTTATATGAATAGATCTTAATTTTGTTAGCCGAGTGCTTTTTTTAAAAAGAGGCTTTCTGTGACACTTTATTTTACAGATATCCCATGGGAATTAGTAGTAGTAAATATGAACCCAAATGTGATTTAATGGGAGAATAGTAACATCTAATATTTAATGTTCCCTTTGATGAATATTTAAATTCAATTAATTTTTCAGCATATGAAATCTTGAAACAAATTTCTGTTTATATCCTTTTAATTTCTATATGATACTTCTAAAAGATTTGCTGAATCATAAGATATGTGTATATGAGTACTTTTGGTAGATATTTCCAAATTGCCCTTTAAAAAAGCTATCCAGATTTTATTTTTCTCACTTCCCACTTCCCATTTCTCTACCCATCCAAACTCAGAGACTATAAACAGATGTTTACTTGCCATTTTTATTTCTTTTGGAATCTGTATTGTTCGTATTCTTTTCCTTTAAAAAAAATGTTCTTTGTTCATATTGTTTTTATTAATTTGTAAGACATTTGGCTATTTTATGTAAGTATTTTCCCCAGTTTTTCACTTAACTCTCTCCACAACACTTTGACGTTGGCCCATCTCCTCCATATCAGCTAGAGTGGTGATTTCAGGTACAGACCAGTCCTTTTTCCTGGGTCATACAGCTGCTAAGTACAGAGCATGGACACTGATCCTTTGGCTCTAGAGCTTCCTTTCTCAGGTTTTCTGCTACTTACTCAGTTAATTTTTGCCACTAATATACCAGACAAAATTAGTAAAATTTTCCTAGAAAATAAAATGCAGGTTTAGAACAATGCTTAAATCTTTTATAGTACTTTCTTCGAATACATCAATTTTAATTGCATGTATTTCTGGTTTTTTTTCCTTGCTGACCCTAACTAGAAATTTGCTTTTTTATAATCTTTCAAAGACAACTCTTAGTTTTTTAAAATCTGCTATTTTTCTCTCTTCTAATTCTTTAACTTTTGCCTTTATGTTTTTGATTATAGTTTCCTGGTTTTCTTTGTTGATAACAAGAGGAACCAAAAATTTAAAAACTCTTTTAAAAATATATAATGAAGATATTTAAAGTTTTTCTCTCTGTAACCATGAGAAGAGAGGGAAGGGAGGCTAATTATAATCTCCAGGGAGACTTTTCACAGATACTCCAATATTCTTTTTTCTCTTTTCCCTCCAATTGCCCCACCACACCCTAACCTACCTTTGAGGCTTATACTGTTTTATCAAGAATGCTCTCTAATGGGTGTATGTTTCCCTTGTAAGAAAATGCTGGAGTTGTAATCATATCTCATAAGTCTTTATATAATGTTCTCATTATGAATATTTTGGTCTAGACATTGAAGGTATCTTAGATGGATACATATGGTTATATGGAAGGTTCTTTTTATATTAGATGGATTATATTTTTAAAAATTTATTGATGTTTTGCTCAAGTTTCAAATTTTTCAACACCTTTTCTTAATGGTTGAAGTTTTCATATGCTGCATAATTCATCAGATGTACCAGATATGCAAAGTACTGACCACTGTCCTTGACATTAGGCCATCACAGTGATGACCAACTGTGGTCCTGGATAGGGAGTCATGCAATAAGCTCTACGAGAGTCTTCATTCTTGCAGAATTCCAGCAGTGAGTGAGCATACTATATTTGGCTTGTTGTACTGATTGGTTGAACAAATCAGATGGGTTTCTTTTTGCAAAAGGATAGCAACTTGGATTCATTTTAAATTCATCCCCACTTTTAATGCATGGTTCTTATTTATCACACATGGTTATATTTTGTTTGTATCAGCTGTTTTTTAGTTTGGAGGTTTTTTTTTTTTCTTCTTTCCCTTTATGTTTACTTTGAAGATTGTAAAAGGCAGTGTATTCTTTAAGGGTTTAAAGGCCCAGTCATAAAAAAGCACATATTTGCATAAATTTATGACTACAATAATAGTGAACTTTTATTGCTAATACTCCCACTGAATCAGTGTTTTTTGTACATTATCTCAGCCAGTGAGATTGTGAGGTAAAGTGAGAGGTTAACCACAAGAGGTTAAGTCACAGTGAGAATGTTAGAATAGAGATTTGTATCTGGGCAGCCTGTCTTAGAAGATGTAGTCAGAACCACATCTTAGGAGTCTTGTAAATCAATGCTTTAGACTTTTACAAACACTGCAAAGTGTCTTCATATTTTCCTCATTTTACCCAGCATTGTTTTATGAACATTTGGTATTTTCCTTTCTTCTTGCTTATGATGTGAACTTTTTTTGTGTGACATCTTCATTCTACACAAATGGAAGAGGATTACATCTCAATCCTAGAAATTAATGTGTGTTCATTTGTATACAGTGCAGGATGGCACAATTTTTTATAAATTTTCTCGTTGAGCTCAGACTCATTGTAAACCTTCATACAGTAAGCAGCAATGTTCGTAGTGGTTTGAGGAGGATGTGACAGTATTGTTTTAAACATTTTTATTCTAAAAGCTGCAAAAATATTGATGAACTATGTCTCTACATTGGAGGAATGGTTAGATATTAAAAATTTGACATTGGCCCTCCCTGGTGGCACAACAGGTTAAAGCACAACATTATGAAGTGATCACAGTCACTGCAGCACAAATTCAATCCCCGGCCAGGGAGGTGACCCACATGGTGTGGCAGACCTCTCCAGACCCACCCACTGCTCCCCTCAGCAGTGTATTTCATTACATCTTTGCCTGTTCTGCTCCCCACTCTGTTTCTGGTGAATCCTCTCTCACCACCCTCACCTCTGGCCTATGCCCCAGCTCTGTATGTATAGATAAATGAATCTTTAAAAAAAATTTTTCACATCCTTCTTGGATATTTAAAATACTTTCCTCCTGGTAACTTATAAACATAAATATGGGAAAATGATTAAAAGCCCAAAGATGTCACAAAACAACTCATGATCCCATTGTAAGGGAAAAGCATCTCTGACATTTTGCAGTATTTATATCATAATTTTATTTCTGCCTGCACACATTTTCAAAAATGAATTATATATTTAGTTTTATAATTTGTTCTTTAAATATATTTCATTTAAAAATATTCCAGAGGCTTACGAGCAGTGATTTTACCCTTATCTTCGTCTGTCTACCTTTAAAGAAGCTTAGTTAAAATCACTTTAATAACATTCTCCAAATGACAAAATTATAGAGATTGAGAACAGATTAGTAGTTTCCTAGACATAGGGACAGGAGTAAGGAGTGGGTGGGACTGTGAAGGAGTACATGCGGGAGGTTTTGTTTGTTCTGTTTTGCTGGAGCATTTGTGTATTATTGTTGTGGTGTACTTATGCTGATCTACTAAAAGCATAAAATTGCAGGGAACTATGCATCTGCACAGAAATGAGTGCACATGAAAACTGATGCAAACAGAATTCAGTCTTGTTAACCTTACTAAACCACTGTATTTGTATGGCTATATTGGGAGAGCTGGTTAAAGCGGTCATGGTATTCTTCGCATTAGCAGCTTCCTATGAAGCTGAGTAAATAATTCCTTAATTATTTCAAAGTAAAATTTTAAAAAGATTATTTATGCGTACAGAACTGGGCTACAGGCCAGAGGTGCAGGGGTGAGAGGATTCACCAGAGACAGAGTGGGGAGCAGAACAGGCAAAGATGTAATGAAATACACTGCTGAGAGGAGCAGCAGGTGGGTCAGAAGAGGTCTCCCACACCACCTAGGTCACCTCCCTGGCTGGGGATGGAACTTGTGCTGCAGTGGCTGCAGTAGCTTCATTGTGCTGTGCTTTAACCCATTGTGCCACCAGGGAGGCCCTAAAGTAAAATTTTTTTAACCTGCTTTATAGTAGGCAAATTGAGAATTTATTACTCTCAACTTTAAAATGCAATTTAAAGAATAGTAAATTAGATACCAAGAGACTTGTGTTTTGATCCTGTCTCTACTGATGACTTTTGGCTGGTCTCTTCTAATCTTTATTTTCTTTTCCAGAAAATAATTGTATTAGAAAATCCTAAGATCCCTTCAAACTGATAGAATGTATAGATTTCTGTGAACCAATACTTAGTTTGTAAAGAATGAATACTATTAGTATATTAGATAAAGTCTAGAGGTTAGGGGCTTATATAACCTTGCAAGTTTATTTCTGTCTTTTCCTATGTGTCTCCCTGTTACTCTATTAGACGTTTGATGAGACCATGGGACTTAGTCCCTTAAGGACCTTAACAGGGTGATGGGTACTAGGAGGTACTTATGTATGTGTATATATATATATATATCTCGACTAAAATTTTAAAAAGACAATACTTACATGTCAAAACATATGAATAGTAATTCCTACAGGATTTCTGAAAGAGGATTTATTACATATTCTGAAAAATACATAATAAAAAGGAAATGTGAGTCAGGAGACCAGTGTACCTACTGGGTTCACTGCAGTATCCAAGGAAGAAGTTGAATATCAGTTGTACTATGTCCTAGGTTTATCAGTAATTGCATCTGAAAGGATGTTGCAAGGATTTGCTGTTACATTGGATCATATCCAATTATCCCTCTTCTTCCTGCCTCTAAGTTTAGACTTACTCTGTAATTTGAGTTGTTGAGTTAATAGATGATAAATTCATCTAGATTTACTTGATGTTTTCTGCTTCTCTCTCTCTCTCTCTTTTTTTTTTTTTTTTTTTTGTCTCTTTGATCTTTCCTTCTCCTCCAACCAACTTCAGCTGAAAAAAGAAAGGGTGGGCAGACTGTGGATTCTAGCCTCCCACTTCTAAGTGTTTCTGATCCTTTCATTCCTCTTCAAGTACCTGATGCACCAGGTAGGTAAATAGAACTGATCTGAGGTTAAGTAGCTTGGTTCTTATATTCCAGGACCTCTTAAGAGTTCTGTTTTAAAAGGATCTGAATTCCAAGGACTAATAATAGCTGGTGTTGGTGTTTTCACGGTGTTTTAATAAGATGGGCAGCATTCTTTCAGCATCTTAGAGAAGATAATAAAATCAGTTTACATTATACTGAATGGTATTCCACATTATGTCAGTGTTCAGTTTTTAATCCTTGACTGTGTTAATGTAATATGAAGGCCTGTGTATTGGAAACATTAGTCCAATATGATTATAACAATGGGGGGGAGGCATGTGATAGAAGAGCACAAAATGCTCAAGTGGTTATAATGATTAGATTAAGGGTGACTTCCTTTCTAGTTCCTATTTTCCTATAATATGCTTTTATTTTATAAGATAAAATACATAATAAAAAGGAAATGTGAGTCAGGAGGCCTGGGTTACCTTGCTGGGTTACCTTGCTGGCTCTACTACCTGAAAACCTTTCTAGCTTCACTGTCCTTAGTGAAGTAAGTTAGACTACAAAAGTTCGAATATACCTTTAGATCTGTCATATCCTGATTTTTAAGTCAGCAATCTTAACAAAGTAAAAAATGCTCAATGTGGTTTGATTGAACCAGCTTTTGAAACTGTATTTGGATGCTTTCCACTTAGAGGTCATGAATGCCAAAGATTTTTTCTTCCTGTTCTCCTTTCTATCCTTCTGGGGGTGAGGAAGAGAGCAAATGTGAGGAAAAGAAGCCACTATTTCTCCTCTCTATGAGTGTCTTAAAAAGAAACTGCCTCTAACTTCTTAGACGCATCTGGTGGTCATCTTGCTGTCAAGATGGAGTAGACTTGGAAAGGATTATCAGAATTGTCTTCCCCTTTTCCTCATTCTTAACATGCTTTTTCTTGCTCTTGAACTAAGATGATCTGCTTGACTTTTCTTCTCTCCAAGAATGTTAAAGGAATTCGATTGATTATCTCAAGATTGGAAGTGATTGTGATGTGCATACATTATTCTATATACTGAGACAGACTGCAACAGGGGTACCAACAGTTATTTTTGTAGACAATTTGTTGACCTTTTTAAGGGATTGAGTCATGTTTTGATTTGGTAATATTGTGTAAATTTATAGCTTGCTGGACCAAATGTAGTTCAAAAATACCTAAAATCACAGAGAAATAATTTGGAATAGAGTAGTTAAAGAAAAGGAAAGAGAATCAAGTAGTTTATTTCTCTACTTCATCCTTAAGGTATACCTCACAGAACAGGACAGTTTTGAGCAGAAAACGGGAAAAGTAGAGACTGAAAAAGCAGACTTTGAACCACTGGCTGTTTTCTTCCTGTTGTGGCAGTCATAACAACAGATAAGGAATACTCTCTGACACCTGTTCAGATTCTTGCCTTGCTCTTTCCTAGATAGTCCATGGGCTACAGAAGTTGGAAGGGTTACCCCTTGCCACAGGCCAGAAGGTGAGGACACACAACCAAGTTGCTGTCCTTTGCAGCTGTCACATCAGCCTTCTGGATCAGGGATGAGAAACCAGACATACTTACCAGATAGCTCCAGATAGCCTCTATGGTTGAGTTATAAGGGGATTGAACCCATATGGCACAGGATCCTCCAAATTTCTCTCATTCTGGCACATTCTTGTGAAAGTGTTACTGACATAACACTTTAATAATGTATACAAGTTGGTAGTAAATATACCATTTAAGTCATGACCCCATCTGTATTTTAATGGAAAATATATTAAAGTTGAATGTTCTAATAAAGAATTCAGGAGTGTCTTAATTTGCTTTCTGATCTGTCAGACCTGACTTACATGTTGAAAACAAGTCAGACATGTTACTCCCTTGTACTTTAGTTAAATCCCATATCACTGAGTGAAATGCGTTATTTCTTACCATGATCTCTAAGGCTCTAACTGATCTGGTCCTTGGCTTCCTCCTTAATCTGAACTCCTAACATTCTTCCCTTTAATCTCTCCTCCAGCAGCATTAAATCAGTTTATACCTCAAGGCATTTGCACTTGCTAGTGTTCTGCCTGGAAAGCTTTTTCCCCAAGTCTTCCTTTTTGTCATTCACCATTTGAACCTCAAATGCCATCTCAGAGAAGTCCACAAACCCTTACCTAGTTCTCTAAGAAAATAATCTTTTTATGAACCAAGCACTTTAATTTATATACATCCACACAGATTAATTCTGATAAGTATTCCTGTATAATCCTAGTACTCCTTTAAAGTAGTTGTTAGTCTTTATTATAGGTAAGAAAACTGATGCTTAAAAAGGTTAAATAACTTAAACTTAAATTCATGCTCTTTGGCTCTACCATGTTGCTTATTTATTTAGGAGAATTTTACTGACCCCAGCTAAAATCCCCAAAATGTACAATATCACTATGAAAGATCAAATACATAATACTCCTCCCAGATCCAAGTATTCTCCCTGCCCACTCCTCCTCCCCCCCCCCCCCCAAAAATCTAGAGTCTCAAGCCAGTTCTAAACATAATGAAGAAGACTAGGAATAGATACAAAACTGGACCATTTTCTTCTGGCCAGATGTGTCGGTGCACTCAGGTACTGGGTTCTACCATATAGGAGATGGAAAATTCTTGCAGAATGTTTCAGAAGATTAAATCACTGAAAATGCAATTTAGGAATTATGTTATGGTTTTATCTATCACTTTGTGTGATTGAGAATAAGAGTGTCTGTATACATTTCAGTTTTTACAGGACCCAGAAATGTGGTTTTGCTTTTGCAAATGGCATCCAGAGAAGACATTTTATGTGATTCAGTAGAATTTTAAGCCTTTGTATAATAACTATTAGCAGTTGAGCTTGATTGAGGTTCTGAATTAACTACCTTTTTTCTCTGTTTTGCTTTTCCCTACCTCCTCATCAGGCTATATGACCTCAGAGTGTTTTTATAAAACTGCAAGAGGAATAAAATTTATAGATAGAATTTGTAAAATGAAGACTATCAAGGCTAGAGCTTGATGTACATAGAATTTCTCAAGGCTATATATGACCTACAGACTCTCAGCCTCCCATAGCCTTTTCTTTTTTTTGTCTCCTATGACATCCTGTTATTGAGTTCTTCATTCACAGTGACTAAAATTGCCATTAACTATAAGATAGTCTTCACATTTTAAGGCAATCAAAGCCTTAATTAAACCAGAGTACTGGAGCTTTACTGTGTTGAAGATCTGGGACCTAGCCCAGGTGATTCTGAAGCTTATTTACTGTAACTCTTGGGCAATTTGCTTCACCTTCCTAGAGCTGGTTTCTTCATCTATAATTGGATAAAATCATTTTCTAGTACCAACATGTCTTTGATATCTTGACCATTGCCCATGGGACTGTATCAGTGTGAGGCTCTTCTTCCATTGTTGGAGACTATAGACCCTTTGGAAGCATGTAGAAATAACTTTGATATCAAGTCCAGGATATGCCATGTCCCTTCTATATAACTTTAGGCAAGTCACATGCCCCATAGTATCAGTATTCCTACATGCAGTGTTGCTGAATAATGTTTATGAATAATAAAGAAAAGTGTTTTACATTAAACTCTACAAATGTAAGTGATGGCCATTGTATAATGGCACATAGGGGACAAAGACTCAGTAACTGAGAGCTCTCACTTTGAGAGGACTGGGAGTAAAAGAAACTGTTTCTGTACATGCTATCCTCCTGCTGTGTGTGGGTCTATCACCTCACTCTAGTTTTTTGCCTGCTCTTACTGTTTTCTGCTGCACCTACCATATTTCCAATGTTAGAGTATTACCAAGCAGCAGTGACCATGCACTTTATATATGTGAACTGCCTTTTTCTTTTTCTCTGAGGTTTGGTCTGATGATCAGCCTTCCTAAATTTGGTAACTTACTCCATGCCCACTCAGTTCCATCTTACCACCACAACTCTTATTCAACACCATGCACATACACCCTTTAAAAAAACAAAACAAAAAAAAACCTTGTTCATGTGCTTTTTGCTAAATGCTAACAATTAGATTTTTGTTGAAGTACCTTACTCTTTCCAGCTGATGCCCTATTCTCCCCACTTCCCTGGTGAAGCCAAAAGACAGAGAAGAAAGGACTGAAAAGATTTAATAAGGCATCTTCCCGGCCTTTAGCCATGTGATGAGGGTTGTAAGACAAGTGAGCACCTAGTGCTCCAGAAGGTTCTTAATGTGGCAGGGAGTAAGGAGTAAACTTAGAGGAGCTGATTGATACTTGAGTAACCAATACAAAAAGACAGGGGAAGTTTCTCCATTTTTACAGTTGAGGAGGTAATGTCAGAAGTGTAAGGAACAACCAGACACTGGAAAGGCTAAAGTTCAAATTCTGGAAGAATGCTGGTCTATGAGTTTTGTGGTCAGAAATACTGTATGAAAGATAAACAAGTAATTTGGATCTTTAGTTCTTTTGCTTTTTAAGATTTCAAATATATTTGTACTAAAAGTAGAAAAAGCATATAACTACATACTTTAATTGAAAGATAACTTTTTTGGAGGATAAAACAAAAACAACTAATTAGAAGAATGAAAAAATTGAACTTTGGGAAAAACTATTAGCAAACTGAAAATTTGTTAGCAAACTGGAAATTATAAGAGATGTTTCTAATATAATAAAATGTGAGATACAGAGCAAGATTAATGCTGATATGATTACACTTGTATACCTGGTCAGTACCCTGGTTGTTCCCCCTGATGTTGAGATACTTCTTTCATCCTTCCATTCTCCAATATGAATCAGGTGTAAATAAGAAATGTAACATATCACCACTTAATTCAAAGATATCTCAGTATGACAGTATATATTAAAAAGATGGTAAGTGGTTTTCATCAATAAAAATATCTTTTTCTGTAGTGTTAGTTGTATCAAAGCAAATTATCTTGCCAAGACACTGAAAATCCATTTTTGCTTTCATCATTTTAGTTATATGTAAATTAAATAGAGATGACCAAATATTAGATTCCTATCCCTCAAAAAATATTATTAGTCCTTGTTTATCTTGATTCCTGATGGCCTATAAGAATATAGGTTAATTAACATGTTATAGACAAATACTTGAAATCTTTGTTGTTTCTTTTTTGCAAAATTTTAATTTTAGCTTCATCTTAATGATGTTTTATTTCTATAATAGAATAAACATTATTGCTAGGCCTTGAACTGGGCAAATTATAGAATTTATGTAACCACAGTCTCCTTGAGAATAAAAGGGGATATGAGCTCTTAATTTTCCTTTTCCTATGAGAGCCTGTGACTCAAATTATATGCTATCATGGATAGGTTAAAGGCTAATTCATAGTTGTTGACAGGTCAAGGCTAAAGGAATTATTTGGGAAGGATTTTAATGTATCCATGTTGTCATACATTTAAGTTATTGGGCGTGACAAATATGGTAGCTTCTAATGTCCTTTTATTTGTTTTTGAAGCCAAAAGACATAAAAAAAAAAATCCATCTGCAGGCTTAAGTGAATTGTGTGAGATTTGATCATAAACCAGTGAGTACCAGTATGTCATAGACTTAGTTGGTAGACAACAAATGATTGTTGAAGTTAACTTAGTTATGATTTAATTGATTCTTTTAGTGCATTATAAACCGTTTTTAAATCCAAGTCCAAAGCACAGAGACTCAGAACTAAGCCCAGAAAAGGATTTGAATACAGAGACTTATATGCAAATGTTGATGGCAGCTTTCTTTTCAGTAGCTAAAATTGGAAACAACTAGATGTCTATCAACTTGTGAATGAATCCACAAAATCCATTCAGAAAATGGATCACTTCTCAGCATAACACAGAGCAATCTACTGATGCATGTGATAACATGGTGGAATCCACTAGGCAGAAAAGACTATATACTGTATAGTTCCACTTATAGGACAGGCTTGAAAAGGTAAAACTGTAGAGACAGAAAGCAGATCATTGTTTCCAGGGTCTGGGGCATAAGGGTTTTTTGGGGGATATAAAAAATCCCTATTTCATTGGTGTTTACATGAATGTATACATTTATCAAAACATCCAATTGTGTATTTAAAACTAATGACAGTTATTCAGTGTAAATTATACCTGAAATTTAGAAACAAACTTCAGGCAGCATCTTGAATGTTTCCCAAAGTAATCATTTCAATTGGGGAAATAATTATTCATAAACTTCAAAACATTGAAAACTTATTCTCAGTAAGATAATGGATCCATACAAAATTTCGACCATCTAAAATGTTTGCAAGAAAACAGTGGAAGATCACCTTGCTTAATATCTCATTCTGTTTATGCTTTCTTTCTTTCTATTTCTCTGCCCAACCTAGAAAAACTAATTGAGGGCCTCAAATCTCCTGACACTTCTCTTCTGCTCCCTGACCTCTTGCCTATGACAGATCCTTTTGGTAGCACTTCTGATCCTGTAATTGGTAAAGTCAACATCTCTGTTTCTTCAGTCATGTATGATCTGTATGTCTTTTTCAAGAATAACTGATTAGAGCTTCCTAACGAATGGCCCTGATGAGGATTAGAAATGCTATATGACCTCCTGGTGTTGGAAGCTTGTGCTCACCAGAATCCAAGGCTATTTGCTCTTACTTCTTATCACCACAAAAATAGTATTTTCCTTCTAGGGGAAGGGCACTGTTCTTTTTGCCTTTCCTGAATCTGTAATGAATGAGGAGGAATGTGGAAATTTTCACATTTGATTACAAGAACTTTATGAAATAAGCTGGTTTTGAATGTTAGTAGATTCTTTTTTAGAAGATCTCTGTATGTATCAAGTATTAATTACAGAAAATATTTGCCCAATGGTGAAGACCCACAAGTAAGGTCCAGCCAGGACCTTGGTCTACTCACTCTGCTTTTTTCTTGTGCTCCACTGCAAGGCAGTCAAGACCTCTAAAATATCCAGGGAAACAGGCTTAGATGTCTCACAGGCAGAGTACCTCCCAACTGCATTGTGAGATGGGGGTTGAGATGGACTGGTAGTCTTTGCAAGACATAGCAAATGCTTATTCTCAAGTTTATCCCTGAGGTACCCAAAATAACCAGAAGATGCTAAAGTGCTTTTCAGTCTGTGTCTTCTGACCTGGAAGAGATCTGCTGGGCGGGGTGGGGTGAGGATGGGGGGGCTCACATTCTTCATTTATCTGTAAAAACTGAGAATCACTGGGACTATCCCCAAGTGACTAAACTTGCCTATAGATGCTCAGTCAGTGAAGACCAGACACTTAAAACAGAAGAAATGAAGTAACTGTACTTTCTTTCTTACTGACACTGGCATTTTAGAACCTTATAAAGGAAAGCCTTGACAGTATTGTTTAAGGAGCCATCTGATTCCCTTTCCCTTACACTTTGCTCTTCTTTCTTAATGCCTTTACAAAAGAAAAAGCTGATGTTGCTGTTGAGAGTCTCATACCAGGGCTGGAGCCTCCAGTGCCCCAGCGCCTCTCTTCTCAGACGGAATCTGTGACCTCAAACCGAACAGGTCAGTCAGGTGTCTCGGTAGCTGCATGAATGGGTCAAGTGTGCTGAGCCTCAGAGCCCATCTCTCCCCCTACAGCAGATGAACCTGGGCTTACTTTGCAGCCAACTTAAGTTAGTTCCTCCAAGAGTGAATGGTTTGTATTATAGCCCCATCCTCTAGATTTTGAGTAATATATTTCCTCACCAACATACTTGTAGTCACCAAAGTGGGCAGAGTACTTTTTGGAGCCATGTTTTTTTGTTTGTTTTTTTTTTAAGTGACCCCTGGGTTTTCTCTGATTATAGTATTTATTTATTCAAGATTCTTTCCGTTGGTGACAGATTCACTCCACTTCCCTAAGTAAAGATCTCTGCTGAGCCATAAGGATGCCCTTAGATTCCTGAGCAGTCTTTCCTATCTAATAGTGTCATGTCAAATAGCTCATGTTCTATACGTTGACATTCATTTCCCCTCGCAGTGTTTTCATCATATGCAGGTGATTTGATGTTAAATTTTTGCAAAGTTGAAATCCTCCCTGGATCCAGTATTGCTTTCACAATAATTTCAGAATTCACTCTTTGTAGAATTTCATTAATGTGATTTTGATAGTCTTCATTTTAATTAGGTCCATATTGGGGGCCTCCCTAGTGGTACAGGGGTTAAAGACAATGCTATCAAGCTATTGCCCGCATGGGTTTGATCCTTGCAGGCCAGGGAGCTGAGCCACATGGTGCAGCAGACCTCTCCAGTCTCACGCATTGCTACTGCTAGCAGTATATTTCAGTAGATCTGCCTGTTCTGCTTCCCAAATCTCTGGTGATTCTTCTCACCTCCCCTGCAACTCTGCACCCTAGTTCTTATATGCATAAATAAATAAATATTTTAAAAAAGATTTTATTTAGTTATGCATACAGAATCAGAGTACAGGCCAGAGGTGCAGGAGTGGTGAGAGCATTCACCAGAGGCAAAGTGGGGAGCAAAACAGGCAGATGAGTACATACATGACTGTTTTCTTCTAGAAAAATTTCCTAGAAAAACAGTGTTAAAATGCTTGAACTTTAAATTTTGTCTTTTGTTCTTTAACTAAAAGCAAGATCTTATGTTCAAAGGAACGATTTAAACTTAAAGAATACTAGTAAGAGGCAGTATCTTTCTATTTTGAGTAGGAATCTTGTTTAGTCTGGACAGCAATGTTTAATTATGTCATTCTGCTAATAAGCCAGAGAAAACCCTGTCCAATGTGGACATCTCATCCTATAGTAACTTTGTTCCATGAATGTTTAAGGAAAATATAAATGATGCTCTTTAATAGCAAAATCCTTTTAGTCAAACAATACTGACTAAACTGAGTTGCTGAAGTTATATTAGCATCCAGATATAAATCAACAACCTCTGAGCAAAAAATTCTTTCATATTTATGTATTAATGTACAAAGAATCTGAAAAGATACTTCTGTAGATAGAAATCCAGAATGCTTAATATGTTTCCTTTGGTTTTCTTTCTCCTACTTCGGCTTGTATTATAACACATAAATGCAGTGACTTAAGGCTAATGTCTAATCTCATGATGTTGTGTGTATCATTTAATGCCATCCCTGACCTGGATGCTGTTAATCTGGACTCAGATTCTCTCACCGGGGAAGATTCCCTGATTGATTGCTCTCTACTTTCTAACCCTACCACTGATCTTCTGGAAGAATTTGCCCCTATAGCGATCTCTGCTTCGGCCCATAAAGGTAAATGTTTTCCTCTTCCCAGACCCATATATATCAAATGAAGGAAAAGAACTGAACAATTCCTGAGAATTTCCTTTGCCAAAGTGTTTCCTAGTGAAGGTTTTTAACTACCCCTTCTGTGAGAAACTTGAGTTTGTGCTCTTAGCCACTGATTTGCAGTCCATATCTATAAAAATCTTTAATAATGCTGAGACAACAGTCTGGCTTTCTGGAAATCACCTGGACTACAGATATTCCATGTTATCTATTAAAAACAGAGCTACATGCCTTTGCATCATTCAAATAGATGTTGCCAGTTAATGATACACTAACTGATTATTAATATATAATATTTGCTGGCCTAAGAATTTAAATTATCATCTGGTTTAACAAGTTTTTGAATAATGATTACTTTTATAAAGAAATAGGCATTATTCCTCTAAAGTTAGTCTTCAAACATTGAACTTATAAAATTTTGGACTTTAGTATACTTTAAGTCATGATTATTTCTCTTTCTAATTTACCATTTTCATTTCTTAGTCTTGAATTAATATTGACTTGAAATTCTGCTGTGTGTTTGGGTGGTAAATGTGGTTTTCTGGAAGGAGAAAATGTGCAGAGGGGAGAAGAGCTTACTCCTTAAAAGGAAATTCAAGAAGGAAGTCTTCCCCAAGGTCACTAAAAATAATTAGCCTCTTGTTTGCAATGATAGTAGCTGAGTTTTTGTTTTTACCCTTGATAGCATTGAAATAATTACCTTTTTATAGAATGTGTAGAGAGAAATTACCTGTTTAACCAATTATATCTGGCAGGAGCATGTCAGCAACAATGTGTAATTACAGAGAAACTTCTCTTGCAAAATAGGTGCTCAGCTAGCCCTTGCTAGTAAAACAGCTTTAATTAGCATTGAGATTTCTAGCAAACTTCTGTTTGAAGTCTCAGTGCATGGATTTTGTACCCCAGTGGTTCCTAAGACATAAAGTCTTTTTCTCCCAGTCACTGGACAATGAGTCCTTTCAGAAGTGAATTTTGTTTGTCTTGTATATAGTGATTGCTTCTTAAAAAGCAACTAATTACTTCCCACTACTTCCCCATCACTTTCTGAGTTTTTTTTTTTTTGGATATTACTACTCAGGCCGTTGATCAATGAGTAAAGAAGAGACACCTTACAGGAAATACAAATAATGGTCTTATACAAAGAGTTCTTCCTATAACCCACCTTCCTAATCATTTATGAAAATCTTAACATACCAGCTCTAAAAGCTTTTTTTCCTATCTCACTGTTTCCTAATTTTGCTTTTTATTTTATTTATTTTATTTTAACTCAAGAAAAAGAGCATTGTCACCTTTAAAAACATCAGTAATTGTATAGTTGGGATCTTTGTGTCTCTTACATAATCTATCATTTGCTAATCTCTGCCTCTGTTATTTCTGCTTGTATGCTTGCATTCTGTGTTAAGCTACAGAAGATAGTAATCTCATCTCAGGTTTTGATGTCCCTGAGGGCTCCGACAAGGTGGCAGAAGATGAGTTTGACCCTATTCCTGTACTGATAACCAAAAACCCACAAGGTAAGAAAGAGAGGATGAAGAAAAGAGAAGGGCTTGGTCAGCTTCTTCAAAATAGTTAATGTAACTAATCTATAAAGGGAGGGGAGGAAGCATCTTACTTAATGAAAGAAATTGGGGGTAATGACAACCATTGTCGACTAGACCAGCAGAGATAGATAGCTATCGCTAGACATACTGATATAGGATTCTTAAAACTTGCATATGGTATTTATTTAGAGAAAAGTATTTAATAGTTTGACGGCAAGCAGGTTTTTACAAAGTATGCAGTAAAAATAGTGGTTTTTCAGTCAATTGAACCTGAAAGCATAAATTTTTAAACAACACTGAACATTTTTAAAATCATGATTCGAACAACCTGTAATAAATACTTTTCCTAAAGAGATTAATGTATTTTGAGTACATTTGCATCTTTTGGACATTGGTGAAGCATCTTTTTTTCTCTTTGATGGCTTAAAATCATTTGAACTTGCCATAAAACACTGAATTGCCATAAAACACTGAATTGCCATAGGACTGCCTATTTATATTTTAGAACATGTTTTTATGGTAATGGTCTTACTGATTTCTCCCCAAAGGAAAAAAAAAATGCTGATTTTTATCTAATCAGGGAGGTTACTCAGTGTTGTCAGGAAGCTAGCATATAGTTAGCAGTTCTCAGGCAAAACATACTCCTCTTTGCAAGCCGTCTTGCCTCTTGTATAGTGTACATACAGTGCCTAACTTGTGGGAGGTGGTGGATGTATTTAAACATCAACATTTAAAGAGTTTGCAAATGTAAATTGTTGCTTCTCTAAGGGTTTGTTTTGTTTTTGTTTTTTTTTCTCCTTTGCTTGCTCTGCACATCTGAACCTTAACCCTCTGTGTTTTGTACTGAATTCCTATCTCTCCACTTCCAGGTGGGCACTCTAGAAACAGCAGTGGGAGCTCTGAGTCCAGTCTTCCCAACCTAGCCAGGTCTTTACTGCTGGTGGATCAGCTCATAGACCTGTAGCCGTGACCCAGTAGCAGATGCAGTTCTGTAACCTTCATACCGTAATATACATTTCATTACGGAGTTATAAGAAAAAATGATTTTTAAAAAAAATCTGCAAATAAGGGGCCCTCTGGCCCATATCTCCTCTCCTTTGCCTTCTCCTCTAGAATTGATAAGGAAAGAAAATTTCTTTGACCCTCCAGATACTCCTTGGCCAGTCCTTCCCTGTTAGTTTGCTGTGTTTTCTCATTACCATTCTTCAATAGCATTATCTTAAATCAAGCGCTAGATGCCATGAGCTTTACCTCTGCTGGAATCAATTCCACCAAAAGCTTAACTGTAACTGAAACTAGTGAATTGACACCTTTGTCTCATTCTTGCTAGGAATGACTTCCCAGATCAATCCTCCCAGCCCTTGTCTCCTTTGGCCAGATGCTGATGAATGTGTTTCTGTTTTTGCTTTTTATCCTGTTGCATTGTCATAAGGACTTGGCTTCTTCCGTTGGTCTTAACTCTAGGCAGTAGCCTGGAGATGTGTGTGTGGTTTCAGAGAGGATAAAACTGACTGATGGTATTTGTTTGAAAAGAGAAATGAGCCGAGCTCTAGCCAACCAACTTTGACCTTGTTTGATCATAGACTTAGCCAAGGGATTTTACACCCCATGCAACCTGCTCAGCATTCTGCAGCATTCTGGCTTCCATTGAACCGTGATTTCTCAGATCTGGAGACATGACTGCAAGTACTTGAGATCCCTGGATAAAATGTGTACATTATATAAATCCCAAGTATTGCCATTCCTTTTCATGTTAACTATCCCAAGCTGGGGTCTCAGAATTAGACCAAAATAAGACAATGGTGGTAAAATGATTCCTTTTAATAGAAGACTTTTCACTGGGGATGGGAGGGGGGGAGGGTGGAAAGGGGAAGGGAAGGAATTGTAGCAGAAACAGATGTATTTTTCTTGTGATTTTTATTTTGAATCGAAAATTGTAAATTGTGTATAAATGAAGACACTAAATAGTTCTGTTTCCACTTGGCGTTTCAAGTCTGATATCAGTTGTCTGTACAGGGTTTTGATCTCTTTCCCTTGTATAACTACACAGCTATCCTACAGTGTAACATATGGAACCATTTTGAGTAGACATACGTGTTGCTATAAGCTTTCAACAGGTCCTCTGTCTTTGTAGAAGAAGCATGTTGTTTGTTTTCAGGTAATCAAAAATAAGTATGCTGACAAGCTAGGTACAATTTGACCGTGACCACTTACTTTTCTTTCTTTCTGATGTTTGAATTGAAGGCTGCAGCCAGTGAAATATGTTCAGTTGATTTTCTTTGGCTTTTTAGATTAAGAAAACAGAACAAAACAAAGCGTAGTTCCCCACTAACTTTAGAATATTGTTCATAAAATAAATAAAGGACCCTGCACTAACATGACAAATTGCCTCATGGTCACCCTCTATATTTGTGCTTACTTACTGAAGTGTATTTTTTTCCTTACATGGAAAGCAATTTTATAAAATCATCCTTTTGAAGAGGTAGGCACAGAGGAAGCCCATTGTGGTTCTCTTCCTTGAGTGCCATTTTCCATGGTCAAAAGGGAAATTTAGTTGATTGGATTTGTACAAATAAAATTCCAAGACCACTTGCTTGTTTTTCTATCTAGTACTTTTGTTTCTTCTTTTTCACATGTGCACTTTAAAGGGGCTGGGGTGTGTGTGGGGGGGGGGGGTCGAATTTAACAGCAACAACAACCTGCAAAGCACTGCACTTTGAGGGTCAAACTTTGACCCCAGCAATGTGAGAACAGCCTTTGAAGTGCATCAGAGGAAAAGTCTGGATCTTTCAGTCTTCCTTCTGATGTTAAATTCAGCTTAGCTGAAACCAGTTGAGCTAAGTAAAGGCTTCTGTTAGGATAATGGATCATTTTCAAAAGTGTGGGAGGTATAACCTTCCTGCTGAGGAAAATAAAAAGATATCCAAGAAGAGCTCTTTATGATTAGATAGCAGTGGAGTTGGAATTTGGTTTGCCCCTTTATGGACAGGAAACTGACTGAAGATCAGACTTGTATGCTTTTTCCTGGACATAGAATATATATATAGACTAATGAAGGAAATATTTATTTTTAAATAAGATAATGTTTGTGCCTATGTTTTCCAGTTTGATTTTTTAAATAATATTGTTAGAAATATAATGAAATATCTCGTTGCTCTATTTAATTAAAACCATGAAGAATACATTTCAGAAATTAGGTGTTTTTAAGTTGTTCCTTTCATAATTATCCACATTTACATTGAGATATACTATCTGGTCATCCGACTCAATAAAGTTCAATAGAGACTTAATGAAAATGAACAGACTAGAGGTCAGAGACTTGATGAAGGAAGCCAGAGAGAGTTAATGACATAAGTTACCTTGAGCTTATTATCTAAGGATAGGTTCTTAAAGGGGGAAAGTATTTTTCTGTTAAGGGTTACATGTGAGTGACTGAGTTAAAGGCATTTTCCTTAATCTATAACATCATTCCTGAGCTGAAAGAGTTTTCTTAAGATGAGGATAGTGTGTTGATAGTTGATAGATTTATAAGGCTGTAGGTTGAGCTACAAGAGGGACTGTAAAGACTGTCCTCTAGTCCATCCACTTCATTTTATAGATGTTCAACCTGCAGCAGGGTAGTGGGAGAAGAGGAATGGGCAAGACAGGCCACCCTGGATTTTAGCACTGAAGATCACTTAGCCAGTAATCATCACTTCACTTCTCGGACCTGCTGTTTCTTATTTATAAAATTCAGGTGTTTGGATTGGATGGCCCTTAAAATTATAGAATTCTAGGGTTTTAAGGATATATTATTATACTTTGGAAGGACTATGAAGGATTTATATAATCCTGATGTTCTTTAGTTGTTTTCTAATAGTTCTTACCATTACTGTAACAGCATTTACATTTTAAAGAATTATAGTGGGCTTTGAGTAAACTGAGTTACTTTTTCTTGGTTATCTGGCTAAAAGTCTAAATCATCACTGAAAAATCTAGACATAGATTTTCCTTGTTTTTAGTATTATACACACCTCTATTTCAACAAAACCACATCAGCAGACTTCAGATACTGAGGAATTCTTTGATGATATATATTTAGTGTTCTACCGTTTTAAATACAGGCAGTTACTGTACACATGTTTCTGATTTGCTTTTAAAATTCTAAGTGTGCACGAGTATTAGCTATACCAGAAAATAACACAAATTGCCCTTTTCCCCCCCCACATACATAGCATTCAAATAACTAGATCACCAATTCAACCCCCCCTTGTATTTCAAAACACAGAGGATGTAAGGTTTAAACATATTCTTCCACATATGGTTATAGTTAGTAATTTCTTTAACAGACATATCAGAATTTTGATATCTAATTGAATGCTGTTCCCTTCACAGGCATCTGGTTTTACTTAGGAAGCTAATTTTTTTCTAGTGATGCTTCATTATTTATTTTCAGAATTCCTCTCCTTAGAAATAACATTAAGGAAGATAGGATATAAAGAAATCATTTGTATTATCTTATTAGCGTTGCTTTCAGCATCTAAAAGTGTATTCTTTACCTACTTTTTCCCCACTCTTGGTTCTGGGCTATATTTAATTATTTCCAAAAAGCAAAACCACCCCCTAAGATGAAGGTGGTTACTATTAAAGATAGCAAAACGGATAAACCACAGAAAATTTCATGAGAGGGCTTAATCATGAACATGATAATAGCTTAATTTTCTTAAAATTCTAAATATGGAAACTCCTATGGTTTTCTCTGTCTTTAGTATGGTTTAAAAATTGAGTTTTAAAATACCCCCAAAAGATGTTGTCACATGTTTAGTGCCACTATTAAAGGTGACTCTTCCTAAGTTAGAATTATAAGACCAGGATTGCTAAGTTATAGGGGAAAAGATTCAAGAAAAAAATATCTTTTTTTCTCACAATGAAATACTAGTTTTTTTAAATACTTTTTTCCTATTCTGTTAGAAGATAATTGGTCATTTTGATTCAAATCAACATGACTTCCCCTAAGTCAATGACTGCTCTGCCTTTAACAGGACTGTGGGAAAGAAGAGATCTTTGGGTTAACCTCAGTGCAAAGATGTGAGGGACCTCAGTTCAGCTAAATAAATCTATAAAAACAAAAGATACTTTGGACCAAAAGAAAGTCACCATGATGAGGTCTGTCTATCATCTCCAGGAAAATCTTCGTCTGTAAGATTTTCTTGATCCTGAAACCACAAACTTGGAGTTTGGGAGTAAAAATGACAGAATTACTCAAAGTATACAGAATTAAGTAACTAAAAAGCCAACAGACAGAACAGACTGTAATATGGACATTTAAAAGTGTATCTTTACTGACAGCCTAGACTGCAGTTGCAAGGCTATCTGTATTCATTTCCTGAGACTAGAACTTTTACAACACAAAGTTAGCCTTTTCTTTTCCCACAATAGTAATGTTCCTGAAGTTGGGTATGCTTGTGTTTCTTGAATGAGAATCCCAGACCTTCTCCATTAAGATCATCTGTAACCAGATACTATTTTGTTTCTCATGGCTTTCCTTTCACTAAAATGGGCACTGGAGGTCTTTTGGGTAATGCACACCTATACCGGGTTACCAAATCATGGCAGTTGCTATGAAATGAAAGTCACTCCCTTGGTTCTCACTTTGATGTAATGTCCTCAGTTTTTTCTTTTCCTGTGAATATTCTACGTTACCCTATTGTATACCCCTGGCCTCATGAATATATATTTAATACAAGTCTGTATCCTGTACTCACCAAAAAGACAGAGAGGTATATGAAGCTATCTTATACAGTAAAAATGTGAAAATTGAAGATTGCTACATAAACACTGTATAAAACATAAGTCTGTAAACAAATTTCTAATGTAAACATATAGGGGAATAAAGACTGTTGTCTGTTCAAACAGGAGCATGATGTTCAGAATTTAAATAACTCAAGTTACTGAAAACCACTTTTGCAAAAAGAATTTAAAAACATTGCTGAGTGACAGTAAGTACCTGTGCACCAGGGAAGTGCAGGTATGTGTGAAAGAACATGTTGAGGACATTTTAATGAGTCATGGTGACCATGGCTTAGCCTGGCAATCAGAGAGAATAAAACCCCCGTGAGTCTGCATTTGATATGACCATACGAAAGACTGTAAAACAGAGTTCAGATGTACAGCTACTATCCTCTAATTTAATCTTTAATGTACCCAGGCCAATTTAATTAAACACTTTATGTTGGCAACAGGAGTTTTAGGCCCAGGGAGAAATCTCTCTCATTTGATTATCCCATTGGCTTGCGTAGCATAGAATCATTAGCCAGTGTTGGCATCCATCAAACCACTTATTCCCCAGGCATGGGTTTACAGAAACTGTATAACATCTGGTAGAACCAAATGCATAATTTTATTCTCTGAGCCAGAAGCTCATAGAAAATGTTAGTTTGATGTATATTTCTCGATTACCTAATTGGCTCCAAGAGTGTTAATTTCAATTTGTGTGGTATTTCTGAAGTTCACATATAAGATTTCTATTTGCTAACTATATGAGGAGATTTCTCAGTCTTCATTTTCTAAGTCTTCATTTTCATTTTGATAGAAATCATGTCTTTGATACTCCTTCTAAATGCTGTTTCAGTTTATAGAGTAGGGAAAAGCAAGATTTGGTTGATCGTGATATATTACGTTAAGGAATGTCCACCTTGAAATTTAAATCTTTGGATTTTTTTTTTTAAGAACATACTCTGATGATATAATGTCCATCAGATAAAATTTCCATGGTGAAACTATTCCAAATTATTCAACACTTTTGGTTGCTTTGGAAATTAATAGGCAGTAAGGATATTGGCCAAGTCACCAAATGTTTCTTGGGACTTCTACTCCCTGACACACATAAACTCTTACTACATAATTTGAAGCCTCAAAATAGACTCAAATAGTGTTATCCCTAGTGGACATGTTGAAAGAGTGCTTAATCTTAAGCTGGCACATGGTGTATATTAGAGCTAGTGTGTTTCGACTTCTTGCTTAATTTAATGTGCTAAACCAAAAAAAGTAAAAAGACATGACCCTGTTTGAGGGAATGAGAACAAAATGCCCTACCTTAGGTTTCATGACAAGGAAGACCCTTGTGCAAACTGTGAGACCAGGACCTGAGCCTAACCATTACCCTCCACTCAGGATCAACTGGCTAGTTTGTTGAACTCTGTGGTCACAGGCATCTGCTGTGTATGCCGTTGGTTCCTAGAGGAATTGGGCTAATGGCATGCGGTTAAATTAGTTTAAACACTTCTTTGGTCCTAGGCAGAATGCTTCAAACATGTTTTCCTGACAGTACAAGGCTTTCTTCATGTGCAAAAACTGTTCACCCTGAAAACACACTTTCCCTACAAGAAACACACATTCATATTCCCAAAAAGACCTCTAACTGCCAACAAGATTTAATGTCTATCTTCTGTTTACAGTTATTTAGAATCTCTCCTTCTCTTGACTACTTTGTTTCTTGTGCCGCGCCACCAAAATTCCCTGAGGGAAAGTGGATGTCTGCGCTTCCCCATCCACCGGCTTTTCTTTGGTGTCCAGAGTGCCAGTCTTGGAGAGTTGCAAAGGGTGGTTGTTCTCTGCCTCGGTCACACTGCATCTCCTCTAAAAAGAATGGAAAGGTTGAGAGACTTGGAGAATCCTTTAAATGTACTTTTCTAATCCTGCAAAGCAGAAAGAGAGATCTGAAATAGGTCTGGCCTTATTTTAAAGGGCAGGAGACTAGTTTTCCCCTCAAACTTGGTGTTATAGAATTTTTGTGACTGTATTTGTGAATTTTAAAAAGTTGTTGGAATTTTAAATATGATTTCCCATTACTCACTATGAAGCTCACAGTCTATGCTCTAAGTTGGCGGGATCCCACTTATTTAACAAGTAATTTTAATGGGTTAAGCATGTTCTTCGATCCTTTCCAGCTCTGGATGTGGGCACCCCTCCTACTTGGCTACTTTACAGTTCTCAAAATGTAATCTAACACTGCACGCATCCAAAGTGCCCCTGATTCTATAGGTAGCTGCTTTTTGGCAGCCTTTGAATTGATTTGACTAAATTCAATTTAAATTTCTCAGATAACATCAACTCCAGTCAAACTGGTGTTCATTTTCAGGACTGATCTGTACGATGTCAGAGTTGACCCTTGGTTTGACTAAATTTGCCGTTTGTTTCCTAAGGGATACCTTTATTCTCCCAAGGAACCAGGTAATAGCATCAACTTCTGGAATAGTTTTGGAGAATAACCTGCCTTAGTTTTGGCAGGTGAAACCTTGTCCAACTAATACTGTGTTAGAAAATGATTTGGGAGCTTGAGGGTCTTTTGTACCACTTTGCTTGGCAAGTCATACTTTGGAACGCTTCTTTGCCCTTTTTCATTTGAATTTCCTCCTTGATTTCTATCATCTGGGAATCACTGTGATAGATCTAATATCAGTATACCTGCCTGGAAGATTAGATATACTTTTCCATATATATTGCAAGGGAGAGAGTGTTATTTATTTCCTCTCAGCTAGCTAATGCTTCAGTCTCTCCATAGGTACACATACTAAAGTTGTAATGCAAGGAAAATGTAACTCCCTCAAAAGTCATATTCTTCAAATTCTGTTCAGAAGACCTTTGGGCACCAATACAAAAATTAACTTAGACTCTAATGGATTTCACCAAATGTGTTCAGACTGCTAGTAAAGGAAATAAAAAATGGAGGGAGGGGAACATGGTTTTTGTTTTTAAAAACAAATATTTAAGGTCAGAACCGTTTAAAAAGAAGCAACCGTTTAAAAAGAAGCACTGCTAAAACGTTACAGGATTAAGAGAAACATAGTATTTTTGTATAGTATCTTCTGAAATGTTCAGATCTCTCTCTACATCTCTTTACATTGTAATGTCTCTAAGTGACTGGTTTCCCAATAAACTGATTTTGATGCCACTTTTGCTGTGTCCTGTGTGCTTTCATTCAAGTAGAAAATTTAGCAGGGGGTAATTTTTAGTAGAAGTTTCTACTAGCTAATGGTTTGCACAGGAGGGGTGAGGCTAATTTGGGGAGGGGTTTATTGAACTACCATTGTACAGAGGTTCTGAGTCATCTACAGAATCAAATCTTCATACCTAATGTTCTGAAATTGGTGGGTTGGGAAACCCATGTTGAAATGATATCTTTACCCCCCAACCACCCTGTCTCTGGATTCTTCTTGCTTAGTTACATATGCCTTTTTCCTGCCCTCTTGCTAACATGTGCCCAATGACATACTTCTAACCTGCTAATATTTCTTGGAAGGTAAGCTCTCTTGCATTCTGATAATTGTCTATTTGATTTTAAAAGCCAGAGCACCCTGAGGCCCCTCTACCTAGATAGAAATAATTTTGTATATTAGAGTTTGCAAGTACTCCTGTAATTACCCATGCCTTTTACTCCTTCTGCTTAAAGAACCTTATGGTGGTTTCATTTAAGCAGAAGAGTTCTTTTGCTAACTTAGAAGACTGAAAACAAAATTCCAGGACAACTCCAGCTGAAGGTGATTTATCTACTAATTTTGATATCTCCTTCCCTTAGAAAGTGCCTTCAGTATTTGTATTTGGGGCACTCTTGTGCTCTTTTGAGCAGTGCTTCTGATCTAAATCAAGTAAACTTGCATTTATCAAGCAGTGATGTTCTGCTCCTTTTTGGATGGGGGTGGGGGCAGGTCTGTCCTCAGATACAGGCAATGTGGAACAGATGTCTACATGTGGGATACTGAATTGAATTTGTTCCCAGACAGTATATCTGCATAATCCAGAACTGTCATGGTATATGTGGAGATGAGTGACTGGGTTTGTTTTCATTCCATCATGAGCCAGTGCCAGGTAGAGCAGGTGTCAGTGCCTGGCCCCGCGAGTAGGAGCATCGCGTAGTTAATGCTGAATGTCCGTGTGCCTAACATTTTCATTTCCTTTCCTGCATATTGTGCCTATCATGTTCCAAAATGTGAGACAGTGATTGGTTGTGTTCCAGTTTGTGTGTAGTTTCTTTGCCTGACTTTTATTTTTTCTGTTTTTTCCTTTTCCATTTTCAACATCTATCATTTGATCCCACAATGTTTCTGCTGCGGGCTGACCATTAAATGTTCAAAGAGCTGAACTGACCTATCCATTAATTCTGTATTTTGTGCTTTTCTAGGTCTCCAGAAAGAGCCCAATCCCTGTCCTGTAATAACTGTAGAGCACTTTAAAGAATCAACAGGCATTAAAGGCCTTGCCCTGTATCCAGACCCATCCAGAGTGCCTGGCACGAAAACTCAGAACAGTTTAGAATCTGACTATTTAGCCAGAGATGGCCCTTCAAGCAACAGCTCCTTCCACAGTAGTGAAGAGGAAGGTACTGACCTTGAAGGGGACATGCTCGACAGCAGCGGGTCTCGACCGCTCCTAATGGAGTCTGAAGAAGAGGATGAGAGCTGCAAGCCTCCCCAGGGGAAGCTGGGAGGAGCCACTCCATTCTCTCAGTCAGAAGTCTCTTCTGACCAAGCAAAGGTAGTACAAGGTGGAAGAAAGAATCAGTTCCAAGACCTCACGCAATCAACCACTTCTGGTCTTGGTGAGCCAGATGTTTTCGCCACAGCCCCTTTCAGGAGCTCAAGAATTCCAGCTAATGACATGGACATTTTCTCCAACGCTCCTTTTGTCTCCAAGGGCAGTGTGGCTCCTTCGCAGCCAGAAGAGGCGGATGTATTCTTGAGAGCTCCCTTTACGAAGAAGAAAAGCATGGAGGAGTTAACAGTTGCCCAGAGCTCCTCCCAGGAGTCACCTGCACAGGCCAGTCTTTTCAGTCAGACAGATGATATCCCTCTGCTTTCAGGCATTGATAGAGCCATATATACCTCTGTCCGAGCTCAGTGTTCCCTGCCTGGTTTTGTCCAACAATCTAACCTCCTCTCCCAGTCTGTACAAGCAGCAGACCCTCTTGATAGCATCTCTCCTAGGGGCTCCTCTTTGGAATCTGGAGGCCACTCGAATGACAGAAACAAAGGACCTCAGTCCCAGAAAGAAGCTGTGTCAGGCCCTATGGCTGGCAAACCATTCCGCCCCCAGTCTTTGTCCAAATATTCCCGTCACTATAGCCCAGAAGATGAGCCAAGTCCAGAAGCCCAGCCCATTGCTGCCTACAAAATTGTTTCACAAACCAACAAGCAGTCTATAGCTGGCTCTGTTTCCGTCACATCCCTTTCCTCCAGGACTACAGAGTTGCCAGCTGCTGATCCTTTTGCTTCAGCACCCTTTCCTTCAAAATCAGGCAAGCAGAAACCTTAGGAGCAATACCTGAGCCTTAGGCCTCTTTCTCTAACCCACTGTAATACACACCATACCATTCCCAGTTGAGCCTTCCTCAGAAAAAGAAAAAAAAAAATGTTATTTTAGTTCCATGGGTCAGAGCAGAACCTCCATCTACAAGCTCAGTTGAAACCTTTTTAAGTTATGCTCACTTCTTTTATTTTGATTTCTGGACCTTCAGTCATTTCCTTCTCCACCTCAACCCAGATCCCTTTATTTTCCCCAGAAACTGTTTAAATACCAGAATATTTCATCCCAACTCCAAAGTTACCATTTTATTGCTACTTTTCTTATAGTTCCTGTTTTGTGTCATGTCCAGTGAGAAATGAAACAGTCCTTCAGGAGTTGACTTAATACTCTAGGGGGGGTGGGGAAGGGATATTTCTGGAAAGAAGTGTAAAATTAAATTCCTGCACATCAAGAGGAGATGTCAACCTGCAGATACGAATCATTCCTGTAAAACCAGCAGCTCTAGGATTCTCTGTTCTGTTCCTGTATCTCTGCGAGCCAGGCTGGTCCTTGTGCATGAGTGTCTTTAGGTGTGTGTGTCAGACTCTTTCCTACATAGAAATGCAAACAGATGAGAGATTTGCTCATGTCTAATAATGTTGAGACTTCCCCGTATCCATGCTTTTGAAATCTGTCTGAATGCACAGGGGTGTGTGTGTGTGTGTGTGTGTGTGTGTGTGTGTGTGTACATGTGTGTGTGTACGTGTGTGTGTACGTGTACGTACACGCATGCTTGGGTATACAGGGAGCCTTTTACCTTTAGATAAATCCTGTGCCACCATGCCTACCTCCATGATCACTTATTTACTGGCATTTGCCTCCTGACCTAGCTGACTTGAATCCTTTCTTTATTAAGTTTTTTTCTTGTCCAAAATTGAAGTCATTGGAAAGTGTAGGAAAATCCTGCTGGAACTGGGGATTCAGAGTGAATATTTTCCCTCCAGAATCTTCTGTTTGCTATTAATAAATTCCATGTATCTAGTCATGAAAAATTGTCCTTTTACATTTTTCCCCTTAGAACAGTAAAAAAGAACATCTTGTTACTGTCCCAACCACTAAATATACAGCCTTGGTAATTTTTAAAAATACTCAAAAACCTTAGGACTGAGCATTCTCGCTGCCACTACAGAATTAATTAATCATGTTATTCATCACAAAATAGATTTGTTTGTTTCCAGGTCCTTGCCATCTTTCTCTACTGCCTCTTAAAGCAATATAAATCTGAGACATGTAAATAAATTTGGGAGAATGGGAATCCACTAGCCATGAAAACCTCTCAATCCTCTACCCTATTTTAGATATGCAGTAGGCCAGATAGGTGACTGACTTGTGTATTTTAATATCTCCTATTTCTGGAGATAGCTCACTCCTAGCTTTTTTCATGCCCTTCCTTACCAGTGCCTTAAACTGAAATGTCTCAATGGGAAGATGTCTGCTAAGGAAGTTGAGCTTCATGGGAAAAGCTGTTGTATTGTGTTTCAAGCTTTCTCTGACTTGTAGCAAATGTCCGTGATTTTTATTAGCTGGAAAAGTTGGGAGAGTTGCTTACCAAACCAAATGAATGATTAAATACTTGTTGGGAATTAATCCAGGAATCAAGCATGAATGCCAAACTAATGCAATTGATTAGGTGTGGTAGTCTTCAAATTGGAAGTTTGGAGATCTTTGCAGAAAGATGTAAATAGTTGCTTTTTGAGACATTTTCTAGTCTAGCCTGCATGTATTTCAAATGTCCAGGTTAAAAGGTAAATGTGACTAGTTAGCACTGGATCAGGTTCCTCATCAATGGCTTTCCACTGATGTTTCAACTATGTCAGAAACCAGTGTCTTTTATTTTAGTAGATGTTAAATTGTATTAAGAGTTTGCTTCCCCCCAGTTGTCTTTTCTGGGTTTGCTGTGTAACAATGGATGGAAAAAATCATCTTTCAACTTGAATGAGGAGTTTGGGCTACTGCATATGGAACTTTGCTTCCCAAACTCATCCCTTGGTAGTTAACAAAGTACTCAAAGGCAGGAGCTAAGAGGATAGGGATATTCAGTTCTCATCCCAGATCAGAAATATATTTTAAAAAGTGATTCTCATCACCTTTCCTAATCTGGATTGACTCTATAACAACCCTGCAGAATGTCTTTACTTCAGTTATAAGTACATCCCCTCTTTAAGTAGCTATTTTATTTTTCATGATAAAATCAATAAGTTCATAATGATTTTACTTCATAGTCAGTCATTTCTCATTCTCACTGGAGACCCATGATGGGTGGAGACTCCCAGTACATTTGAATGAGAAATTAATAGAAACACATGAAAATTACTTGTAATGTTGTTTTTCATGAGTAATACATGTTTTTTTGTTTTTGTTTTTTACTATTGGATTACATTAATCATTAGCTAATAACTAGTGAGTTCTGTTCCCATGTTTGGATCACATAGTGAAAAAAAATCATTAAATAAACTGCATCATTTAAAGATACAGTGTTACTGCCAGAAGCTATTCTGAATATAAAAATCTGGAAACTTTAGTTTCAAGGGACTCAGGAATGCTCAGGATCTTTTGAATTAGTAGCAAGTTACGGTTTCCAACAACTATATTTCAACAGGTTAACACTAAAAAGAAAATATATAGTCAACAAAGTAACTCATCACTTGTTTTATCAACACAAGTGGTCTGCATGCTTGTTTTAATTTGTTAACTCCATATTAACATGTTTTATACATCTGATAGGGATGCAGGAACTGTGACCTTTCATTTCAGTGAATCACAGTGAACTAGGATATATGTAATCAAAAGGCATTGAACCACAACATGCACTGACAAATGCTTAAAGAATCCATGTTAGTTGACTAAGGACTCTATTGAATGAAGTTATTTTATGTGTGGTGAAAAGTATTTAATGTATCTGTTCTTAGCCTCACCTACAGCTCTTTAGCTTTAAATCCTTAGTAGACTGGAAAATGGAATGAGCAAAACTTGATTTGGAAAAACATGCTGGGCAGGACACAGGGCATCTAGTCATAAATGGTTTCATTTTAGGCCCGCTCATTGGTGAGTTGAAATACCGTGTATATAAATAAATGGGTGTGTATGTGTTTACATGCCCGTGTTAAGACTGAGTTTAATCTGATAACCAAAATTTCTAAACTTAAAAAAAAAATGCCAGAATCTTACTGATCCATTATTTATTGAGTACATTTTAAAAATTCTATATATTAGTGCTTTCAACTCTTTGGTTGAAAAGTTATAAAGTAGTAGATTTTGGTTTTATTTCAAATAAGTATAGTCAACTAGAGTGATTTGGCAATAAAAATTTAATCATGTTTTATTTGCTTCCATATAGAAAAGCAATCAAAATATATCATAATAATATGTATACAGTTTATAAAATAGGAAATTTTATTTTAGGAAATTAAGAGTAGGATCTGGCTCATACTAGTTTAAAATGGAGCCACTTTGGTCCCTTTAATAAAGAACGGCACTATTCTCTGCTACATATAAGGACTTAAAGTTGGAAAACACATACCAAGCAACTTTGGGATGGCTGCTGGTCACACAGATGGATAAATTTGGAACCTAGATTATTTTGATGAAAGGTACAGAGGAGAGCTGCTAAAAAGACACCACAGTTTATAAAGAGGCAGGGATACCTTATAATCGCCAGAGCCAACCCTGAATTCTAATCGTCCAGTCCTGTCAAACAGGGAACATGAAGAATTAAATGAAGTTGTTTACTTTTTAGTTTTTACTACTAATAGTTGTTTTTGTTTTAACCACCAGAACATTTGTAAATGTGTGACTTGTGAAGTTCACATAAGGAAGGATTTCAAAATGGTTGAAAATAAGCGGTTTCTGGTTGGGAATTTTATGTTCTTTTGCTGCAAAACAAATTTACTCGGTTACTGAAAAAGCTGCTGCCTCTGCTTAGATGTGGGTCTATAGTGTCTTGATTTCCAGGATGGCACATTGCTCTCTGGCTTCTGGTTCTACCTGCCTCTTTTGCACCTAGACCTTTATTAGGAAACAAATCTCCCACACATAGTGTCCAAGATCCTGTCAGAACACACAGAATGTCCTTACCTATTTTTATTCTACCCCATAAGTCTTTCTGGTTCACTTCCCTGTTCCTTTATCCCCTACTCATTTCCTCACTTGACATTCCCCTGTTATCACCACACCAATAAATGAATGATGAAAGAGAGAGGATTGACCGTGTTAATTTTTACTTTTCTTCCTTGTTCTGTAAACAGTTTCTTACATTTCAACCTAGCCTGTGGTAATCTCATCACACTAGAATAGTTTCAAATAAAAAATGAAATGGTTCACATACTTCTTTTAAAGGATGAAGGAAGGTTGGCAGAAGCCTAACCTTATTTTATGGAGACAGAGCCCAAAGATTTCTCTCCACCTTGATCTAACAAAGGCCCAGAGTGCCTTAGAATGCAGAAGCAAGTTTGTTGTATGAAGGGAGTGTGGGATAGCTTGAACATGTCTAAATGTTAACAAACACACTGGTGGCTTAGTCCAGTATTCCATTATTTGTGATTCCCTAAGATTTTAGTCTGAGCCACTTTCCAGCAATTTCAATGTGTGTGACACTGTTAAAAGTTTATAGTAACATGTTTTGCTCTTGAAATTCAGTGTTATCTGCATTACACTCTAATAGTATCATGTATACAGGTTAAAAGGATCTGCTTGATTTCTTTTGGCAAGGAATTACAGAAAATGTTTTTACCAATGTCAAAGTGAGGCTTTGGGAGTGAGAACAGTGTACCCCATTCACTCTAAAAAATGCAAGTGTTCTCTGAGTCTACCAAAGACTCCTATTACTCCTATTAGAGGATTGGATGAAAAGTGTGTGTGTGTGTGTGTGTGTGTGTGTGTGTGTGTGTTCTCTGAGTCTACCAAAGACTCATATTGAGGACTGGATGAAAAGTGTGTGTGTGCTGTTATGCTTTTTACCGTGGTGTTAAGACCTTACAAGGACATCCAAAGAATACCAAGAGGTGACAGTAGATATTTGGCATGGGTGAATTCAGTTCCCTTCACCACCAAGTCTGAGAACTATTATTCTAATTAAAGGTGGGAAAAAGCAGCTATTGCCTTAGTCTCATTTCCAGTCAGCATGTTTCTTCTTAGCCACAAGAATGAAACTCAGTAGGGCTTGTCCTGAACCCTTGACTCCTGTGGTATTGAGAGAACAGTAGTGACTAGAATACTACAAGGCCTGCAAGATGTTACCTTGAAAGAGGAAATGTTAACATCACTTGTAGGGGATTAGAAACCTCTACAATAAAGGCCAAGACCATGCTCATGCTATGAAGAAGAGGTGAACTCCCTCTGCTGACTGTATTTTGAGTTGACTGATTGAGGTCAATCCAGCTATAAGGAGTATTGAGGTCATCAGATCTTAGCAGCAATATGTGCATGCAACATCAAGGGCTATGAAGTGGAAAGGAAGGGAGAAAGACAAAGTCAATCTTAACAGTTTTTGCTATACCTCTTATTTGCAGACTATTGGATTTATTGTTATTGCACTCTGTGTGAGCTATCTTATGTATCTGATAGTTTTTATGAATACTTGTTTGAGTTATAAACTCCTATATACTTTATTAAAATGACCTAATTAAAATCAATGACTTGTACTTTGTATTATTTCTAAAGTCAAATTTCCTAAGATTAAAAGACTCTATAAGCACTTTTCACTTATTTCCAAGCCTAGTTTTACATCTTCAAATTTCAAAAAACAACTTTTGGTTAGTTGGTTTCCAGGTTTTATGTGGAGATACAAATAAAATAAAACAAGATAATGGGGCTTAAGGCTGAGCTGGGAGGGCGGGGGTGGTGGTGCAGAAATCCAACACAAAGCTCCCTATGGAAAATTTCCTGTGAACTTCTAATATGTCTGTTACCCTCCTGTGTATCTGCATCAATATGCAGTCTTTTTTTCTTTAATCCCTGAAAGAATCCATATTTACATAAACTACATATTTACATAAGTCTTGGGGGAAAATTGTATTTTAGAATTATTTAACCCATACTTAAAGTGAGTACCTGCCTGCCTATTTCCAAATTTGAGGACATAACAAATAGTTACTTGAACTTTAATGATATTGACATCCATGACTCGGAGAAGTGCTAATGTGCTGAGGTAACATCAGTGATGTTCAAAGATAATCTAGGAATCAAAAGAATTCTGTATAGCATGCAGAAGAAAAACCTAAATTGCCTACTTTTTCTGAGGATATAAAATCTGATTCATCTATATTCTCCTATATGGAAGGAGAACAAGTAATTCTTCAACCTGTTTCTGTGTAAGCTTAGCCCAGGGTCCCAGAAGGAGACGCCCTTCAGAAGTCAGCCCAGTTTCTAGTAATGAGGTTGTGGGACCAAGACCATCAGTAGATTTGGAATTCCCAAAGTTCAGATATGATGAGTTTTCCACCAGGTCTCATTTTTGAGCAAGACCTTTTTACTCTTAAGAATATACTTTTTTATTCCATAGAGAAGCTTGAGGTTATATAAAGGGAATTGATCCATTTGTTTTAATAAATTACTCAACATTAAGTTTATGAATATGACTAGTAGAAAAATTCAGTTCAACACTGCAAAAAAAAGCATGTGATTAAAAGTGAGAGAATAATAAAATCTTGATAAAATTTAAGCTAGCTCTGGTTGGGAGCTTGTATTTGGTAGTTTTAGTGGCCACACAGAACTCAATAACAGAAAATACCATTGATAATACTTGTAATGAACCAAAAATTAACATCTCCATGATAAAATGTTTATAGAAAAAATCTAGTCCTAATGAAAACAGTTACAATAAAATGGAACTGCATTGCATAGGAAATTTATCAAAGAATTAAACTGCCTTAATGAAGTTGCTTAACAAAACTTCCTGATGAAAATTAATATTAGCCCAATTAAAATAATCTGTATTTACAATTGGAAAGACATGGAAACAGCCCAAATGCCCAAAAGTAGATGACTGGATTAAAAAGATGTGGTATATATACACAATGGAATATTACTCAACAACCAAAAAAAAATAAACACACGCCTTTTGCAGCAACATGGAGCTGGAAAATGTTTAGTGAAATAAGCCAGAAAGAAAAGGAAAAAATACCATATGGTTTCACTCATAGCAGGAGTATAAAGGACCAGGCAAGGAAATAATAATAATGAGCAGCTATATACCAGAGACATTTTACGGGGATGGAATGGGGAGTGGGATCAAAAACGATGGGGTGGGGGGGAAGTTTACGGGACTATGGTGATGGCACCCGGGTGATATGGTGATGGGAAGCCCAAGGGGATTACAACTGAGATGGAAAAAGGCACAAAATGATGTAAAAATAAACTATTACTATATTATTAAAATAATAATAATCTGTATTTTAAAACACTGGGAAGATCAACTATACTGTTTTAAAATACCTAACACTTATAGATAGGCTATCAATGTAAACTTGTCCTGATGGCATTAGATGGCTCAGGAGAGAAGTATGACTGCTGATAGAGAAAACTCATCAAGTGGTATTTGAATGCATGGATTTAGGTGAGTTCAATGAAGAAGAATGTAGAATGAGAAGAGCATTTCCTCCTTCAGGAACATCAACATTTAAAGGATGGCGGAGGAAAAAAGGCCATGAAAGAAACAGCCATAAATGTTGGCAGGAAAGCAAAATTGACACCAAAGTTAAGGAAGGAAAACATTTTAAGATTAGCAGTGGTCATTATCAGAAAATACCAGAATGAGACAGAAAAATGTTTATAGTATTTATCCATCAGGCCACTGGTGAACTTGGCAAGAACAATTAGTTAAGTAGTACAGGCAGACTGCAGTGGGTTGAGTAACCCATGTGTGAGGAACAAAGGATACATTTTATGCAAGGACTTCAGTCCTTAAGATTTGAAATTGTGCTTTTCCTGACAATTATTAATATTAGCATTCTGTACAATTTAAGACTTTATTAATTTCTTATCTAGTGCTTTCAAATTCATATAAAATGGGCCATGCTAAAAGCTTAAATGGAAATGAAAGAGCTAGGAAACTTGCCCATGGAGGACATGGATAAAAAGGGATTAATGGGGAAACACTTGAATATGTTTCTATGGCAGCAGCTAACAATAAACATCCTATAGAAAGGGTACAGATGAAGATAAATAAGAGAACGAAAAGAACTAGATTGCAAGCATATCCAGCACCCAATCTTGGTTTTCAAATACTATTATAAAAGGAAACAGTTCTATGGAGAAACATCTGATTCTGGTTCTGGGGAAGGAAAAATGTAAAATGGGCCAGGAGCATCTTCCCAAAACACAAAAATTCATAGGCACCAACCTAAAAGAACTCCTGGTGGTCAAAGCTGGAAGAAATTGAGCAACAAATACTATAGCATTAGACTATAACAAAAGTATAATGCATAGACCCAAGAGTCCAGACTGATATAAAAATGATTGAATAGAAAGTTATGTTGATACATACTTTTCCCAGAAATTTTGGTTTAATACTTCCCAATGGTTCTGCCTCTTGTGCATGCATCATCAAAAAATAATTTAAAATAATTAAAAATATATATTATTTAAAAATAATTCAAAATTGGGCCCTCCCTATTGGTGCAACGGGTACGCACCACTGGAAGGCAAGCAGTGCAAGTTTGATCCCCAGCTCCAGAGGTGATTCCATATGGTGCGACAGACCTCTCCTGGCCGGCCCACTGCTCCCCTCAGCAATGTACTTTGTGAATTTGCCTGTTCTGCTCCCCACTCTGTCTCGGGTGAATCCTTGCACTACCTGTACCCCAGTTTTGTATGCATAAATAAATAAATCTTAAAAAAAAATACCACTAATTACCATTGAAAAAAATTCAAAATTGGGCCCTCCCTGGTGGTGCAGCAAGTTAAAGCACACTAAGAAGCTAAAACCACATCAGCATGAGTTCGATCCCTAGCCCCAGAGGTGACCCACATGGCGTGGCAGACTTCTCCTGACCTGCCCACTGCTCCCCTCAGCAGTGTACTTTGTAGACCTGCCCGTTCTGCTTCCCACTCTGTCTCTGGTGAATACTCTCACTGCCCCTGCACCTCTAACCTGTACCCCAGTTCTGTATGTATAAATACATAAATCTTTTAAAACATTTCAAAATTCTGTTTTAACCTGCTATTGGGCACCTTAAAGCTCTTTAGTTTGTATATATTGCATATTCTGAACTTTGGAGGTATTTAGGGTTGTAAAGATTGTTGCCACTGTAAAGATTCTGCAACTGCCCATTTATCTCTGGAGATGTAAATAAACCAAATGAAATGCTTCCACTGGAAGGCTTATATTGAGCTTGTAGCTCTATGTTAATCTTCTAAATATTAAATAAAGTATAACTTTTTGAAAAAAAATTAAATGGGGAAGAAAAGACAAAGACATATCTTACAAGGATGAATTCAATTTATGTAATCCACTCCCTAAGGAAACAGAGCTTGACTCCACCATCTTGGAATGTGGGGTATGCTTTCAATGGTTAGTACATCAAAAGAACTCACAGGAATAACTATGCAGCATGGCCTCCTTGGAGGCCATTAAGGCATTAAGTCTCATTGCTTTATCATTACAATTCTTCTATGCCTAAATAAATAAATATGTTAAAAAAAATTAACTATGCAGCAGAAAAACTTGAGAAACATCACCTCAGCCAATGACCAACGTTAACAACAGCCGTAGAAAGTCATGTTTATAAATTTCCATTGATAGGCTGGGATGAGAAGGGTATTTTACTGTTGGGTCCTTTGCCTGGACAGACCTCCCCACCTCCCCCACAAAATCATATGCACACTGTTGTGTGGAAACAAAGAATGAGCCATGGGTGCTGGAACAGAAAAACAGGAGGCAGGAAGTGTTCCTGCCTTGTGTTTGCTACCTTGTGTTCTTTGACCCCCATGCTGTTGTAGCATGTTATTGATGCACTTGCTGAGAGCTTCCACCTACCCCCAGCCCCAGGCTCCATGCTGAAGGGTATAAATAGGGAAGGAGAGAAAAATAAAGTGTGCCTTTGCTTGCTGACCAAGAAGTGTGTGTTTTAATCCTGACGTCCTTCGCTCAGACCATCTCAGCTGTCCTGCTGGCGCGGCATTTTACCACTGTTGTCTTCCTCCCAGAACCCATAACCTTATTTATGAGAGGAACATATGACACATTGCCATTCAGAACATTCTACGAATAACCTGACTAGCAGTCCTCAAAACAAATACCCAAGTCATCTATAGCAAGGAAAGTTTGAAAACAAGGAAAGTCTGTGTTCCTGATAGGGTTCTGGAGACCAGAAAAGAAACTTTAGGCAGATAATGAAGTCCTAATAAACTGTGGAGTGTGGTTAATGCTGTTTCCTTAGCTGTCATGAATAGTAATGCTAGTTCCTTAGTTGTGGTTAAATAAGATTTTATCATCAGGGAACCTGGATAAAGGAACAATGTCTAGAAACAAACTTGCAGTCCTACTGCAGTGGTGCCTGGGCCTGCATGGCCAGAAGCAATGTCCCTACACAGACACAATGGTCAAACCCAAATTACCAGGTGCCTTCATCTTAGGTCTCAAATCTAAGGACTCCTTCCTGACTTTGGAGGTGAAAAGGGACAGGTTTAGGGTGATGAAGGACGCCCAGGTTTTGGTGGTGATATAAACCATTGAGAGCATTAAACAGCAGAAGAGTTACAAAGCTTGTAGAGCAATTTAGGGGAATAATAAAGTACGAATTCTGTCTTTGAAAGATCTATGTCATATTTAAGAAAGAGGAACAGGCCCTCCCTGTGGCACAACAAATTAGGGCACAGCACTGCAAGCTGGCCGCAGCAGCTTCAGTGTGAGCACTAATATACCCTGCCCTGGAGGTGACCACATGGCGTGGCAGACCTCTCCTGTCTCACCCGCTGCTCCCCTCAGCAGTGTACTTCATCAGTCTGCCTGTTCTGCTCCCCACACTCTCTGGTGAATCCTCTCACTGTCCCTGCACCTCTGGCCTGTACTCCAATTCTGTATGCATAAATAAATAAAATATTTTTTTTAAAAAAAGAAAGAACATATTTTTCTTAACAAACCAGGATTTGAAGAGGGTTGTAGATAGAGTAGTAAGAAGGCATTATCGCTATTGTCATTTATTTAAACCATTTCTCCATTGATTGCTTCACCAATTTCTGACTAAAAGAGGGATCACAATACATTTCTCTGTCTGCTCCCACTTTCTTGTAGAAATTCTAGCAATCTACATCTGTCCCAGTGACTAAGATCACATATGCTTGGAATAGATTCTGTTCTGCTACCATTTATCTATTTATTTCAACTGCTCTGTGGCTTGATTTCAAATCAGTTTCGGAAGCCAAGAACCCACCAGGTAACATCCACCCGCTTGTCCCATCCAGATGCTGGCTGTTCTGCTGCAGCCAGTCTCAGGTTGGCATCTAGTGAATGTTAAATTGTGCTCCGCTGTACACACACCACTTTCCCTGGGAAAGAGCAGTGTGAGCCCAGGCTCAGGGGTCAAACAGACACAGATAGCTCTCTTGGTATGTGGACTTGGTTCAAGCCTTCTCCCTGGGCCGAAAGACAGTCTAATCTTGGATCAAATACTTGAATATTGAATTTTTTTTCCCCTGGAGAAGAACTCTTCCCCAAGATGAATTATTCTCAGGAAGGTTTCTCAGTGGTTCAGGTGAGAATTTAACTGCTGGACCTGTCACATTGCCCCTCCCCACCCAAAATTTTCAAACCTGTTTCAGATCTGAGAAAGCCACAGACCAAGCTGCTCACCTTAGATGGCACCCCATGTAGGTATGTCAGGAATGGATCTCAAAATTTTTTTTTAAAAATAATAGTTTATTTTTACATCATTTTGTGCATTTTTTCCCATCTCAGTTGTAATCCCCTTGGGCTTCCCATTACCAAATCATTCATGTGCCATCACCATAGTCTAGTGGATTTCCCTCCCCTCACTGTTTTTGATCCCATTCCCCAGTCCACCCCCATAAAATGTCTCTGGTATATGGCTCATCATTATTATTATTATTATTTTCTTGCTTGGTCCCTCATACTCCTGCTATGAGTGAAACCATCTGGTAGTTTTCCTTTTCTTTCTGGCTTATTTTACTAAGCATGATCTTTTCCAGCTCCATCCATGTTGCTGTAAAAGGCATGTGTTTATTTTTTTTTTGGTTGCTGAGTAATATTCCATTGTGTGTATTTTAATCCAGTCATCCACTTTTGGGCATTTGGGCTGTTTCCATGTCTTTTCAATTGTCAACAACGCAGCAATAAACATGGGGGTGCAGGTATCTTTTTTGAATCAGTGTTTTTGTGTCTTTTGGGTAGATACCTAGAAGTAGGATTGCTGGGATCTCAAAATTTTACAGAGGACAACAGCATCATTATACCTAGCTAAGTGATAATCTCAGTGCAAGACTCCTGAAATATATATATATATATTTTTTTTTTTTTCTAACCACTCAACCACTTTTGTAAGTATTATCCATATTTTACAGATTAGGAAACTTAAGCCTCACTCGACAAATATTTATTGAGTTGACACAAGCTATGCAACCTCTATCGACAGACATTCCAGATAGAGACGGAAGTGCTTTGAAAAATCAGAATTTCCACACTAACTTATGTTATAATCTCCCTTTTTTGTAATATCAAAATATTCTAAGCAACCATCAGCTTACAACCAAATTGCCTTAGCCTCATAAGGCACTACCTGGCTTAGGTGAGCAAGCACTGCCCAAGACAGGAAATTCCTCTGGAAAGCAAAAAATAATATTACAATTGGCTGATTAATAAAAACAATTATAACAAAATCAACATTGTAAGAAAAGGCAGTACTAGAACATGCTAAAAAATAAAGTTCTTTTACTGCCTGGACCAGAACCCAAATCTTATCACTCTACTCTCTTACTTAAGCTTTTATTGCTCAGTCTTTCAATGAGGAATCTTACTATCTCCCTGAGCGATTTATCTCCCACAAAACTCCTCCAGCCTAGTCTTCGACCTTACTTTACCCTCTTTCACAACTTCTCCTTGGCTGCAACCTCACCTCATCCCCCTTCACATCTCCAGCCCAGCCTCCACCCTAGTCCTCGACTTTACTCTACCCTCTAAGAAGTCTCAATGAGAATGAAGATCATTAAGTAGCATTTAAGGTTTAAAGGGGCTTTATTTTTGCCAATCAACACTGTAGTAAATATAATAATGTTAGCCTTAAATTTTATGAATTTATGGACCTATCCTAACTTTAATAGATTGATTTTTTTTTAAAGATTTA
>NW_004567132.1:13472404-13482456 GCF_000260355.1 Condylura cristata | reverse complement strand
GCCATGTGGTCACCTCCTGGGCAGGCGGGAATCGAACTCATGTGGAAGTGGCTTTAGCTTCTCAGTGCAGTGCTTTAACCCGCTGCGCCACCAGGGAGGGCCTAATAGATTGATTTTAAGAATAATAAATGTTATAATCATAGCTGAAGGATAACACGACCCTAAACTGTTCTTAGAAAAAAAAGATGATTGTAATCTCTCAGCCCAGTTCATGTGCTGATGTCATCCCACTGCTTGCTCCTAATGCATAAAATAAACTTCTGCTAAAGGCAGAACAGGAAGACTTGCACCCAACTCTGATTCCCGTGTCTTCCTCCATCCCCTTTCCCCTTTTTCTCCTTTTTTCCCTTTTTTAGGAAACGCTCTATGTCTCCGCTCCCACCTTAAGGCCCTGTCCTGCCCCTCAATAATCCCTGATCGGGGAGCAAAGGGTGTCCGACCTTGAGTATCAATTATATGCTAGGAACTGTTAGGCATGTGAGACACATCAGTTACCAGTGTAGACAAAGATCCCTAACTTGATGAGCTGTACATTTAGAAGGGAAAAACTGATGACATAAGAATAAAATAAGTTATATATGTTAGAAGGCAAATGATTCCTTGGAGGTTTCACTTCAGCAAGTATATTTTAAGCATCCTTTAAATGTCAGACACTGGGAATAAATTCAAGAAGGTAAACATGTATGGAGCTCACAGTCCAGTGAGGCCAGAGAGTAATTGGCAGGAGTAGGAGGAGGTAATGCAGGAGTAGGAGGTAGTGATCTATTTCTGCAACTGGCGCTAACATCCATATTTGCATTCTACGCCATTGCAGCCCCCAATCCACACTTTGGGAACCACTGTCTGAGAGAAAGCCGAATACCCGAAGAAGGTTCCGAAAGTGTGTTGAGGGACTTTTTGTACTTTGCTCTGGAAATTGGTCAACACTCATCTTTATACATTGAAGGGCAGAAACGCACTAAGTGCCGTCTTCCGTGCGGGTTGGTGACAAGATGACAGAATCTGCCAGGCCAGTAAATCACACTGGTTCAACTCTTTGGAGGAAGGGAAACACCCTACAGAGAGCCTGGAAGGTGAGCAGCAACCTACAGATGGTAATGGCGCAAGTGCAGGGATGGGGACCAGCATCCCAGTAACAAACTTAGCCGTTGCGGGAACAGCACCTAGTAAGTAGGAAAAGCAAGCGAAGACTCCGCGCATGCGTGCGGAGTCGCGCGTGCCTTACGGAAAACCGTTCTCTTTACTGTGTCCAGATTTAGGCAGACGCAAGGTAGGACCGTAAACAACCCCACTCTTCCGCTGCGGTGCCTCCCGTGGCCAGTAGGGTGCGCGCTCCTCAGAGCCAAGGCCTCGGTGGGCCGGTCTGCGCCTGCGCGGGGCCTCGCAGGCTTGGCGTAGGGGTTGGCTATGTCCTCTGCGCCCTCGGACTAAGATGGCGGCGGCAGCCCGGCGGGGCTGGGGAGCTGCGGCCGCTGCCGCGGGCCTTCGCAGGCGGTAGGTGACGAGCCCTGGAGCTCCATATTGGTTGCTGCTGGGCTTAGCCAGCGGAGCACTCGCAGCCTACCGACCCGCCCGCCCGTGGGATGGGCAGTAGTGGTCTGGCCAAGCCCCGCCGCCCTCCGGGGTTTCTCCTTTTAGGTGGGCGCTTATCCGTGAGGCAGCTCTCCGCCCCGCGTGCTGGCCGACTCCTGTGCCAGGCTGTGGGACCCTTTGCCTGACAGAGTTCTTACCATAGGGGGGCTCGTAGATACCGGCTGTAAAGACCGAAATAAAGAGATGTTTTCATAGCTTCTAGCCCCTCCAGCCCTTGCACCACGTGCATTCCCTCTGTCTTTTAAACACAAAATCAAAATGTCATACAGAATGGAAGCGAGTACCTCATCTCAGTGAGGCCCAGAAAGGGGATGTGACTGAGGTCACCCAGCTTCTAAGCGATGGAACTCTAATGAGCTTCAGATGCCTAGATTTCCTCCCCATCACCTAAGCCCACTGTTTTCTTGTTTTTACTCTTCTCTGCCCCTGACTTTTGAGTTTGGCCTCCCAGTGACATTCCTTGCTCAGCTTTGGTTAGGCGAAAGGCATTGAGGAGGCTAGATAGATGTTGAACCCTGATTTCTCTTCTGGAACACAAGGAGAAAGGGGATTAAGGAGTTTAACAGCGTGAGTGTTAGAAGTTTTACTATTAATGATGCTGCTGGAGTTTAATGCATTTCCTAAAAAAGATTGCTGAAGGAATTTAGTTAAGTGCCTTCTGTCTTCCTCTCACGTTTGGATAGCTGTCTTCGTTGAATACTTTAACTCACCTTTACTATTTTATTTTTTCACTTGAAATACAGAGCTCTTAGAATGTGATTTGGTTTTATGCACCTCCTGCCTTTTTCCTGGAGAGTAGGGGAAAGAGTACTAGTCTTTCCGTGTTATTTCCATATCCCACGATATTCAAAATTTAGGCAGTGAGCTATATAAAAATGTTTTCATCTCAGGCCTGGAACTTCAATAAATAATTAAGGGTCACCTATCACAGTGATCGTTAACTTTTATTGAACATTACTATTATTACATGACCTTGCACTGTTTTAAGCCCCACTCTTTATGAGGTAGCTGTGAATATTAACTTTTAGAGCTGTGGAACTGGAATCATCTGCTGCAGAAATGAAGACAGTCCCTACATACAGTATGTTTGCAAGTGAAAATCAGGGAAATGTTTTTTTAAATGATCATATATATTCTTAAAATTCAGTTACTCTTGTGAGTGAAAATATATAAGTAATAGTAGTAATGTAAACTTTACGGTAATTTACATCGATTTCTAAAATTTTTCACTACTGAAGTATTTTAATTCCTTTGCCAGTAATACTTGTTTTTACTTTGCCATTTATCTACCAGAGTGAAATGACCTACGTTAATAGGAATAGGTTTATATGTTTTCAGTCAAAAAGCATAGATTGTTAGCTTCTTTAGCATTTTGGAGAATAGTACACTTTCTGTTAGACTTTTGAAATATCGAAATAGCTTTCAAAATAAGTGGTATAGGTTATCTCTTTCCAGGAGTGTATTTGGTGGTAGAGACTGTTCACTATTTTTGTTCCCTTTGAATTTTGAGCCATGGAACTCTATTACCTACTCAAAACTTTTTTTTTTTAATAGGGAAAAAGTTTTGTAGTTCTGTTTTCTTGATGCACATTTAAGAGGCTGGGACTCCAGGTTGTAAATCACTAGCATAGATACATTTGTTTCTTATACTGGATAAGAATAAGTTATCAAGGCTATAAATTTATACTTGTACTAAATTAGGTTTTAACTTGTCTGTAGATTTAAAATATAAAAGAGGAAACACTGTTGTGTATGGAAAATGTAATTATACATATGAGAAGTAAAAATGAACTTAAAATATCTCTTAGGATATGTTTTATTTGTTTTTAATTGTAGATTCGGTCATATGATGAATCCATACACCATTAAGAAACAGCCTTTGTACCAGATTTTACAAAGACCACTTTTCCCACTACCTGAAACCTTACGTTACACAGGTAAAATTTCACTTCTTTAGAAGCAAATTAAATTTCAGAAGTTAGTGAAACTGATTGGATAAAATTTTGTGGATATAAAAGATGGGAATTTGTAAAATGTCTATTCAGATGCCTATGAAAGAAGGTAGCATTTTTTCCCTATCATAACATTACACTTTACTGTAATTATTTGCTTAGACATAATGCTGGTGTTAAGTTTCCAGAATCCCTAAACAGTGTCTAGTAGACCTATGAAATCTCAGAGTCTTGTAGCGTTTCTGAAATAAAAATACAAAAAGAAGTTACAGTTGGGTTCCTGTGTCAAAGAATCATGCGTTGAATATCCCTTAAAATCAAATCTTGGGCCCTTCCTGGTGGCGCAGCAGGTTAGGAGACAGCCCCGCAAGCTAGTCGCAGCTGCTTCAGTGCAAGTTTGATCTCCAGCCCTGGGTGTCATCCATATGGTGTGGCAGACCACTCCTGACCCACCCACTGCTCCCCTCAGCATTGTACTGCATCCGTCTACCTGTTCTGCTCCCCAGTCTGTTACGGGTGGATCCTCTCACTGCCCCTGCACCTTTGGCCTGCATAAATAAATAAATATTTAAGAAAGAAAAAAAAGAAATAAAATCTCTATCTTTTATCCACACCTAGAACCTAATACTTTGATTTTTTTTTCTTTTTTAAGTAAAAATTTACTGCTATGGCTTTGTTGAAAATCTTGTTAATGTTACACACTTTCATTTACTTAATATTGGAAACAGGATGAAGATAGGATTTGAAAATTAATGTAATATTGATGACACTCATGTTGTTAGGAAACTGTGGGAGGAGGGTGTATTTGTGTGTGACTGTATATAAATGATTGTGTGTAAGTGCTTTTGGATCCAATTCTTCTTAGCTCTAGGTCTATCTCTACCTTTATAGCCATGCTCTGCAGGGAGGCTCACTCTAGCTAATGGTTGGAGTGAATCAGGATAAAGACCTAACTTCTGTAGGTCTGGGGGCAATAAGAGTCTTCCCTTACCGGTCTCCTTGAATCACACAATTAGTTAGGCATAAATATTGAATAATTAAGCAGGTAAACCAGTTTGTACTTTAAATTTTTGTAGGATTGAATTATATTTTCATGACTTTTCAAATTGAAGATCCTCTAATTTTAACATTTTATATTGACTTTAAGCACAATAAATCTGTATTTTAGGTGGAGCTTATGGCCACTATTTACGTATTACCAATTGGTATCAAACCTAACAGGAAAATTATTTTAGATTAGTCTATTCTGTTGTCACCCTTATGACACTTTCAAGGGAAAATGTTAGTAACTTTCATCTGAAAATAATTCCCCAAAACAGATTTTCAGAGGAATTTATTGTTTGGAAGTATAAGTATTTTAAATCAAGTACTTAAGCAATGAGGTTATTTATTTTTAGAATTTGCCTGGTCACAGAGGCAACAGCTGACATCTTTATAGAACAGTGATCCAAATAAACGTATGGAAGTTAAGTTTAGATTTCTACTTCACCATGGAAATGACTCAACATCAGTTAGCTAGAACTGCATGGCAAGGTGCAAAAACAAGTCTTAGCTGTCAAATTAGACTTTTCTCTGTAATGGTTAAGAAAAGCACTTCTATACCAACCATATGTTTTGTCACATTTTATTTCTTTATAATCTAAAATGAAACTGTTGCTTTTTGATATTGTCAAGCTGTTGCTTTTTGATATTGTCTTTCTGACATAGTGGCATGAATATTATTACAAGATAGGAAGACATATATTAAATATCTTTACCTTTTATGCTTGATACTTATATATGGAGTTGTAGTGTGCACTATGATGAAACAAATCAGCTCTGGAAAAATAAGCTTGAATACTACCTCTATAACTTGTTGAGTGACTTTGAGTTTTAGTTTTCTCATTTGTAAGATGGTGTTAAAAAATGTCTTCTTGGGAGAATGTAAGGATTAAACTATGTATTTCTTATAAAGCACTCATCATCATGTCAAGCATAATAATTATAGTAAGTCCTCATTTAATATTGTCAATAAGTTCTTGAAGACTGCAACATTAAGTGAAATGTTAACAAAAATAACTGTACAACAGACTAATGGCTATAAACAAGAATAAAGTTCCTGTGACATTAGCTGGCTCTAAACATGTAATCAGATACTTTTAATATTAAACAATGATTTGTATTCACCCATTCATTTTTCAGCCTGCTTACTGTGATTCAGGGTTGAGGGTTTCCAGAGCACATTGTGGTAGCTCAGGGCTAAAGATGTGAACCAACCTTGGACAGGACAACTCTCCATCTCAGGGTGCATTTACACACACAATGCTACTCACACCAGGACACTTGACAAGCCAGTGAACCTGTTGTACATATCTTTGATATGTCAACATAATAAGAGGATGTTATTCCAGATCTGCTGCACTGAACACATTTTAGTTACTTTATATACACCGTCAACTGAATTCAGTATGTTGCTCTGGAATGAGGATTTATTTTTTTTGGTCAGAAAGTTAATTTTCATAAGAAATCAGGACATGTTTAATTATTTCCAAGTCATTTGTAAAATGGAAATAATAATACTTCTGAGGGCTGTTAAAAGCTTGAATACATTTAAAGTACTCAACCGTGGCATGTAATAAGCATATAATAAAGACTAGTTGTTATTGTATATTACTAACTTTGTCTTTAAGAGAGAGGTGGCACTTTGGAAAGGGGAGAATATAGTATATTACTGTATTAATATCACCGTGATAATAATTTATTATTATGATAGCCACTTGAAACAAGTCACTAAATGGAATACATATAAAACTCCTGAGTGATTACATGTCTTACTCATTAATTGTAGGTTATTGCTAGAATATATTGAGTAATAAAACTGTATCAATAATCAGTATTAATACAGAATTCAATGCAGTTATAATATATATAATATATTGATACTTTTTCCTTTTTTAGAAACTTATGTTTTATTTTAAACTTTTTATTGCCTTTAGAAATCGTTACTGTTAGCTTAGAGTATAATACCCTATTTTTTTTCTTTTGACTCTCTGCAAATGAGCTTTTCATATTCCATAGGTTTGTTAGTTACTATTTTTTTCTAGTAGACATTCTTCTTTTTTTCTTTTTTTAGCAAGATACATGTTTATTCAAACACAAGATACTCCAAATCCCAACAGCTTAAAGTTTATTCCAGGAAAACCAGTTCTTGAGACAAGGACCATGGACTTTCCCACACCAGCTACAGCGTTTTGCTCCCCTCTGGCTAGGTATGTTACAATTTTCTCTTGCTTTTACTGAAAAATCAGTTTTGACCTTAAGCCAGCCTTATTTAGAAATTGCATTTTTATGTATGCTGCATTTTTTTTCAGTGTAGAGATTATTTTCAAGTAAGAGATAAAGGAAAACATTAGGTAACCTTTTCTCCTGCAAGTGATGTATTTGTGAGATCTGTAATATGACTAGAAATTTATATTTTTGCTTCAATCATGGTAAATCTCCATTCTAAACTTTAATACTCTGTTTTTAAAAAGATAAAAACTTTTTTTTCTTTTTTAAGATTTATTTATTCATACAGAACTGGGGTACAGGCCAGAGGTGCGGAGGGTGAGAGGATTCGCCAGAGACAGAGTGGGGAGCAGAACAGGGAGATGATGAAGTACACTGCTGAGGGGAGCAGTGGGCGGGCAGGAGAAGTCTGCCGTGCCATGTGGATCACCTCCGGGGCAGGCGAGATCGAACTCATGCAGAAGTGGCTTAAGCTTCTTAGTGCTGTGCTTTAACTTGCTGTGTCACCAGGGAGAGCCCACTTTCTTTTGTTCTTAAGAGTGGCAAAATTTCTAGATGTTTTAAAATACTACATTCAAAACTATAGATAATAATAGTTATCAGATATAGCATGATTTAAAAAAAAACTAGTCAATAAAGACAGTTTTAAAACCCACTAGATAAACACATGTTAAATGTGTGTCAGGGGTCTCACTGGTGTAGAGGTTGAAGTCTCAGCAGTGTCAAGCTATTGCCCATTACTGTGGCATGAGTTCAGTGCCTGGCCAGGCAGCTGACCCACATGGCACAGCAGACCTCTCCTGTCTTGGCCACTGCTCCCCTCAGCAGTGTGTTTCAGTAAATCTGCTTGTTCTGTTCTCCACTCTGCTGCTGGTGAATCTTCTCACCTTCTCACACACCCTCCCCCCACCATACACACACTTCTGGCCTACACCCTAGCTCTTGTATGCATACATAAAAATAAATCTTTTTAAAAAATGTATGTTAGATGATAAAACGTGAATGATTAAATTATTACCATGATTCTTTTTTGACTAATGGCTAGGAGGAATTGGTTTTTATTTGAAGTAACATTGATTGATAGCTGCATATGTTTAAGTTTCAGGTATATCTTTGTACTTTGACTTATAAGTAAACTACTCTAAAATCCACCACTAAAACTATAGTTTCTAGCCTTTCTTATACCAGTGACCCCAGCTTACTAAACTGTACCCACCTCCTCTCTGGTAATCACCATTCTTTTGTCATTATCTAAGAGTTTGTGTTTGTTCATTTGCTTTGTTTCTTTCTCTTCAACAGTCACATGGGATTTGTCTTTCTCCCTCTCACTTCATTTAGTATAATCCCAGAGTTCATATTGTTGAAGATGACAAGATTTCCTCTTTTTTGGTTACCTCACTAGCATTCCATTGTGTACCTCTACCACATTTTTATTCATCCATTTATGGAGGGCACTTTAGTGATATATTCAGACATTCTGTGTCTTTTGATTAGATAATTTAGACAGTAAGTCTTTAAGCTATTACTAATAGGTATGTATTTATTGCCATTTTGTTAATTGTTTTCTGGCTGTTTTTATGGTTCTCCATTCCTTTCCTCTTTCTGTCTTCCTGTGAGGTTTGGTGAATTTGTTCATTGGTTATTTAGATTCCCTTTTCATTTTGTTCTGTGTATTTTCTGTAAGTTTTTGCTTTGTGTTTACCGTGAATTTCAGATATCACATCTTATATGTATAACATTCTCTTTTCAACTGGTAGCTACTTAAATTTGAATATGTTCCCAAACTTTACATTTTTGATCTCATCTTATATCTTTGTCTTATATCACATAAGTTATATATAACCTTTGTTAATTATTATACATTTAGTTAAATTTACTACTTTTATCTTTTAGTCTTCATGTTTGCTTTATAAGTGGCTGATCACTGCTTTCACTATACATTTACTTTTTCTAGTGACTTTTTTTGGTATGTTCTCTTGTTATTAGTGCCATTTCAGTTTAGTGACAAATTCCTGTAGTATTTGTATATCCAGGAAACTGTTAATGTCTTCTTCAATTCTGAATGGCATCTTTGCTAGTTAAGAATTCATGGCTAAAGTTTTTTCTTTTCAGGGTTTGGCCATGCTGCTTTCTGCAACATGCTAATACTTCTAACATTCCTGTTTAAAAATCTACTGGTAGCGCTAGGGGGTTTCTTTTGTATATATACAACCTGTTTTTCTTGTGCTACTTTTAAGATACTATACTGACTTTTACCATTTTAATTATATTGTGTCTTAGTATGGATCTCTTTGGGTTCCTCTTATTTGAAACTATTAGAAGTTACTATAATAAGAAATATTAGAGTCAGTTCACTTATTCTGTGTTAGTTTATTAGATAAAGTTCTGATCACTACGTAATTGATTTATAACTTACGGATAAGTTTGAAAAACACTATCAAGAGAATCCTCATAGATATTTATAAGGTGTGTATAAGGTTGTTCTTGTAGCTTGTTGGTAATGGTAACGAATTGAAAACAACTCATATTTATTCTTGGGAAGAGTGAATAAACTTTGTTCACCTATGGTTTGCAAATAGTAAAAAGTAGGATCTGTATGTACAGTCATAGAAAAACTTCTCTATCATATGACCTCTATGACTGTTAAGTGAGGCAAACAAGTTGTAAAACAGTGAGTATAATGTGATTATCATGTATATGAAAATAGTAAGTACAAAAATGCACAAAGCAAAGATCTGAAAGAATGCACACCAAACTGGTTAACAGTGGACTTGGGAATGAGATAATGTAAAAATTAAAAACAAACAAACAAAAAATTCCTATTTAATTACATTACCAATTGGCGATTATTTCTGTCAGATACTCAATTACAAAAGTCCCTTTTAAATTTTGAAAATAATCTATTTTTTGACTCACAGAATTTATTGTCTTCAATGAGGCAAAACTGACCTTGTTTTTGCTATCTTAGCTGAAAATGTTTTTGCCATAAACTGGAATGTAAGTTTCATGAGGACAGAGACCAATCTATCTTGCTTATCTTTGTATCCTTCCTTTTTATATTTAACACAGTGTCTGGCACTCAGTGACTATTCAAGTATTTGTTGAGTGAGTGAGAAACTAATTGAATGAATGAACAAACAGTATTATATCTTACTTCAGGGAGGTATGTAACTTATTTCTCACTATCATTATGGACTAAACAAAGAAATGTAAGCAGACTGTAAATCAGTGTGTAATGAT
>NW_004567132.1:13469824-13470871 GCF_000260355.1 Condylura cristata | reverse complement strand
ATCGAACTCATGCGGAAGTGGCTTTAGATTCTCAGTGCAGTGCTTTAACCCGCTGCGCCACCAGGGAGGGCCCCAAAATAAATATTTTTTAAAGAGGAATAACAATTATGGGATAAAAGAATCTGATCTTTTAAGTATTAATATTGGATATGATGCCATACTAAGTTTTCATAGCGTCATAGCATCCAGCTAAAAGATGTAAGAATCTTTGTGTTCTGAGTAGGTCAGACTACTTTTAGGATGCTGTGTTCATTTCTGGGTATCATATTTTGAACATTGAGAAGTTGAAATAGTCCCAAGGAAATTAACCTAAATGGCAAAGCATATATAGTAAAATCTGAAGCTCCTCTTTTAATTTTTTTCTTTCTTTTAGGGACAGAACCTGTGAATTCTTGCTTAAAAAATAAAGCCCATGACATTCCCATGACATAGATAAGCTGATTTACTCCATGTGGTCCTATGATTTGGAGAAAAAGGCTTTGTTAACAATGCAATTGTATTGTCAGTTAAAAGACCGACTTAAAGGCGGGAGTGTGGACTTACTGATGGCAACTATAGACATTGTGACTACTTTTAAAGTTATCATTTGGTGGTTGTGTGAAGGACCCAAACATTATTTTAGACAAAGTCTTAAATAATTAAAAAACAATAATTCCTATAGTATTCTTGAAATGGTAGGAAAAGAAGGAAAACTAACCTTTGGAAAAGGAAGGTGTGTCCAAATCCCTTATAGATACTTTTCAAATTATATGCCTCTCACACAGTTTTAAGAATTAGCTTTTACTGTGGTGTAGTTTACATGCAATGAAATTCATCAATTTTATAAGTATGGTTTAGTGAGTTTTGATGCTTGCAATCCTGTAACTATCACTAAACTAAAATATGGAATATTTTTTTTATCACTGTAAGAGAGCTCTTGTTTCTCTCTGTAATCAGTCTTCTTGCTCCACCTCCATGACCTAGCAACTTTTTAAAAATATGATAATGGCTTTGAAAAAACTTTTATTTAATCAGTAAAGCCTATTTGTGGCTTAGACTTTTTTTTTT
>NW_004567132.1:13466758-13469629 GCF_000260355.1 Condylura cristata | reverse complement strand
ATGAAGTACACTGCTAAGGGGAGCAGCAGGGAGACAGGAGAGGTCTGTTGTGCCATGTGGGTCACCTCCGGGGCCAGGGATCTTGCACTGAAGTGGCTGTGGCTAGCTTGCAGTGCTGCGTCCCAATCCGTTGCGCCACCAGCAGGGCCCTGTGGCTTAGATTTTAAATCACTCTTCCAGATAAGGAAAACTTACAGACCAAACAGGTAATAGTGAAGCAACAACTGCTGGATGGAATGCATTCCCCATATATATTTTAAGACTAAAGAGTAGAGACTTAAGGCAGAGAACACTGTACACATCATCATCCTCTAGAGTTGACAATTGGAACCAGAGAAGATTTGGTACTATTCATGCAACTACCATTTGATCCCCTCATGCTACAAAAGCAAGTGAAAGTTGTGTTAATTTTAGATTCAACTCCATTTCAGGCAAGTAGACCTCCCGATTAATATGGACATGAACATCATGGTGGTGATAACTGTACACAGGACTTATTTTTTGCACTGCAGCCTTTCCAGAGGGAAGCCCTGTCCTACAGTAATCATTTGGGGCTCCAACCTGGAGGACCAGTCCATCCAGCAGCAGTTTGTTCTTGGTTGTATTTTTTATCACCATGTGGGTCTCTTTACTGCCTTTAGCAGATACGTAGTGAGGCTATCTCTTGCACTGAGGACTTTGAGCCTCCTTGATTTACAGCTCAGTAGTTCCATCTGCTTTTTTTCTTCTCATATTTCACTCTAATGTCTTTAGGTTGTTCCAAATGACCTTTCTCACTGTGGAATTACTACTTTCATATCTGTATCTTCTGTTTTCTCATTGGCTTGTTGTTCAATATAACCATCATGTGTTTAATGTACTCTGGCATGCCATTATCACTGAGGGCCATGGTGAAAGAGATGCTAGGTTAGTGTGCAGACTGGCTCTAGTTTACATTTAAAAGGGACAAAGAAATGGGGAGGGGGAGAAAAAACTAGACCAGGTTTTGGTTTCCTTTGCTTTATAATCATTAAGTTTTTGAAATAAATGTTTACAGTTTTGTTGAGATGTAATTGACATAAAATACCATGTAAGATTACAGTGTATATATCACCATGATTTAATATACTTATGTAGTGCAAAAGGATTAGAAAAATAAGGTTAGTTAACATATCTGTGCCACTATAGAAAGTTTCATTTGAATGGAACTGTATAATCTCTGTTCTGTGCTGCTTTTATTTTGCATAATGCTTTTTTAAGTTATCCTTGTTTTTGAGAATATCAATAGTTTATTCTTCATTATTGCTGAGTAGTACTATCTATACATTGTATGAGCAACACAGTCTGTATAGTCCTTCACCAGCTGATGGGCATTTTTTAATAAATAAAACTGCTGTAAAGATTCTTGTGCAAATCTGTGCACAGCATGTTTATATTTCTCTGTGGTATTACCTAGCAGTGAGATTGCTCAATTGTACAGTAAGAGGATGAAATGAGGTTTTTCATAAGTTGATGAAGTTGATAATGGATGTGTGGCAGTTTTTTTTGCTTTTCTCTTTACTTTTGTGGATGTCAGACTTTTTCATAACAAAACATCGTATCACATTTTTATTTATTCACAGGCAGTTATTTAGGATTGAAGGAGTAAAAAGTGTCTTCTTTGGACCGGATTTCATCACTGTCACAAAGGTAAGCACAGAGTTATTTAAAATAAGACATGAAGTACTTTTTAGTTTTTTCCAAGTCTAATGTTCTTCTCCAGAATTTCCATCATTAATGCATTTCATATACTGTTATTAAAAAATCTCAAATTAAGTTTGCTTCTCATATTTTTCAAGTTTTTTAATAGAATTTTCACACTGAAATGGACTATACTTCAGATCCTCCATTTTTCAAAAGAGGAAAAACTTGAGCTTCAGTGTATTAAGTGTAATATCCCAGATTATGTAGTTAAACCTAAGCAGGGCCAGGAACAGCTTGGCAGGAATAGAACTTAGACTTCCAAGTATTATGTTTTACTAATTCTTAGTTTCACAGAGTAAAAAGAGACTCTTTTTTGTATGTGTGAAGACACACATGTAAAAGAGAGATAGGAAGAATTCATTTTATGTAAATCACATATATGTATAGCAATATATAACTAATATGACCTGATATATAGTGTTAATTATATATGTCTAACATGATGTATAACTTATATTATTAAATATGATTTATAATTATGTATTTGATTCATTATACATTGTGTATTATATATTATCTGTGCATACACATATATAGTTTATATGAGAAAATTAATATGAGATTTTAAATTTACTTTTTATGCATATAAGATATGGGCTGTAGGCCAGAGGTGCAGGGAGGTGAGAGGATTCACCAGAGACAGAGTGGGAGGGGGGGAAGAGGGGCGGTCAGGAGAGGTCTGCTCTGTACCACATGCATTATTATCTCCCTGGTCTGGGATTGAAGTCTGTTGTAGTGGCATGATATATGCCATGGTTTCATAGAACTGAGACTTAACCCCTTGCTACCAAGGAAACTTCCCCATATAGGAGATTTTTAATAAATATGTGAAATACATTAAGAAAGGAAGTTCTGAAGAAGAGCATTGGACTTAGAAATATATATATATATTTGACCAACAAAATGATTTAAATACATCTCCTTACAGCATCTGATACTTTTTACTATCCTACAATAACATTTTATTTAAATTTAATTTTTTATATATATTTTACATCCATTTTCATTTTTTGGACAATGTTTGCTTTCTCTGTACAATAACATTTTAGATAGACAGTGGAGTGGACTGTGTCATTTTGAAGCAGTTGGTTAATCTTTAAATGTAAAAAAATGAAGCTAAATATGCTAACCATTCCAACAACAGAAGTG
>NW_004567132.1:13464733-13466288 GCF_000260355.1 Condylura cristata | reverse complement strand
CACCTCCGGGGCAGGCGGGAATCGAACTCATGCGGAAGCGGCTTTAGATTCTCAGTGCTGTGCTTTAACCCGCTGCGCCACCAGGGAGGGCCCCTAATTTTATTTTTTATTGAAATAATATTATGTGGGTTTGAGGTGTGCAACATTATAAATCATCTGTATTTGCTGTATAAATGTTCAAGGCTGATTCATTTTTAAATCCACTAATCAATGAGAAGTGAACTGTTTAAATTTGTATCCTTTTGAATCTGTTAAGTGATATTACACATTGAAATTAAATGTCTAATTTTGAATCAAAATTAAAGTATTCATTAAATTCCTCTTAAGCAATTTGAATGTACCATAAAAGTGTTAAGTATAAGTAACTTGCCAGGAGCTCATCTAGTTCAGTATTCCATTGTTGCTATTTAACTATGTATAGAATGGAATTATGATTTTCCTGCTTAGTGATCCTAGTGGCTATGGTTTTCCTGCAGATATCCCGGTTGTGTTTTCCCTGTTATTTAAAATGTTATTTGTTCCAAGATCCCAAAAAGCCTTTTCTTGACCACATATATTAAGTGGCTCATAATCTGCTTATTTTCTTCACTGTACTTATCATTTAATCATATTTTTATTTTTATACCTGTTTGTTTTGCTGGAATATTAGCTCCACAAAGTTAAAGATTTTTCCATCTTGTTATGTTCATCTAGAAGTAGTCTATCACATAATATACATCTTAGAATTTTTAAAAATTCTTTTTTTTATTTGTTGTGGTAATATTGGTTTATAATACTGTATGCAATTCAGAGGCATAAGATCATACCTCTTCAGATGCATGTTACCACACCACACCCACACCAGTCATAAAAATTTTTATAGAAGAGAACAATAATGTAAAGTTCTTAAACTGAACTTTTTTTTTTTAGTTAGACTATTTACATTTAGATTTTTAAAAAAGATTTATTTATTTATGCACACAAGAACTGGGTTACAGGCAAGAGGCGTGGGGGTGAGAGTTTTCACAGAAGCCAGGAGAAGCAGAACAGGCAGATTGACTAAAATAGAGTGCTGTGGGGAACAGCAGCAGGCAGGTCAGGAGAAGTCTCCTGCACCATGAGTGTCATCTCCCTGCCTGGGATCGAACTTGTACTGCATTGGCTATGACTAGCTTCGTAGTACTGTGCTTTAACTGGTTGCAGCACCAGAAAGCCCTCTTAAACTGAGCTTTTAGGTTTTCCCAAATGTAAGATCGTATCGTGTCTTAACTAATCCCGTCTTAACAGTTTCTAGATTTCTGGCCTTTGTTATTCTTCAGTTTTCTTTTTTGAGGTAGCTAAAATTGTTTCATATGTCTAATGTGTCTGACATGGCACTAGTGCTTTATATATATTACCTAAATTCCTACAACTAGGTATTCTTGTTTTCATTTTACAAATGGGAAATTACTCATTTTAACAAGTTTTTACTTAGTTTTTTTAATTCACAGTCTATGCTATATTTCTTTTTTTTTTTTTTTTAAGATTTTTTTTTTTTTTTTTATTTATTCATACAGAACTGGGCTACAGGCCAGAG
>NW_004567132.1:13433256-13464633 GCF_000260355.1 Condylura cristata | reverse complement strand
GGAAGTGGCTTTAGTTTCTTAGTGCTGTGCTTTAACCCGCTGCGCCACCAGGGAGGGCCCTATGCTATATTTCTTTGGATAAAAGCATGTGATTATATCTTAACAGATTTTACTTTTTTCTTTATTATCTTTATTTGATTTTGGTAACTTCGCATCATAATTTATAGTTGCCCTTTTTGAAATTTCCCCAACTCCACTGATTTTTCTTAAGCTGAAAGACATAACTAATAAATAATATTCCAAGTTAAAGCACATAAAGATATTTAATAGGTAGAATAGTAGTAGATTTGGTTTGTTTCCTTTCAGTTACCTTCTTCATCACAAACTATTTACCTCATATAAGCAATGACCTGTTTCCCTTTCTGATTTGTAGTTGATAATCACAGGCTTTTTAATGCATCATTTATGTTCTGTTTTTCAGCTGTATAAGTAAAGTTGCAGCTTACTTGCTGCCTTTTCTTTCATATAATCTTAGAATATGTTTTATCTCTTTATTGCCAATATTTTCCTACTCATCAGAGCCACTCTTTATTGAAAACCTGAGGTATTCCGTTATTATAAATTATTATATTATAAAATATTATTTAGAACTAGTTTCCATTTCCAATCACTAAAGCATCTTACTAGTTTTACTCTTGTATTCTTACCTTCTGTATATTTTCTCTAAATCAGTTCTTAATTATGTCAAAATTAATTTCTTTTATGTATTTTCGTTCTTTTTTTAAAGTTTTTTTTTAAAGATTATTTATTTATGCATACAGAACTGGGGTACAGGCCAGAGGTGCAGGGGCAGTGAGAGGATTCAACAGAGACAGAGTGGGGAGCAGAAAAAGCCGACTGATAAAGTACACTGCTGAGGGGAGCAGTGAGCAGGTCAGGAGAGGTCTGCCACACCATGTGGGGCACCTCTGGGGTGGGCATCGAACTCGTGCTGAAGTGGCTTTAGCTTCTTAGTACTGTGCTTTAACACGTTGCGCCACCAGGTAGGGCCCTTGACTCATTTTTTAATAGTATTTAAGCATAGACCTTAACTGATAGTCCATTGAGAATAAAAAATTTCATCTAATACCTTTTCCCCCTAAAGAGCACGCCTTTAAAATGTGAAAACAGGCCCTCCCTAGTGGCGCAGCACTGAGAAGCTAAAGCCACTTCCGCATGCCCTGGAGGTGACCACATGGCGTGGCAGACCTCTCCTGACCCGCCTGCTGCTCCCATCAGCAGCGTACTTCGTAGATCTGCCTGTTCTGTTCCCCACTCTGTCTCTGATGAAGCCTCTCACAGCCCCTGAGGCTCTGGCCTGTACCCCAGTTTTGTATGTGCAAATAAATAAATCTTTAAAAAAAAATGTGAAAACAAAACATGCTTCTTTTCTCTTTGCAGCTCTTTAGGTATTTAATAATACTATTTTTCTAATGGAATCAACTGGGTAACTAAATATAGAGGTGAAGTAAAGATTCTTTCTTAAAGACTTGTGAAAAGTACAGAAGCCCTTTGGCATAGTGGTCACAGATAATACATGCTATGTATTTTGGTTTTACATTTGGGTTATTAGATTTCTTTAATAGTCATAAGAATCATTGAGTTTTTTGAGTAGTTGTGAGATATGCTTTATATTTGGTCAAATATTTCATCTGCTTTCTCTAAAAGAATGGGAAAACTTCATCCTCTTTAAATGCAGAGGAATCCCCTTTATACTTCATGAAAAATATCTTATTTCAATATCCCTTTAGTGGGCAAAATTTAACAAAAGTTTCCTAAGATTGTATGTTCCAAAAATCATTATAAGCCAGATCCTTTAAGAATTGCAACTAGGGCCCTCCTTGGTGGCATAACAGATTAAAGCGCAACACTAAGAAGCTAGCTTATCTGCAGCCACTGTACCATGAGTTCAACCTCTGGCCAGGGAGGTGACCTACATGGTGTGGGCGACCTCTCCTGTCTCGCCTGCTGCTCCCCTGAGAGGTATATTTCAGTAAATCTGCAAGATATAAAGTATTGTTTTGTGTTTGCCTTTGTGAGTAATGTAGTGTTTTCTTTCAAATATTTATAGGAAAGTGAAGAGTTAGACTGGAATTTACTGAAACCAGATATTTATGCAACGATCATGGACTTTTTCGCATCTGGCTTACCCTTAGTTACGGAGGAAATATCTCCAGCAGAAGCAGGTATTATATTGTGAAGTAATTTATCTTTTTTTAGACTTTTCTTCACTTTTTCCTGGTTTTCAGAAGTTATACGAATACATATTTTTATCATTTACCTTGAAAATATTGTAGGCATGTTTACAGACCACTGTAATAGTATAAATGTCACAATAAAGAGATGGAATTTTTGATTCCCAACACATATAAAAGTTATATTTACACTATGTAATAGTCTTTTAAGTGTGCAGTAACATTATTTCTAAAAAAACAATACACATACCTTAATTAAATGTGACAGAGAGTAAGTAAGCATATAAATAAATATATGCTGTTAGAAAAAGGGTACCACAGGATTGGTGAAAGGCTTCAATTTTGTAAAAACAAAACTAAAACAATATCTGCAATAAGGTGAAGCATAAAAGAATGAATTATGTCTATATTAGCCCTGACACCAATTCTAAAGGGAACCAAAATTTATATATATTTGCTTCATCCATCATTTTTTGGGGAAAACTGTATAATTTGAATGTGTATATAAATTGAATTATAAAAAACTAAAAATGTCAATTATTAAATTTTTCAAGCATAGACAAAGTAATATAATGCTCACCAATTTGTTCTTTCAGATTTAAATCTTTAGTCTGATTGTCATTTTAAAAACCACTATTGTGAAAATTGAAATTGTAACTTAATTTACAAAATAGGTTCTCAAAGTTTCCATCAACATATAGGCAATTTTTTTTCTCTGATACTTTTCAATGCTTGAGAAACTTACAGAATTACTAAAAATTCAGGTTCTAATATCAGGTTAGTTTAGTATACTTTATCACCAAATGATAAATTGGTCAGTGCTCCTTAAATTTTCTATAAAGAATCAAGTGAATTATCTTCTGTTTCCCCCAAAATCACGCATATTAAACACCTTACCAAATTACATGTTCTGCTCTTTTTATTTTTTTAGGGAGGCATTAAGTTGGAGACATCTTACTTGATGTCTGTGATTGCATGGATATAATATTTTTCCTTTGATATTTTTTATGTGTAATTGTTTATAGGATCTGAAGAGGATGATGAAGTTGTGGCAATGATTAAAGAATTATTAGATACCAGAATACGGTATGTGCTCATCTTTCTACCTGAAATCAGATACACTACTGAGAGAATTTCATTATAGCCATAAGCTTTTGGTTGTTTGAGAAATTATAGTAGAATTCCAAAATAAATATTTTAATGTAAACTGTAAGTTAGCCTTGTCAGATATATTTAAAGCCCCTACATTTTCTAAACATAGTCAATGAAGTAATTTATCTTTCACAGTTACCATTTAGGTTTGATATTGATGTAACACCAAATTTGCTAGGACAAAATGAACATTTGGAAGATTATGAGAAGAGGGAGGCTATCCTGTTTCAGGATATTGTCTATAAAGAATTTCGTTGAGTGGAAAACTGTAGGCCCCCACTTTGCTTATGGTAGACTTGCTGTGAAATCCCAGAGAAGCTGGATAAAGTGCAGTAAAAATTTTTCTTGTTTGAAAGAAAGCCTGTGGTAGAAATTTGCCAGAATAATTAGATCCTTCAGAGGAGGAAAACTTTTTTTTGCTGATTGTTCATGTGAAGTTAGAGTCTAAGAACCTGATAGAGACAGGTGCTAAGAATCAGAGAAACCATTAGCTTTTAGCAAGTTTGAGACCAGAAGACAAAACTTACATCTGGGTTACAATGAAGCATTGACTAAAATGTCAAAATCCCAGAGAAAGAAGTTAGGAAAAAATGAAGTCAAACAAAATGCAGTTGGAGAACTGAACAAGTTTTAGTAGTTTTTTGGTACTGGTGGAAAAATACAATTGGAGTTCAGAATCTGTTGAGGGTGGGGCTTCCGGAAACTTGTGGGCTCTCGGTTGGTCTCCTTAGAGGACCAAGCCTTTGAAATGGGACAAATCAGAAGTAAACTAGGTATTGTGATACAGCATCCATTGAGGTTAATTCCATAGTTGTTTGAGCTACTGGAGGAAGAGAGGATGAATCATTTTTGATATAATATATTCTGATTCACTTCTGTTTTTCATACATCGTTATTATTCAGTCAAAAATTACTAGGCATGCTTACAAACTGGATCAATAAAAAAACACATCCACAGCAACTTAGAGTTCCCAGGCATCATCTTTAAAATAACTGTAATTACATGTTAAAGAAAACAGAAAACAAGATGTGGAATTTCATAGAGAACTGGGGTCTGTGAAGAAATACATAAAATTCTCAAATAAAAATATAATATGAATTGAAAATCACATTGTGCAAATAGTCTCAAAGAGAAGATTAAAGTATTGGGAAATAGGTCTGTAGAAAATATCCAAATTGAAGCATAAAAGAAGAAAATGGAAGAAGCATGCCTTGTATGGTTTTTATATATTTAGAGTTAAAATGCATGATTAAAATATAAAAAATGCTAAACATAAAATGAAAAGTTCTATAATCTTGGCTTTATCTAGATGTTGGTAAAACTATAATTTATATCATAGTTTACAAAAGCAACTAGCAGGCCTCCCTGATGGCATAACTGGTTAAAGCACAGCACTATGAAGCTATCCGCAGCCACTCCTGTCTTGCCTGCTGGGTCTCTCAACAATGTAATTCATTACATCTAACTCTTCTGCTCCCTTACTCTGTCTCTGGTGAGTTCTCTCACTCTTTCCACCCCCGTCACACCTTTGGCCTACTTCCCAGCTCTTTTATGCATAAATAAATAATTAAGTCTTCCAAAAAAAAAAAAAAGAAAAGAAAAGAAACCAAGTAGGCAATTTGTGGGGTAAATACTAAATGAATTGCAAAGGACAGTAATACCAACAAACTGATGAAGGGAAAAAATTAAATAATAAAAGGATTAATAAAAAATGCAAAATTGTAAAAAAGTCGTAAGATGGTGATGCAAAGCAAATATATTAGTAGTTATGTTTTATTATATTTATGTTAATGAATAAAAAATAAGATTATGAAACATCACTCATATTGCCAATAAGAGATGTGAGGGCCCTCCCTGGTGGTGCAGCAGGTTAAAGCACAGCACGGAGAAGCTAAAGCCACTTCAGCAGGCGCCTGCCCCAGAGGTGATTCACTTGGTGCAGCAGACCTCTCCTGACCTGCCCGCTGCTCCCCTCAGTACTATACTTCATTGATCTGCGTGTTCTGCTCCCCACTCTGTCTCTGGTGAAGCCTCTCACCACCCTGGAACCTCTGGCTTGTACCCCAGTTCTGTATGAATAAATAAATATTAAAAAGAAAAAAGGCGATATATACCATGGCAATAACCTGAAGGAGGGGGTTCCAATACTACTAAAATACAAACACTAATATAAGCCAGAATTATCTTAATTTAAAAAAAAGAGAGATACACCTTCAATATAATGACTCAGGCCCTCCCTGGTGGCGCAGCGGGTTAAAGCACTGCACTAAGAAGCTTAAGCCACTTCCGTATGAGTTCGATTCCCGCCTGCCCCAGAGGAGATCCACATGGCGTGGCAGACCTCTCCTGACCTGCCCGCTGCTCCCCTCAGCAGTGTACTTTTTAGATCCGCCTGTTCTGCTCCCCGCTCTGTCCCTGGTGAATCCTCTCACCCTCCGCATCTCTGGCCTATAGCCCACTTCTGTATGAATAAATAAATAAATCTTCAAAAAATATATATATATAATGACTCAGAATGGTTGAAAGTAAAAAGATGGGGAATTATATACCATGCAAAGAAGAGAAAGCTGGTGTATAGTTATATAGGTATCAGACAAAATGTACTTTACAGCTAAAGATATTACTTGTAGTAATGGGAAATCTTTCATAATAACTTAAGGACAATTTCTAGCAGGAAAATATGCTATTTTAAAATTTGTATATACCTAATAACAGCTTCAAATTGCATATAGAATTTTTGACAAAACTGAAAGAAGTAGATGATCTATAATCATCAGGAAAAACACTTCACTAATAAGAAGGACAAGCACATAAAATAATGAGCTAAAATAGAAGAGTTTTATATACATAATTAAAAAAATTTGACTAAGTTTACGTGGACTATTGCATTCAATAAGAACAAAACATTCTTTTCAAGAATGCATTGAAAACTTACTATAGATGGTATTCTGAATCTCTGCTGTGATTTAAATCATTGAGAATATTGTTTTCTGATTATATAGTGGGATTAAGCTAGATGACATTTTCTAAAAGATAGCCACAGAATCCCTCCCGTGTATACACACACACACACACACACACAAACACACATTTAGAATTCCCGTATATTTTAAAGCAGCCGTGCTCTTCAGAAAGAGCCACAGGTCCACAGCAACAAAAAGATCACAAAGAAAATTTAATATAAGAGTTTTATGACCTGTGGGTTGACAAATTTTTTTTTTCAGAGAATAAAAAGAAGATCAAGGAAAATAAATACTGGTCTATAAAATTTACATATATATGTAAAATTAAGACTTTCTCTTCATCAAAACATACAAAGCAAAGAGTAGAAAATGATTGTAATACAGAATATATTTTAAAATGCCTACAAATTACTACGAAAATGACAATCAGCTAGAGACTAAAGCAAGCACTTTATAAAACAGCAACTAAATAGCCAATAAACATGAAAAAACGTGCTCAGACTCTTTTGTAATAATGAATATCCAAATTGCAAATATTCAAATTGCTTATAAAGCAAACACTTTACAAGACAGTAACCAAATAGCCAATAAACATGAAAAAGTGCTGAGACTCATTTGCTATCGTGAATGTTCAAATTAAAGCCACAGTGAAAATCACTGCAAATCCTCTAGAATGGTTAAAATCAGTAAGTTTTGATTCTTGGCTGGCCAGGGAGCTAGGGGCTAACCTACATGGCACAGCAGACCTCTCTTGTTTTGCCAGGTGGCTCCCACTTGGCATTGTATTTCAGTACATCTGCCTGTCCTGCTCCCCACTCTCTGGTGAATCCTCTCACAACCATTTCCCCTCCCCCACACCTCTGGCTTACACCCCAGTTCTTATATGCATAAATACATCTTTAAAAAACAAAAACATTAAGATTGAAAACACCAATTATAGAGCAAAAGGAACTTTCTACACTGCTGGTGGGAATCTAAGTTAATATAACTAGAAAATCATTTGGCAATATCTGCTAACTCCAAACAGAAACATATTCTTGATCCAGCAATTCTACTCTCATGTATTTCCCCAGTAGTAATATATATGTATACCAAAAATCAATTGCAGGAGTCTTCATAGCTGCACTATTTGTAAAAGAAAAAAACTGTCATTAACCCAAATGTCCATCAACAATAGAATGAATGCTCTGGCAGATTAGCTTCACTGAACACAATGAGGCAGTGAAATTGAATGAAATTACTACATTGTATGTGAGAGAAGCTTACAAAGAGTGAGAAAATGGATACAACAGAGCAAATACTTTAAATTTACATTTATAAATTATAAAGTTAAAAAATACTGATGAATGATGATAGAAATTAGAATAATGGTTACCTTTGGTTGTTAAGAGTGATTAGAGGAAGACAAGGGCCTTCTGGTGTGCTGTGTTCTTGGTATGGGAAAATGTATGTTTAATTTGTGAAAATTCATTGAGTTGATCATTTGTGATTTATTCACTTTTCTGTATTAATGTCTTATTTTAGCATAAAGTTTACCTGGAAAAATTGTGTGTCAGCTAATTATGTGTCAGTCTCCTCTGTTCGCCTAAAAGAAACTTATAGCTTAGGTAACATTATAATTAAGAAATATGAAATCTTAAATGCTTAAAAAGATTATTGGTTGGCAAGTTTAAAATAAGTAGAACAAAGGATTATATGAATGAATTTTAGCATTTCATGTAAAGTAATTTTAAAAATAGAAAATGACTAGCCACAGTTATTATTCTCTGTTGTAAAAGTTGCTCTAACTTTGAATTTTAACAATATAAAATGTAAGTACTGAGCTGTACTAAAATCTTTTGACTACATATAACTAGTAAGCTAATGTTTATAAAATGCACAATTCCTGGAACAAATTGTTTAAAAAATTAGGTAGTAATATATATGTAATAAAATGTAGTAACATTAATTAGGTAGTAATCCAGGTGTAATAAAATGTAGTGACTATTAAAAAATCTTTTTTGATGAAAATTTTTTCTTTTGAATGTATCACACATGTTCTTGATCACAGGCCAACTGTGCAGGAAGATGGAGGAGATGTCATCTATAAAGGCTTTGAAGATGGCATTGTACAGCTGAAACTTCAGGGCTCTTGCACCAGCTGCCCTAGTTCAATTATTACGCTGAAAAATGGAATTCAGAACATGCTACAGTTTTATATTCCAGAAGTAGAAGGCGTGGAACAGGTATGGCAATATTATGTGATAGCTTCATTTAGTATTAAAATAAATAGTTGAAAAGAGACAATAGTCATAATCTGACATTTTCTTGATATGAATACCTATTGTGTAAAAATAATTTTTGCGGGGCCCTCCCTGATGGTGCAGCGGGTTAAAGCACAGCACTAAGAAGCTAAAGCTACTTCTGCAGGATTTCAATCCCTGGCCTGGGAGGTGACCCACATGGTGCGGCCGACCTCTCCTGACCCCCCTGCTGCTCCCCTCAGCAGTGTGCTTCGTAGGTTGGCCTGTCCTGCTCCCCACTCTGTCTCTGGTGAATCCTCTCACCCTTCGCATCTCTGGCCTGTACCCCAGTTCTGTACAAATAAATAAATCTTTAAAAATAATAATAAATAATTTTTGCAAACACTGCCTCCTTTAGTCTTCTAATAATGTAAGTGTATTAAGTTCTTCCCACTTTATCCATAAGGAAATTGAGACTCGGGAATACTACTCTTCCGGTTGTAGAAAAAATATGAAAAGCATGAAGTTTTATACATGAGATTTTAGATGTGTTTAGGGGAAGAGCTCCACATATTTATGAACTTGTTCTTACATGAGCAGGCAAGAAGCTTATCAAAAGATCATACATTGCTGTACAGTAGATTAGAGAATGAGTTTCAGTGCTTTTTCTGTAGCCTGCTGTCTGCATTTTTTTTGTCTCAACATATAAGAAATACAGCACAGCACTTGGTCAGTAGAATACTGATCTCACTGCATTGATTTTCAACTAAAAGGCATGGCCTTATGGAGAGAGATTAGTTAAGAGAGAAAGAGTATATGAGAATTAGGAGTTTGAAAATATTCTTCAGATAATTCTGTCCCTTTAAGCAGAGGGCATGTCCTTTAAGTTCCTTTGAGAATCATTCATATGTCTCTGAATAGTATTAAAAATCTGTGTTTGCGGCCCTCCCTGGTGGCACAGTGGGTTAAAGTATAGCACTGCAAGCTAGCATTAGCCACTTAAATGCAAGTTTGATCCCCAGCGCTGGACCACATGGCCCAGCAGACCTCTCCTGTTTCGCCTGCTGCTCCCCTCAGGAGTGTATTTCAGTCAGTCTGCTTGTTCTGCTCTTCACTCTGTCTCTGGTGAATCCTCTCACTGCCCCACACCTCTGGCCTGTACCTCAGTTCTGTATGCATAAATCAATAAATCTTTAAAAAACAATCTGTGTTTGGTATAATACTTGCCATTCTTTTTAGTTTTTGTCAGTCTTCTACTTGGAATTGAGGCCTGCTTTAACTAGTTAAGTCAGTGTGTTTCAGCTTTATGTTCCTTCAAAGATTCGTAATCCTATCTAGGTCTTTGTATTCCTTTGTAGCACTTAGCCCTCTGTGTTATACATGTCTTACACATCGTTTGTATTACGTAAGTATTTGGAAATATTCCAAATTTAAGAATATTCTACCTAAAAGGAGAGTTAGTTGTTGGCAAAATTATTTTGTTAGGTGTTACTAAAATTGAATATAAAATAGAAATTGCTTGGAAGTTAATATTCACTTTTACTCAATATAACGGCAACTATGAACGAATTGTTTTAACTTATTTTTTCCCATTATTTCTATATAACCTTAAAAACTTAGTTATGCTTTGGTCGATTGATAAAGGAACGTTTTAAATTCACTTGTCCAGGGTGGGCTAATGAATTGGCAGTTAGATTGTAAACTGGAATTGGTGTTTAGTTGTAGTAGATGTGGTAAAGAGAAAATAATTGTTAGGTTAATATTACTATTACTATTTTTTTCTCAAAAGGAGTTGGTCTTCATTATTTTGGTAATATGTTAACTCATGAAAGAATATTAATTAAATTTTTTCTTCAGATATTAACGCACGTTTTTCTTGATTTATTAGCAATGAAAGTTTTCACATTTTTCTAATGTGTAAAATGATTTTTTGTCTCAGTAAAACCAAAGTAATTAGTTTCTAGTATATTTTATTTCATTATGTTTTTTAGGATTTCATTTATCTAGTATATATTTTTGTAGTAACAGTTGCTGCTTCCCAGAATATGTTTAGGTAAATAAGATGCTTTTGGAAGAAGACAGAAGAGTGAGTTGTATTAGGAAATATCAGTTAATCATTCTTTGTCCAGCTGTTGACAGCAACTGAGATTCTATTGTTGAAAGTCTCTTTTGGGACAAGGAAAAAAGACTAGTGTTTTGATTAACTGGCTGATAACATTTTTCTTTTATGTTAGGATACCAGGTTATCATGTATACCTCTGTTTTGGGGGCTATTGGGAAATTTATTCTTATTGGACTGATGTATTGCTATATAGTCTAGTATAAACAAGTAATATTAAAATCAGAAATAGTAATTTTTTAAAAAGATTTATTTACTTATGCTTACAGAACTGGGGAACAGGCCAGAGGTGCAGGGGGTGAGAGGTATCACCAGAGACAGATTGGGGAACAGAACAGGCATATGTACTGAAATATACTGCTGAGGGGAGCAGGGAGCCATGCCATGTGGTCATCTCTGGGGCCAGGAATCAAACTCATGTTACAGTGGTTTCGGAGAGCTTCATCATGTGATGCTTTAACCCATTGAGCCACCAGGGAGGGCCCCGAAATAGTAATTTCTAATCCTTTTCGAATTATTAAATCATCTTTTTGTCTTTTTGGTTTTAGGTTATGGATGATGAATCAGATGAAAAAGAAGCAAATGCACCTTGAAATATTTTAATTTTCTTTGGGGCCAGCAGTTGTACTTGTCATTAATGTATATACCAAACTATTTAGGAACTTGAGGGTTAATAAAATATGCCCTTTCCTTAGAGAATGATATGTATATATCTTTATCTCTCTCTCTCTCTTTCTCTTTCTCTAATGTGTGTTTATTTGACCTCATATGAGTTATTTATAACACTCTGAATCATTATCTGTACATGTGGATTTTATCCAGAGATATTTTTACTTTTGTTCTTCATATATCATGGTTGCTTCTTTGCATAATGTGTGAAACAATTTAAAATATTTTCTTCTAATTTATTTACTTTTTATTTTTGCAGAAGTAAATGGGGAGAAAGTTTTAAAATATTCTAAACTGTCTTTTTTGTGAGACACTCGAAAACATTTTTACTAAAATTTCCCCTTGTTTAAAAGCAAAACTTAACAATTCTGATTTAAAAATAGCATCTAGCTAGTAATTTCCCAATGGAGAAGCACATCTGAGAATAAATCTTTAAAAAAAAATGAGAAACTGCTTTGGTCCCTCTTCCATCGTTGACTTCTGACTCAGAGATTTATAATCTATGCCATACTTGAAATTTGGACAGTTACCTTTCATGATAAGGGTACTGTGTTTTCAGATAGCCAAAATAGAAAATTATCCTTCTCTCAATTTTCTATCGTATTTCAGAGGCATCACTTCACATATGATATCAGGAAAGGATAGATTGGGAAATAACACTGTTTTAGTGCATATAGAGTTCTTATCCCCAAAAGTATGGAGATTAAATAAACAGAGAGAACTCCAGCAGTTGTGAATGCTGTGAATTGTTTTTTGTCCTTTGGTTCACAGAACCAGACAGTAGTACAGAGAACCCATTTTCCGTGCTATTATAGAGTAACGCAGGCTAGACTCTCGGAATTGCTTTGTAGGCTAGGTACTTCACTTTAACCTGCTCTTTACTTGAAACTATAGGATTGTGATGGAGGTGCAGTTAAATGACTGAAGTAAGTGGCTGAGGAGAGTGGTGGACTTGATTGTTGGGAGAGAGGCAGTCATGGGACTGAGATACCATCACATTAGAAAGGTTTTTTTTTTTTTTTAAGATTTATTTTATTTATGTATACAGAACTGGGGTATAGGCTGGAGGTGCAGGGGCAAATGAGAGGATTCACCATAGGCAGAGCAAGGAACAGAATAGGCAGGTCAATGAAGTACACTGCTAGGGTAGGGGGCCAGCAGGGAAGACAGGAGAGGTCTGCCACGACATACAGGTCACCTCCCTGGCCAGGGATCGAACTGGGGCTGAAGCGGCTTCTGTGAGCTTCACAGTGCTGTGCTTTAAACCCTTGAAAGCACAGGGAGGCTCCCCCTTTTTTTTTTAAATAAATAGGAACAACTATGAAAATGAGGAAAGGTAAGAGAATATTCTAGGCATACATAGCAGTATAATCAGGATTGGAAGTGGTAAAAAAATATTTGGGAAATTCAAGAAACTAAGGAAGGCTAGAAAGTAGAAGAACTTTGTTGGAAATGGAGAAATAGGCAGATTGGAGACTATTGCAGGAACTTTTGGTTGCCTATGCAATGTATACCCCAGCTTCTTGTGAAGAGAGTCCCTCTCAATTATTTAGTAGTGAAGTAGGTCCCACTTTATTGCTGGGGAATAAATGATAACTACTCTAAAGCAGTCATTTTTTTTTTAAGGGTTTATTTTTTTATACTTACAGAGCTGGGGTACAGGCCAGAGGTGCAGGGGCGGTGAGAGGCTTCACCAGAGACAGAGTGGGGAGCAGAACAGGCAGATAGACGAAGTACACTGCTGAGGGGAGCAGCGGGCGGGTCAGGAGAGGTCTGCTGTGCCATGTGGATCACCTGGACCAGGGATCGAACTCGCACTGAAGCGGCTGCAGCTAGCTTACAGTGCTGCATCCTAACCGCTGTGCCACCTGCGAGGGCCCTAAACCAGTCATTTTTTTTTTTTTTAAAATAGTTTTTGTTGAATTAATATTGATACATGGTAATCAAAACAAGTCATTTTAATTCTCTTTCCAGTTTTTAGTTAGGCGTGAACATATGGTCCAGCTCTGTTTAATGTGAACTGTGAGAAGAAGTCTATTGGAAGGTCTGGAAAGATCTTTCTTGATTGAGAACCAATAGAAAGAAGGTTCTTTTCCTGTATATTTCTTTCCTTCCTGCTTTGTATAGTGTATTAATATTATGAAGACTTAAATGGGTAAGGTTATGACAGTCAACTTGTAATCATGATAAAAAAAAAAAAAAACTAGCCCACTGAGAATAACCGGAAAGAAGCAGCACCTGAGTCTTTGAGGACATTATTGACTTTTGAATGAGTTTAGGAGCCATCCATTTTCATAATATCGTGAGATAAAAGGTTTCCTGTGTCTAGCCACTGTTGTCAGGTATTCAGTCATTTGAAGCTGGCCATCTAGCAAAATACCTGGTAAGTCATGGAGGTTTTGTTAAATAACTTAGGGCTTGTTAATAATTTTACTGTATTTACAAGCCAAATATCAATCTGAAAATGAAAATACTAATTGAGCACAAACAAAGATTTAGAAGGTATGGTTTAATCATACAATAGTTTTTATTTTTTTATATTAGGGTTTCCTTGGTGACCTAGGGGTTAAATCTCAGCACTATCACCACTCTGGCCTGAATTTGATTTCCAGCCAGGCAGCTAACCCACAAATGACACAGACCTTTCCTGTCTCACCTACTGCTTCCCTAAGCAGTGTTATTTCAGTAAATCTGCCTGTTCTGCTCCCCAATCTATCTTCGATGAATCCTTTCACCCTCCAGTACCTCTGGCCTCCACCTCAGTTCTTGTAGTCTAAAAAAAGAATATTTATACTAAACCTCTCTATAGTCCCAGATAGATATTCACAGATGCAGAGTGTAGTCAGTGTTACAGTTTAAGCCCAGTTGTGCTAGAGAATTCCTTCTTTTGTTGCTAAAGGAGACTTTTGAGTACAGACCTTCAAAGGATTAGATGAGGTTTACTCACATTATGGATAGCAATCTACATTACTCAACAGTTGTGAAATGTTAATCTCACTAAAAGCATCTTCTGAGAAACTTCCAAAACAAGTTTTGACCAAAATCTGGACACTGTGACCTAGTCAAGTTAACATAAAAAAATAACCAACATAGTAGATAAATTTTGCCAACTTATTTTTTATATCTTTTTTCATATCTTACATTTCCATAACCAGTTCCACAAACATTATTATAGTGTTCCTTTCTTGCCCAGTGTTATCAATCAAGATACTCTGTCCAAGACTGTCTGCCTTCTGATTTTATCTTTAGCCCCATCAAAACTTGAGTTTCTTCAGTGACCTTTTCACATCTGGTACCAAATGAAAAGTAATTGTATAAATAATTTCGCTCTAAATCTTTAATAGATGGTAACAACTTAATGATGTTCTAGGGGAAGGGAGGTGTTCTGCCTTAAATAGATAGTTACAGATAGAGTTTGGACAAGGGAACTTTCTGTTCCCTGTATAACCTATTATGTGAGTGACTAGTCTTTTGTAGTCAGGCTCTATGTTTAGTAAATGGTACTATTTTTAATGATTCCTTTAAAAAAAAGGCAAAGACAACGATGCAAGCGTTTGAGATGGTATATATATATTTTTAATCAACTGGCAGTACTTAAGTGTAAGTAGACCATAGATGGTAGAAGATGATGATAAAATTGTCAAGAATGAAACTTTTTTTTTTTAATTTTATGTTATTTATGCACACAAGGACTGGAGTACAAGCTAGTGGCACAGGGGATGAGAGGATTCACCACAGACAAGTGGGGAGCAGAATAAGCAGATATACTTAAATACACTGCTGAGGGGAGCAGTGGGTGAGATAGGAGAGGTCTGCTGTGCTATCCTGTATATTATACCCACTCTTACAGAGCTTTTTAATTTTAATAGTTTTATTGTAATTGGAATTCAGATAGGGAGTAACAAAAAATTACAAACATGGGGACATTTAAAACTCACAAATTTATTTCAGTTATGGATCATTGTTTCTTTAAAAAATGACAGCTATGAGATCCTGGTGGCACAGAGGTTAAGGTCTCAGTGCTTTTAAACTTTGGCCAGCCACTGCATGCATGCGTTAGATCTCTGGCTAGGGAGCTAACTCACATGGTACAGCAGACCTCTCCTATCTTGTCTGCTGCTCCCCTCAGCAATTTCTTTCAGTAGATTTTCCTGTTCTGCTCCCCACTCTCTCTCTGGGAAATCCTCTTACTGCCCCCTGCCCCTCTGACCTACACCTCAGTTCTTGTATGCATACATTTAAAAATAAATCTTTGTTTTTTTAAGATTTATTATTTATGCATACAGAGGTGCAGGAGGGTGAGAGGATCAACAGAGTCTGCCACGCCATGTGGGTCACCCCCCTGGTCACAGGTCAAACTCAGGGGTTGCAGATAGCTTCATAGTGCTGTGTGTTAACCAGTTGCACCACCAGGGCCCCAAAATAAATCTTTCTTAAAAAATCAAAGATGCCAACTGATGGTAAGGGGGAGGCTGGGAGCCACTGGGTTTGATAGGACTAATCTTGTGAATGGGAAATTTGGTTTCTATAGATAGTGATAATGAATGATACTCTTATGATCATTACTTTTTTTTTTTTCTTTAGTCTGGTCTAGAACTTTTGGTCAGAAAAGAAAATTAATTTCTTCAGATGCTTGAATAGACTAAGACCTCCTTTTCTTCATAGATCATTTACTTCTCTACTTTTATTCCCAGAGTTCCAGCTGAGGCAAAGCTCTATATAGATGGGGGTCAGACAAGCAACGTTCTGTCTTAGTAACTTGACTGGCACAGAGTTACAAAGGATTCTTTGTTGTAGTAGGCTGTTGAGGTTATTCAAGGCTGGACTGGGAAAATATTGACTTTCAAAATTTCTTCCTCTTAACTACTTGATAAGTATCTTTTAAAATAGCTGTAGAATGAAGAAGAAAAGTTGATAGCCACAATCATGGAGGAACAAGCAGAAGAGGAAAGTAAGAGTTTCAGTAGATTGTTAGAATTTGAGAATGAGAACTTTGGAGGCATTACTGGCATTTCCTTTATGGCATAGACAGATTTGCTGCAATGCACAAAGGTATTGTTCAAGTACTAGAGTCATACCTTAACTCCTTGGCAATATCACTGAGGTTTTACCAGAACCTCTTTTTGACGAGTGTTTTGAAACTAAGACTTTTGCATCTTGAATTAAGAACCATGTTTTGGTGGGCCTCTTTGGTAGCCTAGGGGTTAAGTCTTTACACTATCACTACTAAGGCCTGAGTACAATCCCTAGCCAAGCAACTAACCCACATATGGCACAGCAAACCTCTCCTGTCTCCCCACAGCAGACCACAGCAGACCAGCTGCTTCCCTTAGCAATGTTATTTCAGTAGATCTGCCAGTTCTGCTCCCCACTCTCTGGTGAATCATCTTACACCCTGCACCTTTGGCCTACACCCTAGTTCTTCTCCAAATAAATAAATGAATCTTTGAAAAAGATGAGTATTAACAAATAGTTCACAGTTTTCTAACTTTCCAGTGAGTGATTTGGGGACCTGTCTAAGGGTCTGAGTATTATAGGACTTCCAGTGAGAAATACTTTGGTTAGTTAAATGTGAATTCTGACCCTTCCTTGAGCCCAATGATAAAAAGACTTTTTTTTTTCCTAAGAAAAAGTCACTTGCTCACTTGATATATAACCAGCCAATTCTGCTTAAGAACATATGGCGTTCACTCATTCCAAAAATTGTTCTTGAACCCTTACTTTGTGATAAGATTTATATTATGTATTGGGTATATAAAACCTTATTGTCTTAAGAAACTTAGCCTAGTAGGGAAATAAAAAAAACAAAGAATACCACATCAAATATTGGGCATATTGCTTTAGACAGAGTAGCTAAAAAAATGAGAAGTTAACACATGTCCTTAAGGTCTTCCTGAGGCAATTGCACTTAAGCAGAGGTGGGGTGGATCTTCCAGGAAAAGTAACTCATATGTGAAAAGGTTCGAGAATGTTGGCCCATCTGAGAATTTAGTGGTTTAGTGTTAGAGTGTAAAGCATTGGAAGGTGGGGTAGAAAGAGAGTAGCAGTGAGCTTCATGCCATGCAAGTTTTTGATTCCAGTCTAGAGTCATTAACAGCCTTATGATAACCATCTAAATTTGAGTAAGGATACCATCTAAATCGTACTAAGCAAATCTCAGGTAGTAAATTCTTAGAACCATCATCTCTGATTAAGTCTCTCTTGGCAGGCGTGGTGGTACATTAAATCACAGAATTAGTCGTAGATGAGTCAAATGACAGGCTGTCAAATTCCAGCAATCCTCTTGGGTGGGCCGTCAGAGGTCTGCCCCAGCGTTTCTAAGCCCAAGAACAAGTATTGGGCAGGTGAGCATTACATCCTCCTCTTTCCCCTTCGCAAAAAGCTGGGGGTCTGAAAGGCAGTGGGTGATGGTGGAGATGGGAAACAGAGGACTTTGGGAGGCCAAGCATGTTACGGGGAACTTGAGTTGGTAATTTGAATCACGTTTTAGTAGAAAGACAAAGGATGCTTTTCAGTCAAAATCTTGTTACTTCTTTTCCCTCACTTCACTCAAGTCTTAGCAATATTTCGTCAGCCTATATTCCTTCCTAAGGAATTGTGTATCTTTCGGGATTCCCTTTCCAGGCTTGCTTCCTCCTCTGCTCTCGCAACAAGAGGTGCCCGAGCCTGGGCCTTGTAAAGCACCAGGCGTGTGCCTCAACACTATTCTATTCCCTTTCTTAATCCCATTCTCTTATCTTTTACGTCACTGCCAGATAGTCACCGAGTTTCCTTCTGCCCTCTGGCAAATGCCCCCCCGCTGCTCTCCTAAAGCCCAGGCTGCTCCAGGAACTTCATGCGGATGCAGCTCCCGGCCGTGCCACGTCTCCGCCGCCAGCAGGCTACTGACTGCCTGCGTGGGCTCGGGGGCGCGGCGGGGCGGGGCGGCGAGGGGAGGCGGGATCTTCGCGTGAGTGGCATAGACACCGCCCAATGGAACCTGTGAACTGCGGCGCGGCGGCGTGGTGTGCGCCGAGGGGCGGGGCTCAGCGGCGGTTGCTGGCTAGCCTGGGAGGCCAAGGAGGCTGTCGTTACCTCGGCGGTCGCATCCTGGAGGGAGTCGTGTCGGCTCGTCCCAGGCTCCCAAATCCCCCTTTTGCTCCACAGGGTAGTGCGGGTGCGCTACCAACCTCGCCGATCACTCGCCGCTTGCTCTGCAGACCCTGCCTCCTACATCATGTGCGGTAAGGGGCCGGGGGCGGGGGGCGTGTTGCGGTGAGGTGCTGGGTGAGGTGCTGGCGCCGCGGAGGCCGGAGGCGCCGCCGGAGCCCGGAGCTTACGAAATCTGGGTGATGGGTGGGAGGCATCCACGGTGGCTACTGGTGCTGGGGGCCCGCGCCGGCCTGTGTGAGCCAGCGGGGGCTGTAGACCTAGGAGGGCACCTGAGAGGAGGGCGGGACCTAGAGAGACCTTGGGGAACCCAAGTGGGGAGGAGGTTTTGCTCGAAGAAGGTAACCTAAAGGGAAGAGAAATGTCTATACTGGAGAAGACAGAGGGTTGAGGGAACTGGGGTGCGGTGGGGGGACGCCTTTTAAGAGAGGCCACTAGGTGAGTGAAGCAACCTGTGGAACATCAGATGAGGTCCCTTGAACTTACACTGCAACCTTCTAGGACTTACCCTTTTAAAAACATTTGTTTTTAGTTGCTTTCTTCCGGGCAGACCCAATAGAAAACAGAACTATAGGATAGAGCTACAGCAATGGCATTACTTATAAACTCTTACTTCCTGCCCCCCCCCCAACAGAAACCATTGTTAGTTACTGACCTGGTGAATGGGTTTAGATTTGACCCTCTTGGAATAGGCCTGGTGGTGACAGGACCATAGTGTAGCTAGTGCAAATGTATCATTGGCACGTGCACTATTTAAAAATATTTAGCTGTGAAAAATATTGCTCCTCATTTCATGAAAGTTTTACATAGAACAGTTAAAAATTAGGACTTTTATTACAATGACATGCTTCTCAAGATTTAGTCAGTTTAATATTACCTAAAATATTCATAAAAGATTTTGTTAGATATACTCTAATGTTGGTGTTAACTCGCTCTTTGTCAATGAAAAGATTGTATTTTTCCTTTCTTGTTGAAATTTACAACTGACTTTACCCATGGAAGCAAAAACTTTTTCAGGGAAGTATATTTGTAGCAGAATTGAACCTATTTGAGAAACTTTTTTGTGGAGACTTTTGCAGATATTGAGCAGGAGGTGGGTTGTATTCATTAGTGTATATTTTCCCCATATTTAACTTTATGCTAATTTCAAGCTTCAGAAAACAAGCAGGTTTAAATTTAGATTAAAGGGCACAGAAACAGAAACTCCTGTAAATAGCTGAAGTTATTAGAGTGGAGCTGATTTTAGAATCAGTTATACTTTTGCTGTGTCTAGTTAGTAGAGTGGTTTTGCAAGACACAATTTAGTTTAGAATGTAAAGCAAATTGATTAATATCTAGTATGTTTCCTTTGGTAATTAACTGTTCCTGAATGATGAAGTATGTGTCTAATCAGGTACTTGACTTCCTGATTATAGGTCACCAATTCATCTTCCAGGAAAAAAGGGTGTCAAAATACAATTAAAGAAAAAAATGAAGTCCAGTTTAGAGAAGGTTAACATAAGGGTGAAGCTTAGGGTGGAGACTAATGTTGGCAGCTTTCACATAGGCAATGTACCCAATCCAGAGTTTTACTGCTGAGGAAATAGGTTAAGAGAATAAACAAATAACTAGTATTCCAAGCATTTCTGAGGTCTTGCTTTTGGGTGATTCCCAGGAATAGGGTTCATATTTAAATTTGGAAGGTTATTGGTAAAAAGGTAAGAGTTTATCTTTATCCCCCCCCTTCTTAGCTATTGAAATAAAATTTCCAGTTAGAGAAATTGAGTGGAAATTAGATTAGATGTGGACATTTAGAGATTTCCTTTCTGATTACTTGCTGTCTGTTCGAGATTTTCTAAGAGATTACTTTGTTAAATATTGAAGCAGAAGATGAGGGCTGACGTTTCTGTGATAGGCTTTTTTCTTTCATACATGCAGATAAAATTGTTATGTTTACCAGGTTATATTAGTCTATTAAGTAAATTTGGAAGGCTGAACAGATTGAAAAATGTTGAACTGACTTTTTTCTTGGAGTACTTTTTGGAACTTGTAAGTGCCATGGTAAATGTTGTTGGTATCCCAGAGAAGAATAGTATGTCTGTTTCTAAATTTATTTTATCTTCTTGCATTTTTGCTTCTTTGAAGTGCAGTTTGTTCATCTTTATTTATATTAGACTTTTGGTGAGAATGTCAAGTCACTTAAGTTACCCACAACTTTTAACAGATTTTGTTAATTTTTTTTGATTTTTTTTAAAAGATTTATTTATTTATTCATATAGAACTGGGGTACAGGCCAGAGATGCAGAGGGTGAGAGGATTCACTAGAGACAGAGTGGGGAGCAGAACAGGCAGATCCACGAAGTACACTGCTGAGGGGAGCAGCGGGCGGGTCAGGAGAGGTCTGCCGCACCATGTGGTCACCTCCCGGGCAGGCAGGGCTCGAACTCATGCCTAAGTAGCTTAAACTTCTTAGTGCTGTGCTTTAATCCACTGCACCACCAGGGAGGGCCAGATTTTGTTATTTTTAAAAAAATAATTGTAGAGTTTATACCCTTCTGAACCAGAGTGCATACTTTTAGAAGTTGGAAGGGTGCTATAATTTAAAAATGGTAAAGGAGCTTGTTATTTAAAACTATTCTGAAGTGAATCCTTAAATTTTTTTTTTTTTTATATTGCACTTCTAATGGCTTTGGGGGTATTGAGGGATGCTGCAATTGGTTACTAGTATAAAACCTATACTATTAACATATCCTTAGAAATCATATGGATATGAAGTAAATGTGAAAGAAAATTGCTTAATAAACATTTCCTCTGCGGTTTTCTCTGGAGAGGGAGAAATAGGTGCTGGTAGTGGACTGTAGAAGATTGGAAAGAGTTTTATAACAAAGTTTGTGAGGAGCTACCATATGACCCAGCAATTCCACTCCCAGAAATCTACCCAAAGGACACAAAAACATTAATTCAAAAAGATACATGTACCCCTGTGTTTATCGCAGCATATTTACAATAGGTAAATTCTGGAAACAACCCAAATGCCCAAAACTAGGTGACTGTGTTACAGGGCAGGGAGAGAGGAGCACCACCGAACCACTAAACCTGCCTGCTCTAAATAGGTTCCTCTGCCATCCATGCCTCATCAAGACAAGACATAAGAACTTTAATGGAGAGGAACTTTAATGCAATGAGTGTACAATACAGAAAAGACAAAGAATACATTTCTAAATCAAATACCTGAAGTTATCCATCCCCTCGTGGGTAAAAGTCTACCCAAAAGGGATTGGCCCATACCAAGGCCTGAAAACCTTCCACAAGGCTAAAATATCTTTTGGCTGAGACCCATAGAAAAGGGTCAGAAATGGCCACACAAATCTGGGAGGAAAAGAGCAAAATCAAAATCAATATACACTAATGAGTACAACCTACCTCCTGCTCAATATTTGCAAAAGGCTCCACAAAAAAGTTTCTCAGATAGGTTCAATTCTGCTACAAATATACTTCCCTGGAAAAGTTTATATGATCAATAAGCTGTCATGGTCAACCTCCCCATGGGTCTCTCACCCACATCTGTTTTCACTGAGTCCAGGGCCAAGAAAGAAGCATGGTTTCTTCATATGTCTCCCACTGTTCCATGTACTTCCTTCAGGTCTCCTGTCTTTCCATTCTGCTTCTTCCTTCTTCAGATTCCTTCTCATCTCTGGTCAATTCCACCCTCCTTCTTGTTAGGGCAGTGAAACTGGAACTTCCCCTTCTTCTGGGGACCACCCTGTTGCAACTGGATCAAGAAGATGTGGTATACATCTAGGATGGAATACTATTTAGCAATCAAAAAAGAGAAACTCATGCCATTTGTAGCAGCATGTATGGAGCTGGAAGGGATTATGCTCAGTGAAATAAGTCAGAAGGAAAAAGAAAAATGTTGAATGGTTTTACTTTGGTTCTCTTATAAGAGAACCAAATAAGACAGTATATTTTTATTACAATACAAAACACAACAAAACAATACAAAAACAAACAGACAAGTATAAACCAGAGAGACCCTACGGGAGAGGACAGAGAAGGATCAGAAGGAGGGGGGGAGGAATGTGGGGGGCTATGGGGATGACAGGAGGGGAAGGAGAGAAGTAGACACTGTTATAAAATGAACAATAATGTAAATAGATATATAAAAAAAAGTTTGTGAACTTCTTCCTTGGAGATTAACAATTGGCAAGATTACAGGTTGTAAGAAGTTCTCCAAATGAATCTGTTAACTTTGTTTAATGTAGCGTTTCTTAGACCTTTAATTATGGAGACTTTTAATTATGAAATTTTTTTTTTACCATATTTCACACCTTGCAAAATTATATTCTTGTTGTATAGTTTGGGAATTTTTGATTGTTCACTCCAGGTACCTAGATTTGAACTGATGTCTTCATATAGGATACTCTTGCCTTTTGGAAGAGAGAAGAGAAACAAGGGGTTTGTCTTCAAGAATTGCTGTCACAATAAACATGCAACATGTGTGGATTATAATATACAGTGCTTTTTTATTAGTGTTATAGATGATAAGTGGAATGAATAGAAATGCAGAGACTTTATGATTAGGCCAGGAATATTCTAGGTAATGGGCAGGATTAATTCTTAAATTTAGGAATATGTTTCCCAGTAGTGAATGAAGAAGGAAATAAATTGACCTACTGCCAGTGGGTTCAAAAAATTGAAATAGAGCTTCCAGGAAGAGACCAAAGAACAGTGGATGCAAACAGAAGGTGTTCCAAAGAAGTCGACTGGCCAAGACAGAATCTGAAGGAGGAAAGATCTTTCATGTTTAATACTACAGAGAGAAGTTAATTGGATTGGTTATAAAGAAAACATTGGAAGCATATGTGGAGGCAGAAGGACCTGAGTTTGTGTTTAGGAGGAGCAAGTGTACCAACAGAGTAGGGAGGGAGCATTGTGGAACAGAGGTCCCTGAGAGAGTTGAAAAGTTGAGTTCTGGATCTGTAAGCTATAAATTTCTCACTAGGTATCTATTCACTGATTCATATGCTAAGCCTTATTTATAAACTGAATAAAGTTAACATTGGATAATACAAATTTTATTATATTATTATATTAAAGTGGTATTATTTTTAGTCCACTGTATTATCAGAGCCTCAAAACATTGTTATTATGTATATATTTTTTATTTTATTTATTTATGCATACAAGAATTGGGGTACAGGCCAGAAGTGCAGGGGATGAGGGGATTTTCCAGAGACAGAGTGGGGAGCAGAACAGATGGATTGACCAAAATATACTGCTGAGGGGAGCAGTAGGCAAGATGGGAGAGGTCTTTTGCGCCATGTGGGTCACCTCCCTGGCCAGGAATAAAACTTGTGCTACAGTGGCTGCAGATAGCTTCATAGTGCTCAGTTTGACACCTTGTGCCTGTATTTTGATATTAATAAGAGGTTCTAAGGCTACATAATTGGTGGAATCACATATCAAGGGTTACAGATAAGACTGGCTTTAGGAAGTTGTGTATGAAAATGTTTTTCTGTTTTGAGATTGGAAGAAAGGAGAAACTTAAAATGAAGGTGGAGGCTTCAGTTCTGTAAAGTGAGAAACTGGAAGTTGGGAAGAGAGAAATGGGCTTTGAAAGCAATCTAGATTTTAGACTTTGGAATATTATCTAGGGGTTGTTTTAAAGTTAGGCAAACAATGAATAGCAGGATTGGTTAGCAGTTGGGTGAGTTTATACAAAAGTGAATTTGAAATGGATGGATTGGTTCTGTATTGCGCTTATACTCTGTCTGGGAGTGCTTGAGGATACAAGAGTAGGACCACAACAGACCCAAAGGGACTGACTTGACAAGATGATGAAAAATTGTGGTGTGATGTGATTGGTCAGAAGGAAGTAGGAAAGATGAAATGACTAAAGGTTTTTGAGCAGGAAGTACATGCTTTTCCTCAGGAAAAATGATGACATAGATGGACTGTGAGGGACTTTATACTTGGTTATGTTAGGGTTTAATTAGTACGTTGACTTTCTGAATTTAAGTGGGCAAGAGAAAAGTGTTATGGAGCGTCATTCCAGTGGCAACATGTGTTACAACAAAGTAGAGGATATCAGAACCAGTATTTTGCTATTAGGGAAAAGATATTGAATGCTTATAAAAGAAATTGAAAAATCTAAGATGGAAAAGATTAGGTAAAGTTTGATAAGTCTATTATGGACTAGTATGTTGTAATGAAATGGAATAGGGAAAATATGTGTTTACTGATATAGAACCATCTCCAATATCTTAAGAGAAAAAAGTACAGAATAACATACATATAATGTTATTACATTTCTGTTTTTAAAAGTTCCTCTAAATCTATATACATCTAAGTTCATATATGCAGATAAATATATAGTTGAAGGATTGTGACATTGTTTATGGGGCTAGTAGTGGTGCTTATATCCTTTTGTGTGCTGGTAAAAGGAGATTTTTAAATTTATTATGTAGCATTTGTTTAATAATTTGATTGGTTTTACTCAGCTTTGTTTCATTAAGGTTTAATAGTCTTTATTTGCCACTAGATTACTTTTAACCAAGTGTGTCAAGTGTTTGATCCAGGTCATATCTAAATATTTTGTTAGCTAAGGTGCTAAAAAGTCATTTTCATGTCATTTAACTTGTTACTATTTTCTGAGAATGTTACTAATGAGTACAAGCATCTGCTTCAGTTAGGGAGAGATTTAAAAAAAAACACAATATAATTTATTTTTACATCATTTTGTGCATTTTTTCATCTCAGTTGTTATCCTCGTGGGCTTCCCATCACCAAATCACCCACGTGCCATCACCACAGTCCAGTGCATTTCCCTCCCCCCACTGTTTTTGATCCCGTTCCCCACTTAGGGAGAGATTTATTTGAAGTATATTCCATTAATATGAAAACACTTTGGAAGCACTTGTGGTTTGGGAGTAGAAAAACCACCTATGTCCCTGGCAGTAGAAAATCATCTAATCTTCATATAGGCACTGTGCATACAGACACTGTATGTGGTATTGGAGCAAATATTGAAGTGCATTGGAGCTGGTTTTTAGTCTTTGGTAGTTACCTTAAGTAGAATGTATAATGGTAGGTTTGATAAGACACAAGTCAAAAATCTGAAATAGAGGTCAATATAGTGATTTTTATGCTAATAAGAACTATTTTGAATTATTAATACTTTACTGGTAAATATCCCTTCATGCTGTATTAACTGATTATTTGCCATTGCTGCTCCTTTAAAATTATAGACAATTCCTAATCCCAGTTGTTGGACTGCTTTAGGCCAATAATGCTGTCAAGTATCTTTCTGTGAAACTGAAAGATTCAATTTGTTTATTTCCCATTTTCCCAACTAGGGATTACTTAGGCTAATCTATATTCCTTCTCTAGCTCCATTACTTTTATCTTAGAAAAGTGCTCCACATGTGTCATCCTTTCCTTCCTTTCAGTTCCTGCTGTTTGCATAATAGTGTTCCTGCTTCTGTTCTTCTTCTTCTCCTTTACTTTGTTTCCATAGGAACCATGACATGACAGTAATAATTATTGATGATAGTAGTACTTCCTCCTAAGGAAAAGGCCCATATTCCATGTGCCTTTTGAGTTGGAACATGATACTATGCCATTTCGTTGACTTTAAGATGGCACTCATTGGGAAATGCACCATTATATGACCACAGAAAGCAAGTATAAATGTCTTAAAATCCATGTTGTCAAATCTCTATAAAGTCCTAGAAAGTATTATATTCTGAAGATCTTTCAGTGTCATAGGCTAAGTAATCTGATTGTCTTTACCTTATATCAGTGATAAGTCTTAGCAGCATTAGTAGGTCACCAACAGAAAACATAAAACACATACACTTTCTTATAGATAATTCTTGCTCCAAATTTTTAATGTCATTTATGCAAACCTTTAGATCTAGCAGTTTATAGTAAGTATAAGGAATAGAGCAACTGGTTAGACCACAGTGTGGAAATAATTAAACATGGCTGGAAGATGAAAGTGTCAAGAAATTGGCCTGGACTTGTCAGTATCAGTGTCTTGGGGAAAACAGGGCAGTTGTGGAGACATTATGGATTTCAAGAGACTAAAAAGACATAACAATAAAAAATGAGCCACACTCATTTATTATATGCTAGAATGAACAAGTCCACTGTAAAAGACAGTTGTTTTGATAATACAGAAAATTTGAATATAAATATTATATTAGGTATAATACAGTTTTGTAGAAAAAATCTTCATTTTTTTTTATTATCGTTTGCTTTTATGAACAATATGCTTTGAAAACAATAAGGTACTTTACTACATTTCCAGTTTTAGTTTGGTAGATACAATATACACTGAATAATAAAACATAAATACACTGTGTATATTGTATTTACCAAATTCAAGTACATGTAACAAAGAGGTCCAGAAAAGAAGTAAAATTCATTGGTAATGTCTCTAAAGCAACCAGTGAAGCCTCAGAAATTATAGACTGTCAAGCCAGAGGGGACTGTAGATGTTCTCATATTATAGAGGTAAGAAATATGTGGCCCTTGTGCTGGTATTGCCCCCCATGTAGCGGCAGTTGCTAATCAATCATGGCTTTCCTTCCTGTTTAGGAAACAGTGTCTGGAATCCTTGGTCATTACGTTCTCTTACAGCCACTACCATTTAATAGCTTGTTGATACTTGCTGTGCAATCTATTGTACCATCTCAATCAAACCTTTATTTCACAGAAGGGGAAGCTGAGATAGGACGATACAATGAAAACCTTTGGGAACACACATGAGTTAAAATAACACAAAGGCTTTTCTTCAATGCAACACTACTTTTTTTTTTTTTAAAGATTTATTTATTTGTGCATACAGAACTGGGGTACAGGCCAGAGATGTGGAGGGTGAGAGGATTCACCAGAGACAGAGCGGGGTACAGAACAGGCAGATCAACAAAGTACACTGCTGAGGGGAGCAGCGGGCGGGTCAGGAGAGGTCTGTCACACCATGTGGTCACCTCCGGGGCAGGCGGGAATCGAACTCATGTGGAAGTGGCTTTAGCTTCTCAGTGCTGTGCTTTAACCCGCTGCGCCACCATGGAGGGCCTACTTTTTTTTTTTTTTTAAAGTGATAACAAATATTTGCTGTGAGTTTTATTAGTTTATCAAATAGCTACACTTTTATGTTTGTTTGAAGATGGCTATTGGTATAGAAGATCTCTTCCCGGTGAAATTATACTCAAGATCTCAAGGTGAACCAGTATAAAACCAAGAAGATTAAAGTTCAAAATAATGTCAAAAAAATTGAATGCTGTTAAGTTACTTGTGTTGAAAACATGGAATTTAATATTACATCACTGTGAATTTGCTTTTCAAAATGTATTAAGTCTTAATAAAGTTTTATGTCATTACTATTTCTTTTTCTATCAGAATTAGAAAAGAGAGATGATTCAGTAGTGATTTTTTTTCTACATGTGCTATATTGTTGGTATTTGGTAGCTTTGGACTTCCTCTTAGGGCTTTTCAGAGCACCTGAGACTGGAATCAATTTTTGGTAATGTAATGTTTTTAAAAAATATTTGTTGTAATAGCTAGATTGCATTCTCCTTTAGCAGATTATTTAATGCTAGTCCTAGTGGTGGACAGTACTAGTTGAGACTCAATTTTCTTTCTTTTTTTTTGCGACTCAGTTTTCTTTAGCACATTTGTGTTATGTATTATTTTGGGGAAAGATATATTTTCTGTGTATTGTCTTTTAATAAAATACAAGTACTTATTTGGGATTTATAGCTTTCTGTGTGCATTTAATCTTTTTGCTTTTATTTTTCTTAAAAAAAGATTTATGTATTCATGCATCCAAGAGCTGGGGTATAGGCCAGAGCACCCCATTTATGCATATAAGAGCTGGGGGGCAGGATTCACCAGAGACGGAGTCAGGAGCAGAACAGGTGGATTGACTGAAATACACTGCTGAGGGGAGCAGCAGGCAATACAGGAGAGGCTGCCATGCGATGTGGGTCAGCTCCCTGTCTGGGGGTCAAACTCATGCTACAGTGGCTGCAGATAGCTTCATAGGGCTGATACTTAATCCCTTGCATCACCAGGGAGATGTGCATTTTATCTTTATTAAATGTCAGTGACCCATGGCACCAACAGGAGGTGGATTAGGGGAGGGGGGAGTGTAGAACACATAGACGTTATATTTATGGAGCTTCTTTGGTGACTTAGGGGTTAAAGACAGGGCTTTCAAGCTGGCCAGCCACTGCAGCATGAGTTCCATCAGGAGCTGACCCACATGACGAAGCTGACCTCTCCTGCCCTGCTGCTGCTCCCCCCAGCAAAGTATTTCAGTACATCTGTCTCTGGTGAATCCTCTCCCCTTCCCTCATCCCCAACCTCTGGCCTACACCCAAGTTCTTGTATGCATAAATAAATAAATCTTTAAAAAATTAGTTTGATTTGCAATAAGATTATATTGGTTTCATTTATTCATATTACAAATACTTTATGAAGGAACAACAATAATAACAAAAACCCCTAGCTCTCATTGTCGTACAGTGAAAATGAGATGTTCAACACCAGACCATAACAAATGAAAATGTTCTACTTTCAGATAGTGGGGGAAACCTGTTTGCCTTTGGCTTTGTATTGTCTGTTTTGGGAAAGTTCACACAGTTGTTAGAAATTGTTTAGGACTTTAGCTTAAAACATATATTTCCTTGTTTTTTTTTTTGAGGAGCATGAATTCTACTTTAAAAACATTTCATTGTTCTAAACAGTCTAATTTTTATATTTTGAAATACCTCAATGGGACCAAGCTCTTTAAAGAAACAAAGATACCTTTTCAAATGGAGTGCTACCCTATAGACTTAATTTAATCCCTTTATTAATTAATGGTTTTATAGTATAATCTAATTAAGAAAAGGGAAGTTGTTACATAAGCAAGCAGATTGAACTTAATTTCTGTCTTCAGTTTTTTTTTTTAAAGATTTATTTATTCATACAGAATTGGGGTACAGGCCAGAGATACAGGGGGGTGAGAAGATTCACCAGAAACAATAGGGAGCAGAATAGGCAGATGGAGGAAGTACACTGTAGGCAGATCAGGAGAGGTCTGCCTCATCATGTGGATCATCACCTGAGCCAGATCGAACTCATGCTGCAGTGACTGTGGCTTGCTTGCAGTGCTGTGCTTTAATCCAGTGAGCCACCAGGGAGGGCCTGTCTTCAGTTTTTATACATTTAAGCTCTATATTCACTCTGAAAAAGGGCGATCATGGAAAACTTTGGAAAACTTTCTTCACCTGTGTTCTGTTACCTCTTTGCTTTTTGTTCAGTTCACATTGCGCTAGTTCTTTTATTTCTAGTTTTATTTTTTCCAAATGAGTGTTGCTTTCTGTGAACTTGTAAGTGTTGTTAATATGTATCATGGATGTCTACTGCAAATAGCTGATGAACAAGTGATTTAAACTATTTTCTCTTAAGAATATATATATGTATATATATATTTTAATTTGTTTATGGTCACAGAATTGGGGTATAGGCCAGAGGTGTGGTGAGTGAAAGGATTTATCAGAGACAGAGTGGGAGCAGAACAGACAGAGCTACTGAAATACACTGCTGAGGGGAGCAGCGGGCGGGTTAGGAGAGGTCTGCCACACTATGTGGCTCAGCTCCCTGGCGGAGGATCAAACTTATGCTGCAATGGCTTCAGAGAGCTTCATAATGCCCAGATAATTATATATTTATAATCTATTTTCCCCTATTATTAAGTTACTTAGGTTGTCAATATTCTTCATATAACTAGTATTCATAAGTTATTTATTCCTAAATGTTTTTGAAAAATGTGATCATTGGAAGCAGGGAAAATTTTGTTATAACATAAAATACTACTTCAGAAGATGATAATGATCAGTATGTAGGACATAAACCACGTATTTGTTGCTTAATTATAAAATAAACTTGACAAAATGATAGTGATAGAATTGAATAGTCTTATAAGCTTCTTTGGAAAAAGGCGTACTTATGAGGAATTCCTTTTTGAAAAAGTTTCACTGCCAATGAACAATTTTTAAGTAAGGATTTCTTTATTTTATTTTTTATAAATATTTATGCTCACAGAACTGGGGTACAGGTCAGAGGTGTGGTAGGCGAGAGGATTCACCAGAGACAGAGTGGGGAGCAGAACAGGCAGATTGACAAAATACATTGCTGAGGGGCGTAGCGGGTGGGTCAGAAGAGGTCTGCCATGCATGTGGGTCAGCTCGTGGCCAGGGATCGAACCTGTGCTGCAGTGGCCTCACTTTGGAGAGCTTCATAATGTGATGCTTTAACCTGTTGTGCCACGAGGGAGAGCCCAGAATTCTTTAATGTTTAAAGGAGGACCTACGGGCCCTCTGGTGGCGCATCAAGTTAAATTTTAGTATTCCAAAGCTAGCCACAGCACAATTTTGATCCTGGCCATGGAGGTGACCCACGTGGCATGGCAGACCCCTCTTGTCTTACCACTGCTTCCCTCAGCAGTGTACTTTATCAGTCTGTCTGTTCTATCACTCTGTTTCTGGTGGATCTTTCACCCCTCCCCTACCCCTCACCTCTGGCCTGTTCCCCAGATCTGTGTGCATAGATAAATAAGTCTTAAAAAAAAAATAAATGTTGACTTAGCTTCACATTTTGGCACATTGAAGACAATTGTGCAAATAAGAAATCTGTCATAAGTATGTTAATTTTCATTCTTTGGTCAGAACTTTCCATTAAATATTTGTTTTTTTTGCAGGTATATTTGCTTACTTAAACTACCATGTCCCTCGTACAAGACGAGAAATTTTGGAGACACTAATCAGAGGCCTTCAGAGATTGGAGTACAGAGGATATGATTCTGCTGGTATTTAATTTTAACTGTTTGCATGATTCTTGAACCTAAATAGAGAGGCTTTTTTGTTTATTCTTGATGACTAGTTTTTTTTTTTTT
>NW_004567132.1:13422909-13433086 GCF_000260355.1 Condylura cristata | reverse complement strand
CCTCCGGGGCAGGCGGGAATCGAACTCATGTGGAAGCGGCTTTAGATTCTCAGTGCTGTGCTTTAACCCGCTGCGCCACCAGGGAGGGCCCTTGATGACTAGTTTTTAAAAAAAATATATTCATTATATCATCTTTTATTTTTTGTACAATGTATAGTTTCCCCCTGCAATTCCCACCACCAGTTCACCTGTGCACCATCACTGTAGTCTCTTGTGCTCTTTCCACCCGATCCTGGTCTTCTCCTTCCTCCTCCCCTATAGAATGTCTCTGATCTATATATAGTTGTCTATTGATTTTGATTTTTACTTTATTATACTTTTTTGTTTTCTGATTCCTTTTTTGTTTTCTCTACATTCCTCCTATAAGTGAGACTACCCAATATTTTGCTTTTTGTTTCTGGCTTTTTTCACTGAGCATAATCCCTTCAAGCTTCAATCATGTTGCTCTGAGGGCATGAGTTTATCCTTTTTGATTGCTGAGTAACATTCCACTGTACAAATACACCATCTTCTTGATCCAGCTGATGTTTTGTTGTCAGATGGTCTGTTTTGTTATTTATGTCAGAAGGGTTTGTTCATATAATTTTGGCAGTATTACTACTCACTCAGTATTGCTTCTTTTGCAAAGAATATTAACTATAAAAACAAGTATCTACAAAAGTTTTAAAATTTTATATTTTTAAATTAACTTTTTCCCCTGTAGTTTTCCTTTTGTTCATGGTTTCCATGCCATTGGCAGATGAACTTCTGTCTTAAATAAATGACAAAGCAAATAAAAGTAACTTTGTTAACTTTGTGTTCTACATTAGCTCCTCTTAATTGTATTGGGGAGTCCCTAAAACCAGCCCCAGATTTGGTAGTTCCCTAGGAGAACTCACCATATATGTATTAAGAGATATTATTTATGACATCAACAGAATAAAAATCAGCAAAAGGACAAGGTTCCTGGGGTGAAATCTGGAGGAAACCAGGCATCTGCTTTTAAGAGTCTTCTTCCAGTGGAGTCACACAGGATGCACTTAGTTCCCCAAGTGAGTTCTGACAACAGGTGTGAAATGTCATATACCAGGCAATTTGACTAGTCACTCAGTGCCCAAGGTGTTTATTGGGAGCTGATCACATAGACATCATCTGCCTGGTATTTTCCAGAATTTCAGACACCTAGAAGGGAAACATGTTCAGCATTGTTTAAACAAACAGTGTAGCTGCAATGAGCCATTTTTAATCAGTTAGGGGGTGATAACCTTCCTGAAATTCCAAGCTCCCAGACTCCAGCCAGTGGCCAACATTGCAGGTAGGCCTTTCTAAAGATAGTAGTGTTAGACTTGCTATCCTAACTCTTTTCTGTATACTTAATATTGCTAAATATAGTAGATATTGATCTTCAGTGACTTCCCTAATTATAGTTAATTCCTCAACCCCTTTGTGCTTAAAATTCTCTCTTTCCTTTGCTTTTCTGACAACACATGGGATGGAGGGCATGCTCATTTTCTTCGTACAATTGCTTAAGTATTAATATTCTTCAAGATTCTTCCCTATGTCCACTTTTCTTTCTTTGTGTCTTCATCAGCCTCCCATATGTTGGTGATTTAAAATCCAGATGTATTTCCCAAAACACTAACCTGTATTTCTAGCTACCTTCTAGATATATGTCCCTGTATAAACCAGAGTATTATAAACTTTTAATTCTCAAAATTGAATGAATCTACTCTGGTTCTCACCATATTTTTTAGTCTTTCTGACTTTCTTTAATCAACTATCATTCAACAATTCCTTTGAGCCTAGGAAATACTCCAGACCTTTGCTTGCTTATCATATATCCAGTCATCTTTATTCTCATTATCATTTATCTCTGTCTTTATTGCTTACCACTGTCTAGTTTAGGGTTTTCTCTTTTTTGCTTTATTAGCTATAGCTTCTAATAGTTTATTTATTTTTCTGTTTCTCCCCTTTCAGTCTGTTTTCTACACTGTTTCCAGAGAGTTTTCTCAGTATTTCACAATGTTATTTACTTATGTATTATTTTAAAGGTTTATTTTTATTTTTTATGCATACAAGAACTGGGGTATAGGTCAGAGGTACAAGGGTTGAGATGATTCACCAGAGACAGAGTGGAGAGCAGAACAGGCAGATCTATTGAAATACACTGCTATGGGGAGCAGCAGGTGAGAATAGGAGAGATCTGCTGTGTTGTGTGGGTTAGCTTCCTGGTTAGGGAATGAATTCATGCCACAGTAGCTGACCATAACTTGATGGTTCTGAGACATTAACCCCTGTACCACCAGGGAAGACCCTGCCATGTTATTTCTTTACTTGAAATTGCTCAGTGCTTTTCCAATACTTTCAAGATAACTTTTCAAATACTATAGGAGTTTAAGTAGAATCTATAGAGATGTGTACCTTGATACGTCACCTTTCTTAGATATGGGCGACCATCATCTGTATTTCTCCATTGTGTTCTACTTGTAACCTGGCTCTTTTAATTGTAATCTAAAACCACATTGAACTGTAATTACTTTTTCTTGTCTATTTTCTCAGTAGACTATTAGAAATTTGGGTCTAGGAACTGTTATTTTTATTAACTGGCAGCTATCATGATTCTTGACACATAATAGGTTTTCAGTAAATGTTGAGTTGATGAATTAATCATTTAGATGAATATGTATTTTTCATTAAAATTTGTGTCTAACAATGTTAATTAAAGTAATACTTTCTAAATCTTGCTTTTCTACTCCTTGATGATTTATTTAGGTGTGGGATTTGACGGCGGTAATGACAAAGATTGGGAAGCCAATGCCTGCAAAATCCAGCTCATTAAGAAGAAAGGGAAAGTTAAGGCTCTGGATGAAGAAGTCCACAGTAATTTTATTTTTGTTCTCCGTCATTTTCCTTCCTTCCCTGCAAAATTGCCTTTCATTCCTTTTGAGTTCTGCTTTGAGAATAAGTTTCTTAAACTTGAAGGGAGAGAAGAAAAGTAGTTTTGTTACTCTCTGTAGTATTTTTAAAGTGTACCGAAGCTTAACAATGATCATATTTAAATCTGAGAAGGTATGAACCTGTTTCTCTGAATCATACACTGTGATGTAAGCCAATGTTAAATAGATAAAAATAGATAATGAAAAAAATACTAAAGTCATAGAATAAAAAATAACCTAAAGTGATTATATGAAGTAGGGAAGAAAAGTAGTCAGGTACATTTTCTGATGTAGGGCTCAAGCTCAGCGTTTTAAGTGAAATAGCCACAATTTTTGAGAAGAAGGACCTTTTATAAGACAAAAAACATTTTCAGTAGATTTCTTGTTCATGTTTCTTCATTTGATAGTTTTTTCAGTTTGGACTATTGGCTAGCTTGGATATGTAGTTAATCTGGATGTTGTACCTTATGGCAGTTCTAATTTAATCAGGTAAGTATCATGTTTCTCCCTCATCATTTTTTTCACCAGCATAAAGTAGTTGCCTGGTGATATATGTTCTATATATATTAAGTACTTCTGAGTATTTATTATACTTCTGCATTTTATTGTTTCATAGGATACTTGAAAACAAAATAAAAACTTTGAGATAGATTGAAAAAATAGTTTTAAAATCTTCCACAAAAAACAGGAAACAGGTTTTTTATGTACCTACTCAAATCAAGCAATCATAATAATTGCAAAAGGAGTGAAGACAGAAGTAGATAATAGATTTAGTAATTTTTTCCCCCCATATAAACCCAACATATAGCTTTTGTATTACTTGTGTAGTACAAGTTAAAACAATACTGACTTTGTGTGCCTTGTGGGTGAGATTAGCAAAGGGTAAAATAGACTACTCAAATAAATAACTTTACTTCAGAAACTATTATATAAATATTTTGTCTACTTATCCATAATAGATTTTAAACCTTTTGTCAAAAAATTTAGGTTCTTTTACCTTAGGCTGAATATAGTAGGTTATAAAGGAGTGGGAAAAATAACACTGTTAGATTCAGGGGAGAGTGAGTTACCGTAAGTTTGAGGCTGATATATAGGGAATGGCTGCTTGTTAACATTTGGGCAGTGAAGTTGAGAAAGGGACCTTCCAAGAAGAGTAGCTTGGATAAAAACAAAACTAGGCAAATGTTGAAGTAGTAGGTGGCCTTTTTGTCTGTGTTATTGATTGGTAAATATAGAAATCTAGAAAGGCAGATTGTAAGCAGAATCATCATGTGTGAATGTCAATATATTGAAACATATCACCTCCTATAGGAGAGTCAGGAAGTAGTGGAGCATTGCTAGTGAATTTATAACTGGAAAATCAGTTTGAAGAGCAAACTGGCAGTGTGTGAATAGGAGATGTCTTTGTCCTATGATTAAGTACTTCCACTCTTCGTGCATATTAAAAAACAACAACCAAAAAAAAAAAAACAAAACTGTGAACAAGGAGACACTGCAACAAGATTCATTTAAGTAAAATTTAGAAATAACCTAAATTCTTGTTAGTAAGGAAATGGGAAAATAAGTTGTAGTAATAATAAATCACCATTTATAGTGCTTGAAACAGTATACTGGACCTGGTTTTGAATGTAGGTATATTGATGATTTTTGGGAACCGAATATAGATTGGTGAATTAATAAGCTATTGCTTTTCTGTGTTCCAAGCAATTTTGGAACTTTACATATATTATCTCACTTATTCCTCATAATAGCCCATGCAGTAGGTAATACTTTCCTCATTTAGTATAAGGAAATGGAAAAACAGAAGAGTAGATACTGTTATTAGATAGATTGGCTGTAAAGGGCTAAAATGTGGGGGCAAAAGACTTTTTCTAGTGAGTGACAAAAAAAATAAGCTTTAAAATCATTTTGTATCTCAAAAAGATGTAAAGCTCAAATGACTTTAACTATTTACTTTTGTTATACATGTTAACATTTGTTATCTTTGGGTATAAGTATGTGAATGTTTTAATATGTTTGAGCTATTTAAAAAACAGGTGACATCTGGAAAAAGAAATCTTAGGAGGAAGGTAAGAGGAAGATAGAAGATGCAAATAAGGAAATTATTGCCTGATTACAACTTAAATGGTCAAGGTACAGATAGGGGAGAGTTTACTTTAAAGGAGTCAAGGTAAAGAAAAGCAAACTAAACTACTAGGTGAAGGGGAGCATACTGAGTTAAGTAGTAATTGAGGAATGACAGGATTATGGCTTAAAGAGTAGAAAAGATCTCATGAGCTATTGTAGATTTGGTTGAACTCTCAGCTTAATGAATAAACAATGTTCCCTAAAGGGCAATTGTGAACTAGGTATGGTAGCTAACCATAAACTTGAAGTGGATTAATTTTATGAAAGTTTGTGACTTTTCTTCAGTGTTGTTTGGCAGCTTGTGGAAGGACATAAGAAAAAACTGACTGGGGGGGGGGGTTTCAGATTTAAGGTTCAACAGAAAACTAGAATAGGAATAATATTGACTGATCAGTCAAGGGTTAGAAGTCATAACTAATTTGTAAAACATGAAATATTTGTTGTAAGGAATGTGCTTATTATGGCCATGAATTTTTCTTACTAAACATTAAATAATGTTTCTTTGGCAACAGTGAAATAGATATGGCAATTATCATGAATTTAAAATGGATTCCATTTTCAGAATTGTTAATTTCTCCAATGTTGCTTGTAACATGGGGGTAAGATACTTACTTTAACTATTTAACCTAAAAAAATTAGATGTTTTCATTGTTTGCATTAACCTAGTAATAACTGGTGATAAATAGTCTTTACTTTTCTTGAGGTCATTTATCTACTTGCCTTAATTATTCAGTACACAGTTAAGAAAGAATCCTATTTTTGTGTCCTATTCACTGTGACCTAGGGCAGGTTTTATGACCTCTTTGAGGTTCAGTTTCTTTTTCTGTAAAGTGAAGACAGTAGTACCTTACAGAATATAAGGAGGATTCATGACAAAATGAATATTTATTGAGAAACTGTTAAATTCTAATTATTGTTCTAAGCACACAACAAGGAACAAGATAGACAAAACCCCTGCCCTGATGGAGCTTACTGGCTATTGAGACGACCATTCAACAAACAAATATATAATGTTAGCTAGTGATTAGTAGTATGAAGAAAAAGTGTGGTAGCAGTGACATTTTAGAAGAATGGGAGTGGAAACACCTATGAAAAGGCTAGGTCTATGTGTAGCTGAAAGTGGGCAAAAGCATCATAAGTGATGGGGAGAGTGAAGAAGATTATGCTAGAGAGGTGGCAAGATCATGTAGGACTTTAAGGACAAGAGATTTTACTATGTATAAAATTTATGGGGAGCCATCGGAAAATTTTGTATTGAAGAGTGACATGCCCTAATTTTTGAAAGGATCATTTTGGTTGGTTTGAAAGGATCACTTTGGTTGGTATACAAAGAGTACAGGGGTCTATTTAAATAGTTCAGGGAGATATTGTTACAGGGCAGGAAGAGAGGGGTACCCCTGGATCCCCAAACCTGTCTGCTCTAGATAGGTTCTGCCTTCTGCCACATCAAGACAAAACATGTAAGACTTCAATGAAAAGGAACTTTAGTACAGTGAGTATACAACACTGGAGACAAAGAATATATTTTCTAAATCAAACACCTGAAGTTACCCATCCCCTCATGGGTAAAAGTCTACCCAAAAGGGAGTGGTCCAAAGCAAGGCCTGAAAGCCCACCACAAAAAAAGCTTCTTCTGGCCGGGACCCATAAAAAATGGTCAGAAATAGCCAAACAAGTCTGAGAGAAAAAGAGCACAATCAAAATTAATATAAACACTGCCATAGTCAGCCTCCCCACGGGTCTCTCACCCACATCTCTTTCAACCAGTCCAGGGCCAAGAAACAAGCACAGTTTCTTCTGTTCCATGTGGCTTCCTCAGGTCTCCTTCTGGCTCTCCATCCTGCTTCCTTCTTCCTCATATTCCTTCTCTTTCTTTTTATCTGCTCAGCTCCACCCTACCTCTGGGTGGGACAGGGAACCTGAAACTTCCCCTTTTCCTGGGGACCACCCTGTTACAAGATGATGGTCACTGTGCCACAATGACAGGGCTACAGTGATGAGAAGTGACTATAACTAGCAGTAAGCAAGTTCTTAGTAACTGTTGGCTAGTATTATTTGTAAAAGGTGTGTTGAAGGCAGTGAGAGGATGGGAGATGAGGATGGAAAGGTAGAGAGTCTTGTATTGAGACTGTTGTGAAGATGATTCTCTGATTGTATAGTAGATTTGAGGATCTTTTTATAAAGCCCTGTGACTGGGTTTAGGATAATCCATGTGGATATCTATCTAGGGATGCACCCCAATTTTTAGGGCAGTAAAAGCCTATTTAAGTGTTTTGGCATTGTTTCCTGATAAGATTTGTGCTTTAGAGTAACTGGGTATTTAATATTTTGTCACCTTTGCTTTATCTTTCTGTATAATCTTGTTTGTTTGTTTGTTCTTGTTTTGGAACCATTTACCCTAAAATATTTCAGCTGCATTGACTCTTTTTTTTTTTTTTTTGATTTATTTACTTATGCATACATAGCTGGGGTACAGGCCAGAGGTGCAGGGATGGTGACAGGATTCACCAGACACAGAGTGGGGAGCAAAACAGGCAGATTGACTAAGTACACAGCTGAAAGGAGCAGCAGGGGGGTCAGGAGAGGCCTGCCTCGCCTTGTGGATCACCTCGGGGCAGGCGGGAATCAAACTCTTGCGGAAGTGGCTTTAGCTTCTCAGTGCTGTGCTTTAACCTGCTGCGCCACCAGGGAGGGCCCTACATTGACTCTTAAATCTTTCTATTACCAATTTTAATATGCCTGATCTTCAGTTTTAATGTGTGTTCAAGTTGAGCAGCACTCTAATAATGATTTTGATATATAGCATAACCTTCACAGCATGATTTAACATTGGAAATTTTGATTTTATCTTCTTTAGAACAACAGGATATGGATTTGGACATAGAATTTGATGTACACCTTGGAATAGCTCATACTCGTTGGGCAACACATGGAGAACCCAATCCTGTAAATAGCCATCCCCAGCGCTCTGATAAAAATAATGGTATGAACAAATGGAATGATTGTAGATGGGTCGCCAGCAGGAGGAGAATGAATGCTCTTATGTTTTCATGTTTTAATTTGGAAATTTTGTAATGTTTTCACAAGTAGAGACTATTCTATAATAGGAGTCCTATGTACCCACCCGCTTTAATGTTTATCAGTACATGATCAATTACGTTTTTTGTTTCTGTTTTCATTTTCAAAAATAAACAAATACATGTGTATAGCTGTTTCTATATATATGTATACCTTTTGAAAAAACATTTCACAATTTAATTTAGCAACTGCCTTTTTAGGTTTCTTGTTCTTCACATACTAAATAAGGTCTTTATAAGTGATTCCTGAAAACTTCTATCTGGGTTATTTTTTGACAACTTGACTTTAAAGATTTATGTCAACCATCAACTGTTTATGATTCTTTGTGTGCTAGCATTAAAATTTTTTTTCTAGGTTTATTTTTATGGTATCATTTTATGGTATCTTTTCTCTCAAAAAACTAGTATTTGTAACAAATTCAGTTCCGGCTCATTTAGTATCAGAACAAAATGTCAAATCTTTATATTTAAAATATTTTGAAATTAATGTAATATAAAGCTGAATTTAGTAGTAATTTCTCTCTTGACTTACATCAACTTTAAACATTCAAAGCACGCTGGCAGTCTGTATACATTTAGTGATCACAAATAATAACATTGTGAACTATTGGTTAGCCATTCTTAAAAAGTTATTTAATTAAAAAAAAAGAAAATTGTCACATTATCATATGTATTTTGGAATACATAATGAAATGCCATTTGACATTCATTTATCTGAAATTCTAAGTATTGTCTGATTTTAAGTATAGATCTGAATTGGTTTGGTTTTTCTTACTAACTTTATATACTAAACTCATTCAGTATAAACTCACTCAGTATAATCAGATAGTTATTATTTGAAAGACTATTATTTGAAAGACTTTCTCTTTAAACTTAGGAATGCTTTATATATCAGAATGAATGAATACAAAAATGAGATAAATTTTATAGTTCAGCCCTCTTACTTTGCAAGTGAGGAATTAGATCTAGAAAATTTGCTCTGTTCATATGGTAGTCTTGATTTAGTAGTTCAGCCACAATTGAAATTTATGTCTCTAGACCATAGTTTATTGTGTTTTTCTAGTGTACCCACCTCTCTGGTATTGTGTACTGCCACTCAACCATATAAACAGTATTTCTGATCTATCTGAGTATGGTACATAATGAAAAGTGGTTGCTATTTGACTCTCCCTGAAAGTATAGCATGTGATAAACTTTTTTTTTTTTTTAAATATTTATTCATTTATTCATACAGAACTGGGGTACAGGCCAGAGATGCGGAGGGTGAGAGGATTCACCAGAGACAGAGCGGGAAGCAGAACAGGCAGATCGATGAAGTACACTGCTGAGGGGAGCAGTGGGCGGGTCAGGAGAGGTCTGCCACGCCATGTGGTCACCTCCGGGGCAGGCAGGGATCGAACTCATGCGGAAGTGGCTTTAGTTTCTCAGTGCAGTGCTTTAACCCGCTGCGCCACCAGGGAGGGCCGTGATAAACTTTTTGACTTGAGAAAAGTATATTAATAGTAATGTACTATTTACAGTGTTTACCAGACCTGTATTTTTCATCATCAATACTTTTTATCTGTTTTAGAATTTATTGTCATTCACAATGGAATTATCACCAACTATAAAGACTTGAAAAAGTTTTTGGTAAGTAAAGTGGATTTTAAAATAACCATCTTTCAGAATTCTTCTGATGAGTACAGTGAGGTTGTATGTTGGATGTGCAGCACCTTCTAGGTATTTCAACTAATCCTTAAAATGGTAATTCCAAAGGTGGTTTACTTTGTTGACAGCAGAATATTTTTATTTATTAAATGAAAAGGAAATAATTATGTGACTTTATTATAAATGACCCCAAAACTCAAGTAGGGTTAGAATTGGGTGGGTGAGTGGGGACATCTTTTACATTGTAAGCGACCTTTTTTTTTTTTTTTTTTTTTAAATAATAATATAACAGTTTATTTTTACATCATTTTGCCTAGGGACCACCCTGTTACAAATGATGGTCACTGTGCCACAATGACAGGGCTACAGTGATGAGAAGTGACTATAACTAGCAGTAAGCAAGTTCTTAGT
>NW_004567132.1:13392417-13422483 GCF_000260355.1 Condylura cristata | reverse complement strand
CCACCTCCTCCACATCCTCACCAACATTTGTTGTTGCTAGTTGTTTGAAGATGTGCCATTCTCACTGGGGTGAGGTGGTATCTCATGTGGTTTTAATTTGCATCTCTGTAAGCGACATTTTAAAAGGATTTAGGATATGTAAGAAGAACTAGGACAGATTAAGTGAAGTTTCTGTGTCCTACACAGCTATACATGATATAGAAATAGTCATGATGATGAACTTCATGAATCCATTCTGAGGGCTATCCAGTTGAAATTGCTGCAATGATGGAAACCTTTATCTGTCCTGTCTAATTCAATAGCCACTGATCCACTGACTACATGTGTCTGTTGAGCTATATGACTAACTAAATTTGAAATTTATCTGATTTTGATCAGTTTAAATAGCCACATATACCTGGTAACAGTGCAGCATCATCATCTAAGAATCATTATTATTACAGAATTAGCATTTTTTGAATATTATTACAAAACATTAGTTATTTAAAATTAAATTTATATATGACATATAGAGATTTATGTAAGTGAATGTTCAATAATACTGGCAACATCACTATTTTGGGTTCACTGTTAAAAATGGTGACCTTAATTTTGAGCTATTGGTCAAAAAATATAGAATTAAATATGGTTAATAAAACTTTTGAGAAGAAAAATTCTGTAGAAAAGATTTGGAGATCATGAATATTTATTAAATGTTATTCACCCGCCTTTCTAATTACAGGAAAGCAAGGGCTATGACTTTGAATCTGAAACAGACACAGAAACAATTGCCAAGCTGGTTAAGTATATGTATGACAATCGGGAAAGTCAAGACACCAGTTTTACTACTTTAGTGGAGAGAGTTATCCAACAACTGGTAGGTACCAAATTGTACCTATAAAGATAATTATTGTCAGTATCAATTATAGTAAACTGTTAAAATTGTTTTCATAAGCAGGAATTTTGAATTTTGAATTTGAATTTGTTTTTTTTGAATTTTGAATTTTGAATTTTTTGAATTTTGTTTCCTCTATCTATATGTTCCATTCAACTTTTGAATGGAATTTTTTGAATTTTGTTTCCTCTATATGTTCCATTCAACTTTTGAATGGAATTTTTTGAATTTTGTTTCCTCTATATGTTCCATTCAACTTGAATAACTTTGAGAGACTACTGTTGACTCCTTTCCCACACACACTTAAAAATATATTCTACTTCTTTTACTGTTCAGGGTCACAAGAATTAAAAATAATCCAGAATCAAACAGTTTGTCTAAAAACTAGGCATACATAGCAACAAACTATACACATCCATGTAAACAGATATACACATAATCAGGGATTCTCTCTTTCTTTCTGCTCATTCAGGTGTTTGTCTCAGTAGCAGTACAAAGTAGCTTCAGTGAAATGTATACTCTCTTTTGGGATAATGTTTGTGTGTCTTGGAACCAGTATAAATCATCTCCTTATTTTTTCTTAATGGGACTTGACTTTGTCCCGGTATCTCTATAAAACAGTATTTCTCAGCCCAAGTGAAAGTGATTTTCTTTCTTACCTAATTGCTCTAATTAGAGATCATAGACATTAAATAGCCACAAAAGTCCAAATGCATTGTGATTTCCACCCCTCTTCCCTGCTGGAACTCCAGGTTTCCTATTTAAAAGCCCTTTACATCTTTCTCTGCCAAGGTCTAAACCTTTCCACTTGTCTCCACCTAAATCTTATGATGTCTGCAATAGGAATCAGGAAGATGGAGAAGATAGAGACCTGTTCCTTCCCTTTACTGAAAAGCAAAGTGCTCAAGGCAGAACAGTGTACCTTTCCAGCCTTTCCTTACTTCTATACATTGCACATTCTACACATTGTACAATAGAGTAAAATGTACTGTGGTGGTTCCTTTCCCTACCTCATGGCTTTCCTTTATTCTTAACTTACATAGGCCCTGTTCCTGAAGAGGTTGGGTTGATGGAATGGTATGATTTATGTTAGTGTTGTGATTGTGTACATTTACTATCTTCAATACCAAGGTAAAAGAGAAGTTTTTAAAAATACTTATTTATGTATGCATACAAGAACTGGGGTGTAGGCCAGAGGTACAGGATGTGAGAGGATTCAGTAGGGACAGAGTGGGGAATAGAATAGGCAGATGTACTGACATACACTGCTGGGGAATTGAACTCATGTTACAGTGACTGATGATAGCTTGATAACTCTGAGATTTAACCCCTGGGCCACCAGGAAGATCCAAAACAGAAGTTAACAATAGTATAAAGTTACTGAGTTAGAGAATGGTTTTGCATATTGAATTGGGGATCTTTTCTAATTTTCTTCTTCCCCTGTGAATGCATTGTATAGGAGATAAGATATCTTTATTTAGAAATGATTGTAACATGTACAAAGGTTTTTAAAAATGACTTGTTTTAGTACTATTAGCTAGTGAGTATATTTCAAGAATGGGTTTGTTTAAAAAAAGGATCTTGAATATGCCAAAACTCAGGAGTAAGTATTTACCTAAAATTTAGATTCCTTTATAAACTGATGCAAATAATAGTTGTATGAATTAAAAAATTTTATGCAGAAGCAAATATGTTTTAGGCATTTCAAACTTGATAATTTATTACAATAAATATTGCTAATACATTTTTTTCCTCTTCTTAGGAAGGTGCTTTTGCACTTGTATTTAAAAGTGTTCATTTTCCTGGCCAAGCTGTTGGCACAAGGTATGTATAAATTGATTATAACTAAAAATTAAATATATTTTGAAACCTTTGAATTATAAGTTTATTTTCCATGTACTGTAAAAGGCTCTTCTCTATAATGGCTCTGCCCTTTTTTAGAGATATTGCATATGTTTTTATCCTAATATGCTCCTTTACAATTCTTATTTAATAGAATTTCTTAGTAGATATACTCTGGCATTTATAATTGGCATTTTGCTTATAGTGGGGCTCCATGTTTGCTTTGTGTATTTGATAATTTTAAGCCCCAAATTTAACTTCCTCCTTATTTTTGGAAGTATATATTTTAGGCATAGTTCTAGATAATTGAACCATCACTACTTTTGCTAGAATACTTAAGTCTAACCACAAAATCCTTTTTTTAAAAAATGAACTCATTTTTAGAACAATGAGGAGCCCTAAGATTGTTAAGTGAGAACTATCTTTAATATGAAAACAGGTTGGCTAAGGAAGAGTTGCTAAACAGTCTTATATTGGAGGTCTGTGTTTAAAAAAAATTTCTATTTAATATTAAAAAAGAAAAATTTCAAATACATTGCTATAGAGAAGAGCTTTTAAACTTTTTCTGTAAAGGGTCAGATAGTAAGTATTTTAGGCTTTCTGAGTAAATAGCCTTTAACAGCTCTTCAGTTTTGCTGCTGAAATGTGAAAGCAGTCATAGAAAATGTGTTAAAAAGTATACATGACTGTTTCCAGTAAAATTCTCGTTGCAAGAATAACGAATTTGGATTTTGGGTCATAGTTGGCTGATCTGTTTCTTGAATATTTTTAAGTTTCTGTTTGTGTCATTCTTTTGTTAAACCTGAAGCCATATTGGAGAATTTAAGCATTATTTGAAGAATGTTCCCTCATCAAATTTAAATTTTATACCTTTGGTGTATTATTTATACAAGTGGCTTAATTCTTTCTAATTTTGTACTGATAGACGAGGTAGCCCTCTGTTGATTGGTGTGCGAAGTGAACATAAACTCTCTACTGATCACATTCCAATACTCTACAGAACAGGTAAAAACTGTTTCTACATCACACCATAGGGAAAATGTATAAGTTGAGTATAGTGGTTACAAAAAGTTATTTTCCTTAAACTGCAATAAGTACTCCTTTGGTCAACTCCATTCATACGTGTAGCCTAGACGTGAAAAGGATTTGTTTTTGTGCCTTCTCTGACGAGTAGAATTTTTTTTGTTGTTGTATATCCTTAGCTAGGACTCAAATTGGATCAAAATTCACACGGTGGGGATCACAGGGAGAAAGAGGTGGGAAATGCACTTTGCATGGATGGGGAGAATCTTCTCTTTTGTTCATTCTTTACTAATTCTTTGTTCTTGGAGTGAATGAATGTGCTGGGCCTCTAAACATGTGCTTTTCTTTTTTTTTAATGGGAAACATTTTGATATTCTTTTTCTAATTTGCAGAGTATTTTTTGTCTGTCTGCTTTGGCATTTAGAATACTGCTTTTAATAATTTGTTACTTTAAAAGCTTTGATGATAAAATAGTTGAAATTGTAAAGCTTTTTCTTTTTAAATTAAAAATATGTGGGGTACATTATTATAGATAAGATGCTTTAATTAAGAAAAGAGCATTGTGTGTGCCAGGCTGTTAAAGATGAGATCAGTGGTAGTTATTTGAATAATGTAGTCTGACTTTTAACTAAAATTTGTTAAATGATTATTATATACTTTTACATGTACAGTTGCTATCTTGGTTGACTTTATCTGAATTTCGGATTATTGTTCTTTTTACTTATTTAAAATTTTTAATAGGGTTTTCAAGTATATAAGCTCTGGGTCATCTCATTAATATAATTTGATAAAAACAGTTATTATTTCATTTACTACTAAAACCTTTCGGAAATTGAAACTCATGTTAATGTAAAATTCTGGTTTATTGAAAAAAATTAACAAAGTGTTCAGTATATTCATGTGTATATTGAAGCTGCTTTCACAGTTTTATATAGTGTAGAAAGTCCTTTTTATAAATAGCCTTCAATTCTGACATATTAGATTCCTTTTTAATCTTCTTCCCCTTGTGTTTTCTTTTCTAAAGAAAAATTAGTGAATTTGGATTCAGAATTCTAGACTTCTATTAATTCATTTTATCACATATATATAATATATCATACACACATATCATATATAAAAAAAGTTGTTTGTGCATAATATTAGGTTGCTTTTGAAAACAATGGAAAAAAAAGAAAACAATGGAAAAATATTGGCTGAGGTCTTAGGAAGTTGTTAGACAAAGTTATTGTGAGACAATTGTTTTTGAAATCAGGCTAATTGTGTTTAAATAACCCTTATTTCTTTAGCTTCTAGTAGGTAGTAATTATGGCTCAGCAAAGTTTAGTTTCAAAAGAATAGCCTCTTGTTGAAGTGGCTGTGTAAAGGTGAGATTGCTGAACTATGCTTTTGCCATTTTCTCCAAATGTAACCATTGGAGGCCAGATTAAGTGGAATGATAATTATATTCTATTTAGATGAGATAAAGTGTGAGGAGATGTTTTGTAGATTGTAATGGTCATATAGCTGTCAAGCATAAATGTTCTTTTTTAATTAAATAGGCATTGATACCTCAGACTCCTTTAAACATTGTAATTGAAAACATCTTGTTACTTCAGATAAGCATAATTGGAGATAAGCATAATTGTACTCAACCACATTGAGACATTATCTTACCAAAGCTGGATGTATTTATTTAGAATATCTAGGGGCTGGACTGTCCTAATTTTTTAAAGTCATTTCTTTTTGCAGTGTGATAGTCATTCCCTTTGGTGTATAATTCTATGAGTTTTGCCAAATGCAAGCAATTGTATAGCCACCACTGCAATCAAGATATAGAATAATTACATCCCCCCAAAAGTACTCTCCAGCTGCAACCTTTGCAGTGAACCCTGTCTTATTTCCAGCCCTGTCAAACACGGCTCTATTTTCTCTGCCTGTAGTGTTACCTTTTCTAAGATGTCAGACTAGCCCTTATAGATATACATTTTATAGGATAGGTGCACCATGAGTATTTCTAAGTATTTTTTTTCTAAGTATTCTTTTGATTTTTTATTGTATACTCTAACCTTTGTGTCCATTGGTTAGAAGATCTACATTTTGATCCTTGAGGAAGGTGCTTTCTTTTGTGTCTTGGACATTTATATATTCTTCAATTAATATTGGTTATTATATTTGTCTAATTTGTAAAACTTATAGTATGCTTTCCAGTTTTTATCTTATTTGAGAATGAACAAAAAAAAGAAAAAAATATTTTTTATCAATAATGTAATGAATTAGAGATAGCCAGAAGTTCATTGTGTTAGAATTAAAAGGCAGTTGTCATTGCAAAAGGTCCATACTTTCTCTTGACTAAAAGAAATATAAGAAAACCCAATTTTAAGAAAGAAGAGATTATGGGTTTATGTAATTTCAGTCTTGGCAGCTGTGTCATTTAGATAACCATGGTTAGAGAGTTGTATCTTTGTTTTAAATTAGAAATTACTGTAGGATACACATTGATTTTGTTAATGCTGACTTACAACTAAAATCTAGAGGAGTTTTATTATGAGATAATAAAAATTAATATGTTACTAATCTTTGTTTTATTTTTCATTGCGTAGTTGTATATTTTAATACAATTGTTATGATTGGTCTAGGCTTACAAGCTATTTGAATGCCATCAAGTTTTGCATAAAGTTAAGATTAGTCTACATATACTTTTGATTTTTAAAAAGTGATATTAATGAGTTAATTATTTGCATATTACCTGGGAAAGAAATAACTGTATTTAAAAAATTTATAATGTAGCACTATTACCTGCCACGCTCTCTTTGATAGTTGCTATTTCACTCTACACTTTTTGGTCTATGTTTTCATTGGCTTATTGCATGGACATAAGGTGGCATTTTAAAATTGCTGAAATTATTTTGTGTTGCTATGGTTTTTTGTTGGTTTTATAGAAATCATGTATATGTTGATGTTGGGCATGGTTTCCTACATGTTTGCTGATTTGGGTAAACTGTTTTAGGGAAAGACAAGAAAGGAAGCTGTAATCTCTCTCGGGTGGACAGTACAACTTGCCTTTTCCCTGTTGAAGAAAAAGCTGTGGAATATTACTTTGCTTCTGATGCAAGGTGAGCTTCCTTAGTTGATTCAAAGAATTTTTAATAAAACTTCCATGCTGCAGGAAACCAAGAATTCATTTTGTATCGACCTACCATATGTAAGAGAACTTTGTTAATATAGGAAATGCAGGTAGGCTTTTGAGATGGGGTTCTAAGAACATGTCTCAACTAAAGCATATAGGTCTTTAGTCTAATGTGGACCCTTGCCTTTTTAAATGAAATATTAGTAATAATAAGCATAAAATAAGGAAATGATGCAATTTATTGGGTTGTCAGAAAAGTCATGACAAGTATTTTCTGTTTTTCAACCAAAAAATATGTCACAACTTTTGCAGCAACTCAGTAGTACTTAAGGCATCATATTATCTTATTAGGAAACAGGTTTTACTGTTTTCTATTTTTGCAGGCATATGAGGTATGCGAAGATGTTCCTTTGCTATCATTAAACAAGTTTTTTACAGAATTGATGGTGGTGGCTTAAAATGGAAATTGCAGAAGCAATAAGCCTTGTATCATTCACGTGAATACTCTGAACAAAACCATGTGCTCAGCTCAGGAGATAATGGTGGGGGAAAAAAAGTTACTTGCTGTCAAGGAGTTCTTCCTTAATGGAGAAAACAAATTTTAATCAATAATCACAAGTGTAAAATTCCAGCTCTGACAGGAGCTACAGAATGTCTATTACAGGGAGATATAACCTCCAATAGAAAATTTCATTTAAGTGCCCTCCCTGGTGGCATATGGGGTTAAGGCACAGCACTGTGAAACTATTCACAGCCACTGCAGCATGAATTTGATCCCTGGCCAGGGAGCTGACCCACATGGTGTGGCAGATCTCCCCTGACCTGCCCACTGCTTCCCTCAGCAGTGTATTTCCCTCAGTCTGCCTGTTCGGCTCCCCACTCTGTCTTTGGTGAATCCTCTCACTCTTGTACCTCTGGTCTTTACCCCAGTTCTTGTATGCATAAATAAATAAATCTGTAACAAAAAAAGAAAATTTCATTTAGGAGAATGAACTTAAAGCGTTAAAGAGATATTAGAAGTTATGTGAAGGGGTGGAAATTGGAACTCATTTTCTAGAGATAGATCAGTCTTTGAAATCTTGGATATATATGTGACTAGAGTAGAGAGGGAAGAAGTTGGTGGGCTAGAAAAGGAGTGGAGGGATGATGGAAGTTGTTTTGTTGTCCTAAGAGGCACAAGGACGCTGTCAGTTGGTATGTTGGGTGTTGGAGAAATCTTGATTAGAAAGCCATTTGCCTTCCATTTTGGCAGAAACAAAGAGTGGATGGAGAGCAACTAGAGGGAATGTGGTTGGATCAGACAGATTTTGACACAGTATTCCAGCCTAGAGCCTGATGGTAGTTTGAGTAGGTTTTTTTTTTTTTTTTTTTAAAGATTTATTTATTTGTGCATACAGAACTGGGGTACAGGCCAGAGACTCAGGGATGGTGAAAGACTTCACCAGAGACAGAGTAGGGAGAAGAACAGGCAGATCGATGAAGTACACTGCTGAGGGGAGCAGCGGGCGGGTCAGGAGAGTTCTGCCATGCCATGTGGTCACCTCCGGGGCAGGCGGAGACTGAACTCATGCGGAAGTGGTTTCAACTTCTTAGTGCAGTGCTTTAACCCGTTGGCCACCAGGGAGGGCCAGTTTGAGTAGTTTTATGCTGGTGGCCATAGAGAGAGGTTTTGTGAAATATTTAGGAGTTAAAATTGGAGGACTTAGTGATAGAATGTGGAGGAATTAGCCAGGCTTTCAGATCTAATTCAGTTTAGGTTACTACATGAAAATCGTTTTTATTCATTGTCCACAGTAACTATTCCCTTCTCTACTCCCCTCTAGGAGATGGCAATTGTAGAATTCGTATTTAAATTTGGTGCTTGTATTCAAATGATGATTTTATTTGTAATGATCATTTGTTATTGATTGCAGTATCTTGCTGATCTCTTTATAGTGCTGTCATAGAACACACCAATCGAGTTATCTTTCTCGAAGATGATGATGTCGCAGCAGTGGTGGACGGCCGTCTGTCTATCCATCGAATTAAACGAACTGCAGGAGATCATCCTGGACGAGCTGTGCAAACTCTCCAGATGGAACTCCAGCAGATCATGAAGGGTGAAAGCTTTTGTCATGTTTTAGCATGTTGTTTCTAACAGAAAGGAGGCATTCTATTTTCTGCCATAATGTAGAAATCTAACAACACAATGCTAAGTGAAATCTTCCATGATTAGTGGAGGGTAGCCTAGGAAAAGAGATGATTCTTTGGCAAAATGAGCTGCTTGTCTTGCAGTAGTTTTCCTTTAACTCATGGTTTGTGGTTTCGCAGCAAAAGGTGAAAAAACTTAAAAAATGAGTGTTAAGTACTGATTATTAAAATATACTTTGTCAGCATGATTTGTATTCTGTTCTCTATTCTTACTTCTTTGCTTTAGTTTTCTCATATATAAATTGGGGGTCATAGAACCTGATTCACTGAGATTGTTTTGAGAATTAAGAGAACTAGCAGTGCAAAAATCTTTAGAACAATGCCTGACATTCTAATGAGACTTGTATACTGCTTTTAACTATTTTGATTATGATTTTTTCATTTTTCTCCTTTCTTAAGGGTAGGATGAATAATAGTGAATATTTATTGCTTTATGTCATATCTTAACTAAATTAATCCATAGTACAATGCTGTGAAGTAACTGTTCAATTAGTTTCTCCAGAGACACTTAGCTAGTAAAGGATAGTACCATGAGCTGAACCCAAGTCTGACTCCAAACTTAAACATGTCCTACTTCTCTGTTTTATTATAACTGCCTATTTTAGGTATGCAGTTAATAGAAATATTTATCCCTCTTGTATTTTTCTTTATTGAAGGTAAAGTAACATATGTGTGTGTGTGTGTATAGTTCTCTATTGAATAATATATGGTTGCATTTTCTAAGATTATGTTAAAAAGGATAGACTTAGCTGTATAAAGATTCTTATTTTTTGGCTTGTTAACTTTTGTTTTAATTCTCTAACTTATTTTAGGCAACTTCAGTTCATTTATGCAGAAGGAAATTTTTGAACAGCCAGAGTCAGTTGTAAACACCATGAGAGGAAGAGTCAACTTTGATGACTATACTGGTAATTACATACAAAGTGTTTTTTCACTTCAAAGTGTCCTAAGGGGTTGGCATTGAAAGTCAACCTTCCTTGTCCTTTATATCCTTATAGAAGAAGCACAACTGTCAGCCATCATTGGAGCCATGTCATCTTTTAAAAAATCTTTTACTATATGGTTTCATTGACAGGAGGCATAGCTAGAAGAGATATTCATACAGACAGGAAGTAGGTTAGTGGTAAATCAGGGGCTAGGGAGACCCTGAGGGAATGGGCTTTTATTTCATGGGTATAGAATATCTATTTGGGATGATGAAAGTGTTTCAGAGGAAGGTGGTAATGATTGTTCAAAGTGAATGTGCTTAATTGCCACTGAATTTTATATTTAAAAATAGTTAAAATGGAAATTTTTATGTATTTTTTTACCACAATAAAAAGGGAATAATAATGATTCCCAGGAGATGAGGGGTGAAGAAGAATGGAGAGTGATTGTTGATGGGCATCTAAAACTAGATGGTGGTGATGTTTGCACAACCTTGTTTGAGTATACCAAAAAATATGGAATCCTATATTTTCAAAAGGGTGAATTTTGTGGTATATTATACATTCCAATGAGGTGGTCATACATTTTTAAGACTAGGCTAAACTCACATTTAAAAACTATTGTCAATTATAGGCGATTAGGGTAGTTTTCTGGAAAAGAAAACAAAATCATTTAACTTCCCTTACAAATCTTTAGTTGTAAAGAGCTGTAAGTCTAGGAAAGAAGGTGAGAGAATCTGTTACAAAGAAGGACCTTGGCATTCTAATGTGGAGGATGCAAAGGATACTTCCTTCTGCAGAAATTACAAGGCTATTAGGAGCCAGGAGTAATTAGAGCTTTACTAGGTGAACTGTGTACCAACCTCCAGTATACACTGAGGAGTAAGAGATGCAATTGTTGTCTTCTCCTGTCTGGAGTAAAGTGATGGGAGTAGGGGAGGGAAGTGGGAACTAGGACAGAAACAAACGTCTAAACTAGGATTTGCATTTGCCTGTGTGCAGGGGGATGGATAAGAGGGAAGGAATGTGTGTGAAGGTGGTTGAGCTGGAAGAACTGGGAGAGTAGGAGTAAATATTTATGGTATTTTTAAGGACAGAAACAGATAAAGGAAGAGAGTGAGAAAAGCATTGAAAATTCGTGATTAAAAATAATACTTTTATGTGTTCCTCATAAACGTTCTATAATATAAACAGGACAGTTGTTTTCTATTGTGAAGATGAAAGGTTGAGTCTTTGTCAGTCTTGAGTGTCTCACCGAAAGTTGCGTTGCTGGTGGTTTATGGAGCCACATTAGCTTCATGTGTTCAGTGACGTTCCTGAGCACACTGCATTGGTGCCACTGCCCTCCAGGCTCTTTTGCTGCTTCCAGCAGCTGCGGTGCATTTTGTCAGAATTAGGCTTCTCTCAAAACTGTCATCAGTTCAGGCCTCTTGCAGCTCTTTTTCGAATTACCCCAAACATTCCTACACTCAGCTACCAGGGAATTTGCTGGGACTGATGGAAACAGTTTTGAGTAGGTGGTCTCATCATCTTACCTTCCTGTCATTCTTGACATTCCTGGCATCTTTTTTTTTTTTTTTTTAATACTTGAGTCATTTCCAAAGTTACTTGCATTTATATGATCTGAAAAACCTTTCTATCATTATATTTCCTGCTAAACATTTGCTAGATGTGCCTAGGTCTGTGGAAAAAAACTGTAGGCAGAGGGACACAAACAGAAACAGGATTGATCTAGTGCAGGAAGAGCAAGAGAGCAAGTCTTACTGGAGCAACCTGAGTAAGAGGGTAAGTGCTAGATCAAGCCAGATTCAAGAGAAAACAGGTCATATGTGAACTCAAATGCTATAATTTAGGAGTTTATAGTCTTTTGACTTAGTTGGGAAGACAGTAAAGCTTTTTTGTTGTTTTATTTTCTACTTCATTAATTTTTAAAATAGAGAAATGTAATGTGCTCTCTTGGTTTTGAAATTGAAAGGGTAGAACATCCAACTTGAAAAGAAAAGAAAAACCAAAACTTATTACCTGAGTCCATATTATAGCCAGTTATGGTCAAAGAAAAGGCTGGGAAGATTAAGAGCTAGTGTAGAGCAGGCACACCTTTGGGGGGGTCACATAGAGGGATGTTGCCCATAGGCATGCATGTTTCTCCTCAGTCAGACTTAAGTGTCTTGAAAGCTCTGATGGATGTGCTGTGCATGCTCAAGAAATATTAGTTAAATAATTGAGTAAAGGTTGAGTGAAAATTTCTCATAGGTAGAAAACTAACTTTGTATAGAAGGATCCATAGGTAAGACACCTTTAGAAGTACTCAGTAGATTATGTAAAGAAAAGAAAGGAAGAGAAGAGAAGAGAAAAGGGGAGGGGAGGAGAAGGGAAGGGACAGATTCATTGGAGGGTTTTGAGATCAGGTATTTATTTTTTATTTAATTTTACAGCATTGATCATTGTTGTTTTTTTAAACAGTGCTTGCTTTTTATTTTCTCAGGTGTAGTCCTCACAGAATTTCCACCACCACTTCACCCATGCACCATCACCAAGGTCTCTTATGCTCTTCTCGTCCTGTCTTAACCCTATATTAAATCCAAACTCTGCCTTTATTCCTCTCCTACAGAATGTCTATGATTTATACTTATCTATTTAGTTTAGTTTGTTCTGTTTATTTTAATTGTTATTTTTTTTTTCTGATCCTTTTTTTGATTTCCTTGTGTTCCTTCTATAAGTGGGACTGATATTTTTCTTTTTCCTTTGACTTACTCCACTGAGCCTAATCTCTTCTAGCTCTGTCCATGTTGCTGTGAATGGCATTAATTTATCTGTTTTGATTGCTGAACAGTATTCCATTGTGTGTATGTACCTATCTTTTTGATCCAGTCATCTATTTTTGGTCATTTGGGTTGTTTCCAAATCTTACCTATTATAAATAGTGCTATAATAAACATAGGGGTGCAGGTATCCTTTTGAGTTAAGGTTTTTGTGTCCTTTGGGTAGATCTCTCAGGGTAGAATTGCAAGGTCACATGGTAGTTCCATTTTTAGTAGGCTGATGAACCTTCACACAGCTTTCTATAGTGGTTGGACCAGTATGCATTCCTACCAGCAGTGTTGGAGAGTTCCTTTTTCACAGCATTCTTGCCAGTCAGTATTTATTGTTGCTAGTTTTTAATATGTGCCATTCTTACTGGTGTAAGGTGGTATCTCATTTGTGGTTTTGATTTGCATTTCCCTGATTACGAGGGATGTTGAATATTTTCTTATATACCTGTTGGCCACTTGCATTCCTCTTTGGAGAAGTATCTTTTAAGTTCTTCTGTCCAATTTTTGATTGGATTGTCTACTTTTTTTTGTTGAGTTGTGTGAGTTCGTATAGTTTGTATAGTTTTGTGATTAATTCCTTGTCAGTTGTGTGGAATGCAAAAAATCTTCTCCCAATCAGTAGGGTGTCTCTTTGTTTTAGTTAATGTCTCTTTTATTGAACAGAAGCTTTTTTTTTTAGTTTGATGTACTCCCAGATGTTTATCTTTTCCTTCACTTTTTTTTTTGTTTTGGGAGATGAGTTTTTAAAGTTACTGATATGTATGTTACAGTGTTTTACCTATTTTTTCTCTCTATTTTTTATGGTTTCTGGTCCTGTATTCAGTTCTTTTATCTACTTTGAGCTGGTTTTGTTCATGGTGTGAAGTGTAGTGGTCTAGTTTCATTTTTTTGCATGTGGTGGTCTAGTTTTCCTGGTACTACTTATTGAACAACTTGTCTTTGTTTCATTGCATATTCTTTATTCCTTTGTCAAAGGAGCATTACTTGTTCATATATGTGTGGTTTTATTTCTAGGCTTTCTATTCAGTTCCATTTATCAGTTTGTCTGTTTTTGTTCCAATACCATGTTTTAATTATTATGGCTTTAAGTATAGTGTGTGATTCCTCCATTCTCCTTTGTTTTAGGCAGGAGATCTTTGGCTATTCGAGGTTTTTCTGGCTCTTTAATCAATATTTGTTCTATTTCGTTGACAAATACCATTAAGATTTTTATTGGACTAGTATTGAATATGGAAGTTGCTTTCGGTAGGTTGGCTATTTTGATAATATTTGTTCTTCCAATATTTGAGCAGGGAATGTCCTTCCATTTCTTTGTGTCGTCTTCTATTTTGTTAAACAATGTTTATAGGTCTTTTACCTCTTTTTGTTGGGTTTATTCCCAAGTATTTGATTTTTTTTTCTCAATTATGAAAGGGATGATTTTCTTAGTTTCTTCTCATGATTTTCTTAATTTCTTCTTCTGATTGGTTTGTATATAGGAAGACTACTGACTTTTGTGTGTTGATTTTTTGTATCTTGCTACTTTACTGAGCTGGTTTATTGTTTTGATTAATTTTTCTATGGAAATTTTAGGGTTTTCTATGCATATTATCATATCATCTGCAAACAGTGATAGTTTTATTTCTGCTTTCCCTATTTGGATTCTTTGTATGTCTTTTCCTGTCTTACTGCTCTGGCTAGGACCCCAGTATTATGTTGAAGAACAATGGCAAGAGTGAGCATCCTTGTTCCTGGATATCATATACTTTTTTAAAAAGAATCACTGAAAAAAAGATTATCCTGACTCTGTCTAGGATATACTCTAGGAGGTATAGAATCAAGAGAGAATAGTTAGGAGAGATGTTGGGCTAGAGTGATAGTATTAGAGGTATGTTTTGTAGATGGAGCTTCTAGCATTTGCTCATTGAGTAGATGTGGAAGAGGGTTAGTAGCAGTCAAGGATGACTGGTGTTAAGTGAATGGTAATGGCATTTATCAAGATGGGAAAGATGGAGGGACAGGTGGGTTTGTATTGTGTTCTGATCACTGTTTTGGGGACTGTATGGAAAAACACAATAGTTTTCCTAGGAGGCTTTGTGATATATAATTAAAATAAAATTTACCATTATGAATGTAAGATTCAGTGAGTTTTGACTAACTTCCATAACATGATTATAATTGTTACTTCTCCAGCAGTCATGTTGGTGCATAGTTTATCATTCCAAAAATGCTGTGCCCTTTTAACTTCTATTGATTTATTGTTTATGTTACTATATGTAGTTTTGCTTCTAAGATAATTTAACCCAAAGAAGAACGTAAAAATAACCAAAGAATGGCCCTCCCTGGTGGCGCAGCGGGATAAAGCACTGAACTGAGAAGCTGAGACCACTTCCGCATGAGTTCGATTCCCTCCTGCCCCGGAGGTGACCACATGGCGTGGCAGACCTCTCCTGGCCCGCCCGCTGCTCCCCTCAGCAGTGTACTTCGTCCATCTGCCTGTTCTGCTCCCCACTCAGTCTATGGTGGGGCCTCTCGCTGCCCCTGAGCCTCTGGCCTGTACCCCAGTTCTGAATGCACAAATAAATCTTTAAAAAAAAAAAATAACCAAAGAAGAATATGGCAAGTACTAGAATTGTGTGTGCAGATTAGGAAGATGAATAAGGCTAGTTACGAGTTTGAGGGCTAATTAAATTATACCCTATTTAATTTACTTTTAAAAACCATGGAGAACTATCCTTTCTAAGAGAAATATGAATTCTTTAAATTGGCAGTGTTATTTTCCAGGTAGTAGATACTCATGAAAAGTGGTTGCATATTCATACAGTCTTTCCTAACTAATTATATATACATACTTTCATTTTAGTGAATTTGGGTGGCTTGAAGGATCACATTAAAGAGATTCAGAGGTGTCGGCGTTTGATTCTTATTGCTTGTGGAACAAGTTATCATGCTGGTGTAGCAGTAAGTGACTTTAAAAGAATTTTTGTGTTACATTGGATATTAAAAGACATCAGCAGACAAATAATACCTTTCCAAACATTTACATCTTCCGGTAACACACCATGTAAAATTCTCCTTTGTTAAAACACTGCATTGTCTTCTTCACATTGTAATGACAAAAGTGAAGAATGTTGGGGCGAGGAATACTGCTTGTATTTATCAGTGGAAGATCTGCCACAGGAAAATCCTTAGATATCCAAGCTGACTACCTGCAAGTCATTTCATGAGAGGCAGAGAATGGGAAAGATTTGTATTGGCCTTGTCTAGTTGTCTTGGGCAGGTCTTCCTGCTATAAGAACAATCATTGGGTCTTGCTTATCATTGTTAATTGCTCCACACACATGACTGGTGTGACCCTCAGTAGGATTTTATTTGATACACAAAGAGAAGTCTACCTTTTGATATACATGGTTCTTTAAATTGTCATTTTAGAAGTTGAAATTCTGTTACTAAAGGGTTTGTTGTCCTGCCATGGCATAGAAAATAATGGTCTTTTAGTCCAATAAATCTGATTTACATGTGGTTCCTATATAAAGAGGCAGTTTATGTGTTGCTGATTTTCATATTCAGTAAGTACAGAAGACCTTTACACACTCAATTTCTACTTTGATGATTGATTTCCAAGGTTCATGACAGTAATTTTTTATACTTGATCTTAGCCAAAAGGCCAAGAAGTGATCAAGACAGTAATTTTTTATTTGATGTGATATAATCATTATCTTTACTGTGGGAGCCAGTCATTTAGAGTGAAACTAGATGGTTTCGCTGAATATTTGCAATTCTGCAGGTTTTGCTCTTTTCAAAGGTGTACCTGCCCTCAAACCACCCTGAAACATGTCTTATACAGAAAAGTCTATGAAGTATTGAAGGGAAGAGTGTTTAGAGATTGCTTTGAGCATAGGAAAAAAGAATGAATTAAAGACATTAATGTAAATTAAGGAGTCGGCTAATTGGGTGGTGACTTAAATCTACTACTGAATGAGCCCTCTATTTAGACACTTAAAATTTGACTAAGTGCTTCATCTAATGCTAAGCCTGAATTTTGGGTCAGTAATTCATATATTGTGATAAAATCCTGTAATTTTGATATTGGAGAAAATACAAAGTTTTTATTTTTGTCATTTTTTTTTTGTTAAGTGCTGAGTCTACCATAATTAACAAACATTAGATCCTCTTACAGTTTATCATAACATAGTGTCATTAATTTTGCTTTATGTAAGTTTTTGATTTTTTTGGTGCAATCTGACATGCATGACACATTTGAATAATGGCTTTTTAAAAAATTTTAGTACATACTGTGTATCCTGAACATTATTAACTAGCTAAAATCAATCATTCTATGTGAACTTGCTTTTCGAAATGTTAGTTGAACTTATACAGTGGAATATATAATATTAAGTCTCTTGTGATGGAACTGTAGCACTCTTTTATATAAAAATAATGTAATAGTTTATTTTTACATCATTTTGTGTCTTTTTCCATCTCAGTTGTAATCCCCATGGGCTTCCCATCACCAAATCACCCGTGTAGCACTATATTTTTTAAAGAAGTTCTTTACATTATCACAGATATTTTTGAGATTACTTTTTTGGGGGGTATATTTTTCAATAAATTTGTATCTCTTTTTATTGTGAAGGATGTAAATCCAGGTAACATATTGTAAACTCAAAAAGGATGTTGATTTTTCATTTGTTTGCTAAACCACATATACCATTTTAGTGTCAGTAGCTCAGTTATGCGTATTTAGTAAATGAAATACATCAATGGAAAATATTATTTAAAAGTAGCAAGACTGGACCTTCCTGGTGGTGTATGGATTAAACTCTCAGTGCTGTCAAGCTATTGCCAGCCACTGTTGCATGGTTCAATCCCTATACAGGTAACTAATTCATATGGTCTCCTGCTGCTCTCCTCAGCAGTTATTTCAGTAGATTTTCCTGTTCTGCTCCCCACTTTGTCTCTGGTGAGTCTTCTTACTCCTCGTACCTCAGGTATATACTCCAGTTCTTGTCTGCATACATAAATTTTTAAAAAAAGAATTAAATGCTTAGTGAAATAAGCCAGAAAGAAAAAGAAAAATACCAGATAGTTTCACTCATAGCAGGGGCATAAAGGACCAGGAGGGAAAAAATAATAATAATGAACAACTATATACCAGAGACATTTTATAGGGGTGGAGTGGGGAATGGGATAAAAAATGGGGAGGGGAAGTACACTGGACTATAGTGATAGCACACGGGTGATATGATGATGGGAAAACTATTGGGATTACAACTGAGATGGAAAAAGGCACAAAATGATGAAAAAAAAAACTATTACATTAAAAAAAGAATTAAAAAAAGTAGGAAAACTTTTGTATATAATGTTATAACACTTTTAACATGTGCCAAACTGAAATCATGAGACAAAAAGTTAGAGACTAAGTAAGGCAATCTTTATAATCTTTCATTCCTATAGGAGGAATACAGAGATGGCAAGACCATTTGCCTAAAGAGGCAGGTGGTCTCCAGAGCTCTTTAAATAGTTAAATTTATACATCTCCATTAAGCTAAGCTTGCAATGATCCATTTTGCTGCCTGAAAGACAAACATATACAACCTCCTGCTCTATCATCCATACATTTTATTAGCTTCAACACAGTAAGTTTTCTTAAACTTCCTGAAGTATTCAATACATTGACTATTTTGGAAATGATACTACTTATGAATATGTTGCATTTGTGAAGTGTTAAGACTTTTCACTGGGTATTTGTACATCTACTACTATCTTATTTGAAATATCCCAGCGACTCAGAATTTCATGAATTATCATTTAAAGATTAGGTATTATAAAGGTTGGAGAGGTTGCAAGCTAACTCAAAACAGTACCTTTTCAGCATTTCAAAAACATTTCTATGTGTAGGTGTACTATTTGCCTAAAAGAAAATATACATTGGTTTATAAAGAGAATTGTACTAAAGTGTTAACTAAAATGTTAAATGCTTCTTTCAGATGGCGGGAATTTTTTTTTGAGATTTTTTTTTAGTAGTTTATTTTTACATCATTTTGTGCCTTTTCCCATCTCAGTTGTAATCCCCGTGGACTTCCCATCACCAATTCACCCATGTGCCATTACCATGGTCCTGTGCACTCTCTGGCATTTTTGTTGCTGTAAAAGGCATGTTTTTATCTTTTTTGATCGCTGAGTAATATTCCATTGTGTATATGTAGATAATAGGATTATTTTTATGCTTTAATCTGTTTGTTTTTTTCTAACAATGTGTGTAATATCATTTTTATAGTCAGGAAGGGAAAATTATATATTGAATCCAAAGAAGTGCATGAAAATGAGTATTTGAAGTAAACTTGTATGACCAAGACATCTTTCCTATGCAGACACGTCAAGTTCTTGAAGAGCTGACTGAGTTGCCTGTTATGGTGGAGCTAGCCAGTGATTTCCTGGATAGAAACACACCAGTCTTTCGAGATGATGTTTGTTTTTTCATCAGTCAGTCAGGTAAGCTAATTGAAGTACTTGAGGAAAGGATAGTAATTCTTTCTAATACAAAATCCTGACAAAAACTGATATCTAAATATAAACTGGTGTTACAGATGATATACAGATCAGTTTTATTGTTACATAATTCTTTATAAATCAGCAAAATTAACATGTTTTATGTAAAAAAAACTGAACTTTCAAACAAGGAAGGAAAGGATATCTTAAAAAGTAGGATCTTAACAAAAGCTTACAAAATCTATTATTTTAAGGTCATGTTTTATAGTTTACTTAAATTATGCTGTTGAAAGTATAGTAAATTTTTTGTTTACGCCCTAAGAATCATGAGTTCTGAAAATGCTGTGTGTTACTTGCTCAGTATGTTACTTTTGTGTTTTACATAGGGGAGACAGCAGATACCCTGATGGGTCTTCGGTACTGTAAAGAAAGAGGAGCGCTAACTGTGGGGATCACCAACACAGTTGGTAGCTCCATATCACGGGAAACAGACTGTGGAGTTCACATTAATGCTGGGCCTGAGATTGGTGTGGCCAGCACAAAGGTAAATTCTTCTCTTAGTTCTTATTTAATCATAGTGTTGGTAAAGTAGACTAATCCATATTTCATGTTTAATTTGTTAACACTTACAGAACTCATAGAGTTTACTAATCATTATAATTTCAAGACTTGTTGTTCATTAAAGCTTTAATTTTCCTCAATATTGTTTTACATTAATTTTCAGGCACAGAGAAGAATTAAAAGAATTTTACATTAACAGCGTATACCCATCACTTATATTCTACCATTAACCTTTCTTTGTTTCTACCGTTTTATTGAGATATGCTTTTTATACGTTCACCAACTTTAAGTGTACAGTTTTAGTGAGTTTGGCTGTGTAACTAACTATCTACTGTCTAGATATAGTTATCTTTATTTTTTGAGGCAAAATACATGAATTTATTGGGGGGGGGAGAAGGGCTGCTTTTTAGGATTGCAGTCTGGGGAACACAGACCAAGAAGCACTTGAGTTTCTGAGTGACTCTGGGTGGGGAGTGTTTATACACACAAAAGAGGTGAAGTAGTTCACACTCATAATCCAGTTTGAGGAGACCTCATCATCTGAGAAAAGTACTTTGTATCCTCTTTACACTCCCTTCCCAGTTCTACTCCCCAGCTTCAGTCAACTACAATTGCTTTCTCTTGCTATCTTATGTCATTTTCTTGGAATTTTTATAAATGGAATCGTGGGAACCCTGTCTTTTCTTTCTGGTTACTTTCTGGTTCTGAATGGCAAATACAAGTTTCTGTGTTAGTGAGGGTGATTAAAGAAGCTCATCGTTAATCATGATTCTTGGGCTCTTATGGAACTAGCAGAAGGATTCTATTACCTTGATTATGAATTCCCATCTTTGCCACAAAAGCTGTCAGTCAGGGTTAGAGGGATATAACTTTCCCATAATGCCACACCATAGAAAATTTAATATTCCTGCAGGAATTGATGTGCAGATTCAGCAATTTTGTATGTTATTGCAGGTATATAGAATTTTACCTCAGTACTGACTATTGTTGATTTAAAAAAAATAAACCAAAGTGACTTTATTTTTGGCTGAATATAAAGAAAAACCAGATTTAAAGTTCAGAATCAACAATTTCCTGGTTAATTCTTGCAAGCCAGATTTTACATGTAAGAGGTGTAGCATATTTTTCTCATAATTGGTTTCCTGGCATTATTGATAAAAACAAAACAAAACAAAACCATGAAATTGGAAATTAAGCTGTAGTGGGAATGTCATTGTAGAATACAAGCATTAAAGTTAAAGTTAGTAGTATACTTAAAAACCAGTGTTAAGATGTTTTAAATTCAAAGAAAGAAATGTTAGTTTGTAGGATAACATTTTTAGGTATAGGTTGGAGAAACTTGGAATACCTTTTATGTGATTAGTTTGTGTGTATAAACACTCCCCACCCAGAGTCACTCAGAAACTCAAGTGCTTCTTGGGTCTGTGTTCCCCAGACTGCAATCCTAAACTAATTAGAATCAGTTTAATTATCCCAGGGGTCAAGCTATTGGATCTATTCCTTTGCCCTAATAGTATATTTTGCATTTAATCAGTTTATTGAAAAGTAAAGTAGAAAATGGTAGATTTCAGTCATAGAGGGACATCAGTTTAGGATATACATATCCCCATACAGGCCAAATCCACACAGTTTAATAAGAAAAAAATAAAACAATAGAAAAGGAGGAGAAAAAATTATTCTTATTTGCAGTTGAAACTAGTGACTATCCATTCTTAAGTAGAGTTTAATAATAGCTATTAAAAATTTGAAATGAATCAGAAATCACATACACAAAATTTGTAAAAAGACATGTGCTCTACTTTTAACTCGCCATAAAATTCTATTTTCAATAGCTGTCAAAATAGCTTTGCCAAGAAATGTGTGAGATGCTTCATAAAGATTTGCTGATGAAATTAAAACTTTATAAATTTATGAATTTTTAAATTCCTAGCACAAATTGATGGAAGATTGTTTTATAAAGAAATAACATATCTGTGGGACAGAATCTACTGATTCTGCAACTTAACTTGCTAGTATATGGTAGTACTTAGACTACAGGAAATGTCAAAGGGTAGGATAAAATGGAGGGAAACAATTGGCTATCTCTGAAAATAGAACAGAAATCAGTACCTTGCTTTAAAATTGGGCCCTTCCTGGTGGCACAGTGGGTTAAAGCACAGCACTGAGAAGCTAAAGCCACTTCAGCAGGAGTTTGATCCCTGTCCCAGAGGTGACCCACATGGCGCAGCAGACCTCTCCTGACTCACCCACTACTCCCCTCAGCAGTGTACTTTGTCAGTCGGCCTGTTCTGCTTCCCACTCTGTCTCTGGTGAAGCCTCTTACCTCCCCTGGACCACTGGCCTATATTCCAGCGCTGTATGCATAAGTAAATAAATTAAAAAAAAAATTAATTCCAGGGCAGGGGGCAGCAACTCCTCTGTCCACCTGTGACTATGCAGGTGCTTCTTTCCATCCATCTCTCCCTCTGCAGGGCAGCAGTCCCCTGCCGGCCCATGTTCTATACTGTGCTGGGACTTATTTGCACTGACCTCCCTCAGTGCCAAGGCTACCTGCCTGAAACTATGCAGTTCTCTCTCTGCAAACCTGTCCCTTCCAGGGTAGCTCTTCTTGCCCACTTGTGTCTGCAAGTGTCTTTTCCTCCCCTGTCTCTTTCTAATAAACTTACTCTTTAAATATAAAAAGAAATTAATTTCAAGAGGGTCAAAGAAAGAAATTTCAAAAATATAAAATAAATGAGATAATTTCAAAAATATAAAACAAATGGAACAATGAAAAAGATTTAAGAAAATGAGTCTACAAATGTTAATATGGACTGTACAAGCTTAAAGGTACTACATAAAGATTAAAAAATGAAACTTTTAATAAGTACAATTATAAAAGATCAATCCAAACTGGGAAAAAGTATTTGAAACTAAACAATAAAGACCTTGAAACCAACTAAAAAACAAGAAAAAGAAAACAAAACCCAAGTCAAAAAAGTAAAGAACAATAAAGTTAATTTTCAAAAGAGAAAACAAATGACTAACAAATGTAAAAAAAACTTATTAGTTTTTCAGGTTCAATATATGTATGGTAAAGTATTAGTAAAAATTCATTATCCTGCAGTTAAAATGGTAAAATTGTGTTGCAAAGACAATTTGTAATATTGTACAGAATGTGGCAAAACAGCCACTCACATAATGGCTTGACAGTATCACAGTGTTTCGCAAGTTACCATTCTATAATGTAGGAACATAAATGTCAGTTTGTCTTGAGCCTATATGACAGACATTATGTAACATAATTAATATCATTTAATTCTCATGAAAATCTTCTAAGTATCATATACCTTTAACAGGTGGGGCATCTGAGATATAAAGAAATGAAAAAAACTCAAGATTTTTGCTCATTAGTAGACGAGAGAAACAGGCCTGCCTTAGGAAAGTGCTTGTAATGTTAATTAGGAATAAAAAGTTACAGGGCTCTTTCTGGTGGCACAGCGGGTTATAGCACAGCACTAAGGAGCTAAAGTCACTTCAGCATGGGTTCCGTCCCCACTCCAGAGGTGACCCATATGGTGCAGCAGATCTCTTTTGACCCGCCCGCTGTTCCCCTCAACAGTGTACTTCGTCAGTCAGCCTGTTCTGCTCCCCACTCTGTCTCTGGTGAAGCCTCTCACCGCCCCTGCACCTCTGGCTTATACCCCAGTTCTGTATGCATTAAATAAATAAATCTTAAAAAAAAAAAGTTACAAAATTATACCTGCTAATAATTACTTTTCTTAACAAAAGAAAAAAAGTTGCCTTTTTATTGTTGTTTGGTTTTGTTAAGTAAACTTTTTTTTAAAATTCTTTTTCATTTATTTATGCATACAGAAATGGGATACAAGCTAGGGGTGCAGAAGCAGTTGAGAGGATTCACCAGAGACAGAGTGGGGAGCAGAACAGGCAGATCGAAGTACACTGCTGAGGGGAGCAGTGGGCAGGTCAGGAGAGGTCTGCTGGGCAATGTGGATCACCTCTGGGGCCAGGGATTGAACTTGACTGAAGCAGCTGCGGCTAGTGTTAAGCAAACATTGTAAAAAAAAATTAATTAAATAAAAAAATAGTGCAGAGTAGAATGCAGTTTTACCAAGTGTTAATAACAAAATTTTCATGTAATTATTTATTTAGTAAGATTATTCTTGGCCCCTCCCTGGTGATGCAACAGGTTAAAGTGCATCACTGTGAAGCTATCTCCAGCCACTACAGTTTGATTTCTGGTGACCCATATGGTGTGGCAGACCTCTCCTCCTGCCTGCTGCTGCCCTCAGCAGTGTACTTCAATACACTGCTGAGTACATCTGCCTGTTCTCCCCACTTTGTCTCTGGTGAAGCCTCTCACCACCCCTGCACCTCTGGCCTGTACCCAACTTCTTGCTTGATAAATAAATAAATATATATTTTTAAAAGATAATTATTTTTAATTTTTTTTTACAGTTCAGTTTTTATTTCTAGCCAAACTAAAAGAAGCTGGAAATGAGGAACATGCAGTAAGCAAAGGTGAAAACTCAAAGAGCAAAATAAAAAAGAATCCAATAAAAACTCAAGGAGAGTCCTGTGAGGGCTTGCTCTTGATGTACATTAAATTCAGTTTAGTTATGCACAAGCACATATACTCTCTACTCCCTTCCTTTGTCATGTTTCTCTTCCTAGGGAAGAATATTAGGGATTTCATAAGCACTCAAGGCATTATAGGGTATTCTTGTATCTGTAAATCATTTAAAGTGAAGTCATTTTTTCAGGATTCAAAAATGAAGAACAGGGAGAGATTTCCCAAATATTGTTTCAATATTTATGTTACTGACACTGTCTTAAAAGATGAACAGTGTATACTTATAAAATAAAAAGTGGGAATTTCTATCTTAAATTAAAAATCCTGAGCTTTTAAAATGCAGCTACAGCTGATCCTCTTGCTTTTGTGTGGTATTTCAGGCTTATACCAGCCAGTTTGTGTCCCTTGTGATGTTTGCTCTTATGATGTGTGATGATAGAATCTCTATGCAAGAGAGACGTAAAGAGATCATGCTTGGATTGAAGCGGTTGCCTGGTATGAAAATATTCACGTACTATACTTTAGTTGTCTAAGGGAATGGGTAATGGGTAAAATTCTTTTCTTATCCTGGAAGCTATGGTTTGTAGCTGTTCACTAAGATTTTTCTAATCTTATATGTAGTAGTAGTAGTATTGTTATTGTATCTGTTCAGTTTATTCTTCTCTTTCAGAGATTTTGCTAATTATTTTTTAAAGTTAAATTTATATTTTTTAAAGTTTTTATTGAGTTAATGTTGATTTATAACATAACAAATACTAGGTGTGCAGTATTAAAAATTTGACATCTGTATATACTACATCATGATCATCACTTTCCATCTGTTAGCATACAATTGACCAAGTTTTTAATACTACTTAACAGATTTGATTAAGGAAGTACTGAGCATGGATGATGAAATTCAGAAATTGGCAACGGAACTTTATCATCAGAAATCAGTCTTGATAATGGGACGTGGCTATCATTATGCTACTTGTCTTGAAGGAGCTTTGGTAAGTTTCCTCACTTATAACTTCAAACTATGACTTAGAAATTTTTAAGTGCCACACTGTTTATGCATTTTGACTTGTTTTCTTTGAGAAAGTACAATAGAGAACTTAATTCAAAAGTAAAAATAAAAAAGCATACATTTTGGCATAATAACTTGGGGTTAACAACTTGAGTTAAAATATTGTTCTAATAAGAATAAAATAAAAATTAAGTTTTCTAGGTGTGAAATTTAATTGAGGTCAAATATGAAACAAGTCAGAATAATAGTTATAAAGATAACATGAATACATTTATGATCAAAAATCTTCAAAAAGTTCTTATGGGGTTTTAAAACTTTCAGGTTCTGTTAGACTATAGAAATAGTGATCTGTTAACTTTTTATACTTTTGGGTGAACAGATAGATAGTAACTTCAGACATCTGATGTTTTGTGTAATACTTACTTAAAAATGGGAACCACCTGGATGGCACAGGGGTTAAAATGTAACATTCTGAAGCTATCTGCAACCACTGCAGCACGAGTTCAGTCTCCAGACAGGGATGTGACCCACATGGCGTGGCAGTCTCCTGTCTGACCCGCTGCTCCCCTCAGCAGTGTATTTCAGTACATCTGCCTATTCTGCTCCCCACTCTGTCTGATGAATCCTCTCACACCCCCCTTCCTTCTTCTCCCCGTCCTCTGCACCTCTGACCTGTACCAAAGTTCTTGTATGCATAAATAAATCAATCTTTGAAAAGTTTACTTAAAAATGGATTAAAAGAAATGCACTGAAGACTAACCTGGTTCTCTTCTTATTAGAAAATCAAAGAAATCACTTACATGCACTCTGAAGGCATTCTTGCTGGTGAATTAAAGCATGGCCCCCTGGCTTTAGTGGATAAGTTGATGCCAGTTATCATGATCATCATGAGAGATCACACTTATGCCAAGTGTCAGAATGCTTTTCAGCAGGTGATTGCTCGGCAGGTAAGGATGGACTTGTCCTGGGTTGCTTTGGAGTTCTAATAGTGGGATCAGTAAGCCATATTTGAATTTTATGACATTTAAAGTGATAAACCAGAGCCAAGCAGGTAGTTTATGAATGTTTAGGTTTACATGTGAGAAATTTGAGATACGTAGTGTTTTGTTTGCAAGACCCAATCCATAGTCTCATAGTAGGCAGAACCGAGATCAAAGCTGAGCCAAGTCCTCACCTCTTCAAGTAGTGTATGCTACTCTTTTTTTAAATATTCTTAAATGTATATTTCAGTTGAAATCTTACATATGGATTTTTATATTAACTTGTAGGTGTTTTGCTTAACTTCATTTTCCTCAAATAGTTTGGCTTTATATATAAATTAGATCCCTAAAGGTATTACTTTGTAGGTACAAACTTCAGCTTCAAACAGGCAGGTCTGGATTTAAGTCCTAAACCTGATATTTCTTAGTTGTGTGAGTACAATTAAATTACTGTATTCCCCCAAAACTTCCATTTCATTAGGTTTGAGATCAGTCTGACCTACCACACAGGATTGTAAATTTAAATAAGTCTATGTTAGTGAGATCACATGTGAATTTCAGTGTAAAATTTACACATTCATGTGCCACAACCCTGCCTTTGCTTACCATCTGTGTGTGTGATTTTTTTCCCTCAGGGCCGCCCAGTGGTGATTTGTGATAAGGAAGATACTGAGACCATTAAGAACACCAAAAGAACAATCAAAGTGCCCCATTCAGTGGACTGCTTGCAGGGCATTCTCAGTGTGATTCCCTTACAGCTACTGGCTTTCCATCTTGCTGTGCTGAGAGGATATGATGTAAGTATTGCATCTCTGCATAGATCCCTGGCTAGCTTTTTAACCCCAGTACATTTAAAAATTTTCTTTTTAAATTTTTAGAAATTGCATGTGAGTAATACACTGGATATGTGGCTGATTTTGTAGGCTATATGGTAATATTTTCTTACCCATAGAACTTGAAGGAATCTTGGAGATTACCTCCATGATTCTGATTCTCTTTGAGGAATACACCGGTTTTCTTAATGTAGCTCTGTGCTCTTTCCCTGACAATTATTGTTTTTGGGTCTGTGTCACACACAGTGAAGAATTTTTAGCATTCCTAGTGTCCAAGTCAACCAAAGCATCCTGCTTTGGAAACACATTTCTAACAGTGTTTCCTAACAGGGCTACCACCTCTATAGAGGACCACAAGATTTAGCTCTTTGTGTGTTGAACTGACTCTCTTAGAATTCTTTTTCATAACTGATTTCAGGGTTTTTCAAGATATTTTATCTATGTTTGCTAGTGTAATTCCTTGAGCCAATAATAAAGATAGCTGATGAACATGTTATTTTCTGTCTTTATAAATGAAAGTAATTTGCTAATAGTAAGTCTCCTTTGTTCCCCAACCTGTATAATATCTCAAATCTTGCTTTCATTTTTTGCAGGTTGATTTCCCCCGGAATCTTGCCAAATCTGTAACTGTAGAATAAGGAGCATCTGGGCGACTAAGCAACACAAGACACTTTTGTATTTAAAAAACTTGATTTAAAATATCACCCTTCTAAGCCTTTTTAAAGCAAATCCTTATTTATATATCAGTTATAATTATTCCACTCAATTTGTGATTTTTGTGAAATTACCTCATATTTTTCCAGTAATTTGTGGGGGACTTTGAATAGTATAACCTATATTGCAGTTGGTATCAGAAGTGAGATTTAGGTTTCATTTCCTTTACGGTACACTGGGTGTTGAATTTCTGCTCCCCTCCCCAATCTGAGAGCATTGTATGTTTTTAAAATAACTAGTATTTGTTTTACCATGCTTCTGTTCATTCACACTAATGAAAGAGTAATGCATTTAATTGGAATATCTAAAACCAATAATACTTGAACATTTCATTAAGACTTTCCTAAGTTACATAAAAAGAGAATATGCCATGGTGACTTTGAAATTTGTGTTTTGTTTTTCAATGAAAATTGAAAACTTAAAAATTAAAACTCTTTCCTGATGAGATTTATAAGTAATTTAGGTTAACCTTAGTTTATCAAACTATTTCCTGTTATCTGTAGATTGAGGTAACATAGGAAGCTAAATAGTATAGAAAGCATTGGTTTTCTCCAACTCTCAGCAGAATCTGTTTGCACAATTTCATAGCACAAACTTGAACTTTGAGCTGCTTTGAACAACTGATACTGTGATTTTAAATTCGAAGATGGGATGTATACATGTTGGATATCCTATTCCTTTTTTTAGCTCCTTAAAGTGGTTTCTAATTCCTTATATCTGTAGTTTTTTTTTTTTTAGTGACTTCTGAATGACTTTTATCTTGTTCTTTGAAATTACCACACAAAATTGCTATCAGATGTTTCAAATTAAATTAATATTGATATATTCAGAAGTCTCTTCAACTTCTGTCTCAAGGAAGAATTTCCCGCAGTTAATTTTAACCTCTTTTCATTGCCTTTTTGTATAAAACTAGTATCTTCATGCTAGTTTGGAAGCTCTTTAGCATTCTTTAGAATACTTGCAATCTTTTGAATAATTATTTGATTCTAAAAGTGTATAATGAGTAAGCTTAGAAAAAGTAATGTGCTAAATGCTGATAATAGTGACGGATTGACTCAAACTTAGTATTACTTCGTAGGTATTTTTCTTTGTTTTTTCTGTGTCCTATCCCTGAAATATATTTAGGGATAAAGAAGATCTATAAGTAAAGTACTGTTGAGATGCCGTTAGTTGGTTAATGTCAGAAATTGAAATTTACAATTTAGACTAAAATATTTAAAATAGAATTTTTGACACCTAAAAAGTTGTAACAGTTTCTTCATTTTTTTTTTTTTTTTTTACCAAGACTTGAGGGTTATAGGACATGTTTATGTTTTGGTTAAGTCCCCGTTTAAAAGTTTAATTTTAAAATTGTGAAGGTAAATTAGCATCATTTATTAAGCAAAATCTTCCTTTTCTCTGTGTTTGAACTTCTTGACAAGGTGAAAATTCACTGATAGCTATTGCTGCACCTGAGAATGTAATTCTACTTGTGAATTAGGGCTAGGGAAAGGATTGGCATATTTGGAGGCAATTTGGAAGGACTCATAGATGGAGACTAAAAACATTTTACGAACCGACATATCTATACATGTTGCCACTATATGTTTTTTTTAAGATTGGTTTGTGTAGATCTAGTTTCTATGTTTGTAGACTGTCATTTCTTATGTTTATATTTTGTACACATGATTCGTGTGGGTTTATAAGGTTTCTTAATTGTTTAAAGTTTGAGTCAGTATTCTTAGCGAAAATTAATATGTGAAACCAATCAGTTTTCGCAGTCTCTTTTTTCTCATGTTAAAACACATACACAGTTTAAGCAATGTTAAAGTCCTAAATCATATATTAAAAGCCAATATTAAAAACAAGGAGTGATATTTTCCAAACATGGCTTCCCCTCCCCATCACACTTGATGTAGTGATTTTTAAATGCTTCTACAAATTAATTATGAAAAAAAGATTTTGTAATGAAGCATAGCCATTATTAAGTTTACATGCCCATGTTAAAAAAAATGTAATTCAGGATAAGAATATATGATTTTTTTTAATGAAGTATAGTCTACATAAATTCTTTATGTAAAAACTTTTTTGTAGTTTTAACATTTAAATGAACTCTCACATAACTTCCCTATCAGAGTCTATGATCCCTTTTTAAAAGGCTGGAGGGTTATATGT
>NW_004567132.1:13366134-13392317 GCF_000260355.1 Condylura cristata | reverse complement strand
TAAAACTTGTCAGCAATGGGAATGGGTAGTAGGTAGTTTTAACATTTAAATGAACTCTCACATAACTTCCCTATCAGAGTCTATGATCCCTTTTTAAAAGGCTGGAGGGTTATATGTGGTATCTAACACATGAATCCGTAATAGAGTCAGTCAGCTTTTCTGATTTTATTTTTTGTATTTTTAAAAAATCTATGCTGTAGGAATAAATGGGAAGAGAAAAACTAATGTTAACTGTTTCTAGTTTGTTGTAACTATGTCAACAGCCTATCATAGACAAGTCACCAAGCATGAAACTGAAAAATGCATATCATTTAAAGCAAAATCCACTTGTCCTTTTGTAGATTCATACCTAGTGAAGACTAAGATCATTGGAAAGCTGGAGTGAGAGTGACAAATGGAGCAGAACTGTATTGTTCAATGTTGTGAATGGATTTATTTACTTAAAAACATGTAAAAACAAAACATTTGGGGATCCGCATGTCATAAGGTGAAATACATTTTATAAAGTATATTGTTATCACTGTGTCTAACTACCAGCTCTCTTGTGGTACTCTAAGAAATAGCAGTGAGGGCCCTACCTGGTAGTGCAGCGAGTTAAAGCACAGCACTAAGAAGCTTAAGCCACTTCCTCATGAGTTCGATCCCCGCCTGCCCTGGAGGTGATCCACCTGGCGAGGCAGACCTCTCCTGACCCGCCCGCTGCTCCCCTCAGCAGTGTACTTCGTCGATCTGCCTGTTCTGCTCCCCACTCTGTCTCTGGTGAAGCCTCTCACCGCCCCTGCACCTCTGGCCTGTACCCCAATTCTGTATGCACAAATAAATAAATCTTTAAAAAAATAAAAAAATAAATAAAATAAAATTAGGCCCTCCCAGGTGGTGCAGCGGGTTAAATCACGGCACTGAGAAGCTAAAGCCACTTTCACATGAGTTAGATTCCCACCTGCCCCGGAGGAGATCCACATGGCACGGCAGACCTTCCTACCCGCCCGCTGCTCCCCTCAGCAGTATACTTCGTGGATCTGCCTGTTCTGCTCCCCACTCTGTCTCTGGTGAATCCTCTTACCCTCCGCATCTCTGGCCTGTACCCCAGTTCTGTATGAATAAATAAATAAATCTTTAAAAAAAAAAAAGAAAAAGAAATAGCAGTGAAAGCTGCTCTGAGGAACAGCAAAGCCTCGGACTAGTCAAGCATGAATGCTAAATAAAGGGCACTGACACATAATAACATGTAAGTGGGGCTGTTGGTTAAGAGAACCCAAACAGGATTTTTTCTCTTAGGTTTCTTAGAAAGTTGTTTCTTATTCTTTCAAATGCTGTTCTCTTGGTACAAGTTATTGATAAGGTTGAAAGGAAAAGAGTCTTTTTTTTTTTTAAAGTTCAGTGTTACTGTTCCTTTAACACATTTCTGTTAGTCATCAAAGAAAGAAAATCAACCAAATTGTTTGCTTTAACAAACGTTTTAAGAAATCCTTTGGGGTTAGTTTTTCCTTATCTTTAAAAAAATTTAGGTTAGACTACAGCAATACAAAGAAAAGACTAATCCATTGTATGGTACAATTTAAGTGATTTTTCTAAAAAGCACAGTGTCATTGAAAAAACATTTGTAGCACACATCGAAGTTTTGAAGGCCAAAGAAATTGAATGGAATATTAAAGACATTTTAGGCTTATATTTACATATCTAGTAGATTTTGTGTATCAGAATAGCAGATAGAAGTGTTTCACTTATGAGAGATTTTAGCTCACTTTCCTTTGTTTTTAATTGTAAATAGTCTGAATTTCTAATACTGAAATTAGTTCCCTCCCACAATATTAATATATCAGTATTTCCTTAGCTTGGTGAAGTTAACCATATCTTTAGATCTCTGATATGACATCCAATAGGACTGATAACATAAACTTCAAACAAATAATATCCAAAGTTAAACTAAATTTCAATTAATTAGCAAGATTGTAAAGTTATGTGTATTAACTTGTAAGACAATACTGGCTGATGTCAATGTTACAAAATATACCATAAATAGTTGCTAATGAGAACAGTTTAAGAAATTCCCCAATTACCTTTCTTCTTACACTAATTTTGAGAATGAATGTAAACATGAGCCTATTAGCTTTTTAAGTGTCCTGTGGTTGCATTTCTTAAAATAATTAAAAAAAATTTTTCTTTAAAAAAAAATTTCTTTATACTTTTCATTAGCTAAAAATCCTAGAATCATCCTTGCTTTTAGTTTTGTATTCTTTAAAGTGAGCATTTAGTTGCTGAGCCAATTGGTCATTTTTTCCTCATGTCTTGTAAGTAGTAACTAATCCTTAACTGTGAATAAATTACCAAAAACTTGCTGAGAATTGCATTTTCAAGCAGCTTGCCAATATTTGAAGTGTATACATACTTGTAGTTTTGTTAAAGATTGTGTAGTGCTAAGAATGTAGCCATTGTTTAGTAGTTGTTAAGCATTTTTGAACCTAAAAGTTATTGACTATCGTTGCTTTTAAAAATAAGAAAAGATTGCATATACATCAAAAGCCATGTATCTCTATTCCCAATTATTTTAGAATCATTAGATAAAGCAAAGGGTTTGCTCTTTATGATGTCATACTCCAGAGATATTAAACTTTCTTGGTCTTTAACATTTTTTTTTGTAATAACGTGTTGTTTCTAGCCAACTTCCAGCATGTACAGTGATCAACAGTTTTGTTTAATTTTGAATTGATAGTTGCAAAAGAAAGATATTTAGTGTGGCTAGCAAGACAGCATGTATTCTAAATCTGAAGTTTCTATAGTATCTTGCAATCTGTTAGATATGGAACTTCAATTTCTTCTACAGAATTCTTTTATAAGCACCAAGCCAGTGTGTCTTTCCCTAGTGCTTACAGTACTTGCTATGCTTTGCAGGAGACAGTTTGCCTGGGTAATTTGAATAAATAGTTGTGCTATTTTGCTTACCCATACAAATGAGTGCTCCCTTTCTCCCTTTTTCTCCTCCTTGCCTATCTTCCAGTAAGACCCTAAGCTGCCATATATCAGCATGAGTAATTGTTTTCTAAAGGCCATGTTCTGGACATACATTTACCTAGTGAACAGTTTTCTTGAATTTCTTCTCAGTTGACTACCAGTAGGTATTTGTGCAAAAAGTTGTTAGCTTTTCTCTTCTTACCTCTCAGTTGATGCTAGCTAGAGCTAAGCAGAGGCAGCATTTTCTTGATGTGGTGCTTGGATTGAAATACCACAGTAAGATAAACAAACTTGACCTTCCCTAAAAGTAATTTTTGGTGCCTGTCTACCCTGTGTTGAGTTGGAAATTGAAGCTTGAGTTGAGATTGTTAAGAAAGATAATGTTTTGGGGTCTTGAAGCTCTTTACCATTTATTCTGTGAGACATGTCTATAAGGTAATTTGATTGCGGTAACGTGTGATATATATGAAAGGTAAAACTTGTCAGCAATGGGAATGGGTAGTAGGTAATAGAGGAGTTATTACTTATTTTCAAATAAGTTAAAAAAAAAAAAGAAAAATGAAATCTGACCAAACAATAAATATCTTTAACTTGATTTACTGTAACATCATTGCCTCAGTTCTGGTAATGTGGCAGGCTGTTTCTCTGCTATCTGTAGGAGAACATTATAGGTAAATGCCATACTTGCTGCTCAGCCATAAATCTCAGGCTTTTTACACTTGAGAAAGGAATGCTGTTGATTCCAGTTAATTTAACTTCTTTCTTTTTATTATTAGTGCTCCGGTCCTTTTGAGAATTGGAATGTGAAAAGCAATGTGGCAAATATTAGGAGTGGGAAAAGCCATAGGAAAATAATCTGAGGTCAATTTACTTTTCTTTTGGAGTTGAGCAATCCTTTCTCCAGTGCTTGGGCTCAGATCTTCTGAGTCAAGCTGGCAGAGGGAGAAGGTGGCTGTCACTACTACATTATCAAAAGCTCTCATGTTATGGGGATCCCCTTGTGGGCATCTATAAACAGGGGGCTTGTGCTCCCCAGAGGCCTACTTGAGTGACAGCCTGAGCTTCCAGAGATTGGACAGGATGAGGGTGACCTCACTGAGGTGGGGCAGATGAAGTTGAGAACTAGTTCTTGGTCATGTGGCTGAGTTCTTTGGATGGCAGGGCATCTTCTGCTAAAAATGTCAGTAAGATACTAAGGGCACAGAGGCCTGGTATGGGGAACATTTATTGATTATAACACAGGCCAGCTGGGGGGATCCTCCTTAGTCCATATACCACCAGTTGTCAAACAGAGGTGATGGGAGAACCCCACAGATGCCACTGCAAAGAAAGACTGCAGTGTGCCTAGCAGTGGTTTTGTTCCATGATATTTTTAAGTGTACCCCCTTAAAATGTGCGAGGATTTCCCAGAGTCTAGGTAAACTGGTGGGGAAAAAACCCAGAATGTGGGTTACTATTGGTCACATGTTAATGTAATTTCATTGGCCTTCAGACTGTCAGTCCCAGAGAAATTTTGGTTACATAAAAAAGGAAAAGCATACTGTAGTTGGCAAACAAAATGTGTCTGTGTGTGAGTGTGTGTGTGAGAAATGAGCTTTCATTTAGAAGCTTTGGCAGAAGTTTCAACTGGCTCCCTATCACTTTTTAAATGATATTTTCTGAGCCTGGAAATCAAGCAGGGAGATCATGGAATTCTAGCTGGCAATATTTTTTTTTAAAATGTAGGCTTGCAGTGAAAAAGGCAGGGATTTGGCTGGGAGGCCTTTCTGGGCTTCAGAGCAAACCAAGGAGGGTTACTATGGTGGCAATTCTGTTTATATAAATAAAGGTTTTTTTCCCTGACAAACATACTTCATATTTAATAAACCTCAATCCACAGGGACTTCTCTTTGTGTGTAGCTAGTGCATGCCATAGACCTGGATAGAATTCTTTTATTGTGTGTAGTTTTTAGGTACCCGGAACACTTCAAGATGAAGTGTTAAGTACTAAAGTGGAAGGGTGAAAGGTATTTAGTGACTGGAAGAGAGATTAATCTGCAATATTAAAATGTGAAGCAGGGTTTTTTTTCAGATTCAAACTCTTATTGGACCAGTCTACACTGAGTATTCATAAATACAGACTGTCACTTCAGTTCAGTTCACATGCCTGAGTAAATTCTATTCTATATACCTAACTTTTAAAATCCCTTATAGCACTGTAACCCTCCCAGACAGTCAAGCTTCTTAGAGCTGTGGCCTGGGAACTTGCTTCCTTGTTAGTCCATATCCAATCAATTTTGAAGTCTTAAGCTCCTCTATTATAAGAGGATTTGTGTGACAATGAGTAATAAAACCCCCTACTTTCTTGACATGAAACACAAGAAGGGATTTACTGGATCATGTAAATGGAAGGAACACGGATAGTTCTGGCCTTAGGAATCATTTGGTCTAGCTTATATCCAGAAGGTCCCAGAGTCTGGCATATCTGACATTATTTGCCCCTGTAATCTCTAGTAAGATTCAGCTCTTCTAGAAACATAGGGTCTGAAATAAGGAACTTTAAAGCTTGTATAAAAGCTGTTAGCAGTTTACTTTCTCTTGAGTATCTGCACACACCTCTAGACAGACCCAGAGACTCAATAACTCAGAAAGTGTCTTCAGTTGTTGCCTAATCACTGTACAAAGCCAGCAGGGAGCAGTGAGCATCTGCATGCAACCACAAGATGAGATTTCACTAATGATACCCCTTCCAGGGTTTCCTGATGAGTAAACTGGTTCTATTCTAATGGTGCCCACATTGCATTATATATGCAGATTCCATTGATCAGATGAACCATCATCATATACTCTGGGCATTCCCAGGAGTAGCCAAGGATCCATCTAGTAGCTTAATTGTCCCCACCCCCAATTAGGGTCCCTCACAGCTACAGGACCTCAGAGTCCATCACCAGGCATTTTTGAAAGCCCCCAGGAGTTTTGTTCACTCACTTCTGCCTGGTTTGGGTAGGATATCCACATGTAGTGAGTGCCCTTTCCTGCCTAGCTCAAGACCTCTTCTAACATCACCCCAAAGTTGCAGATCCTTGAGTATCTTAGGCTCAGTTCTGTTTTTTTTTTTTTTTAACCCAATGAACTTCCTTTAAATATTTGACAGACTTATGGCTAAAAATGTTTTTCTTTTTTTTAAAAAAAGTTTTTAAAGAAAGATTTATTTATGCATACAGAATACAGAACTGGGGTACAGGCTGGAGGTGCAGGGACGGTGAGAGGCTTCACCAGAGACAGAATGGGGAGCAGAACAGGAAGATCGATGAAGTACATTGCTGAGGTGAGCAGCCGGCCAGGCTGGAGAGGTCTGCTACGCCATGTGGATCACCTTCTGGGCGGGAATTGAACACGTTGTGAAGCAGTTGCTGCTAGCTTCCAGAGCTGCACCCAAATTCGTTGCACCACCAGGGAGCTACCTGTTTTTCTTTTTTTTTTTTTAAAGCAACTTAAGCATAGAGCAGGGGGTTTAGTTTTGAGAGTCTAATTTGAGATCTTTGGGAAGAAGGTCTGTGGAGTAATATTGATGGGATATTTGCATAAAAGCCCTAAGAAAAGAGGGCTTCTGGATATAGCATCAACTTGATCTAAAGAGGATTTTCCTCAGGGAAGGACAACTTTGAGTAAGATCAAGCTAGCTGAGCTCAAGAGGCGCAGAACAGCATAGCTTTATCTCTGCGGGCCCCTGACAGGAGACATATTGAACTCAGAACTGAGAATATTGGGAAGAGAAGATGATCAATGGTCAGAGAAATACCATCTTAGCAAGAGGAAATGGGGAGTGATACAGAGGGGCCCAAACTCCAAGGAATTTTTTTGAACCAACTGGTTGGAATTTGAGGGGATACATAGCACCCACAAACCACCCGTGGTACTTGAACTAGGAAAAAGTTATATTGTGCTTCTGTTGTGACCTTCTTGCACGCACCTCAGGTGAAGGTGTCCTAGAGCAAGCAGAGGAGGAAAGACTAGAGTGAAAACAAAAAAATCTTAAGAAGAAAGGGTACCCCGGATGAATACAGTTGCTGTGAGGGGAAGAGGCCACAAGGGGGCAATGCCTCCCCAGCCTGTCTTCGTCCAAATGGGCAAGTTCCCGCGGGAGTCGGGAAGAAACAAGAGAAACTCCGCGAGGTCCTTTGTCCCCCTTTACTTTTATTCTTGCTCTGCTGGGCGCATCACTTCTGCAATAATAGGCCATAAGTGAACTACCCTAGGAGGCTGAGAATGTGGTGTGTCCAGAGCGCAGATCGGAATAGCCACCGTGGACCTTCTCAAGCCTTAGTCCGGGGGCACTGGGCGGGCCGCGTCTGATCCTTGGCTTCCTGCTCAACCCGCTGCGGTCGCCCTCCCTCCCTCTTCCTGAAATACTTGGGAGCAAGCACAGTGCTTCAGGAACTTTTCTAGGCCCTACGGCCGGCCATCTGCTGTTCTGGAATTTATGTTCTGGAGGGAGGGGCAGCAGTCTCCCCATAGCTCCTGGCACCTGGCCACCACCTCCACCTGTGTCTGTAGCCTTAGGCAGCACCGGGCCATGCCGAGGATGCTGCAGTCAAACCAGACCTGCCTTTGAAAGGAGAGATGCAAGAGGGCCTTCAGCTTTGCCACATCTTGTCTCCTCCACCCCGGGAGTGTGGCAGGGACAACCTGGCATGGTGACCAAATGGCTGAGGATGCAGAGGCACGCAGCCACCACAAGGACTGCTCATGCAGTCACCAGAAAGACATCTATCTCAGGGGTCTATTTCTTTGGAACCACAACTGGTGACAGTACAGTGCAAATGTGACACTGCTTTGGGCCAGCCCGCTTGCTCAGAAAACTCCCAGGAGAGCCCTGGGCACGGAGATAAAAATTCACCTGCAAGATGTGGTTATCCTGCTTGCTATCCAGGGTCAGAGCAGGAGTAAAATTGGGCTGGTGACTGTAGGGCTCCCTAGATTTAAAGCTGGTTTCTCTCTATCCTTTAGAGCTCTTTGGTTTCTTTTTGCCTCCTGGATCCAGGAAGTAAATATTTCCTGGGAGAGCTGGGCCTACAGTTCTGGCTTCCTGTGTAAGGAGCAGAAAAAGTTGTAAAGTGAGGCTCCTGGCTGATGGATGACTGCCCAGGTAGGTGTGTTAAGTTAGGTGCTGGATTTCCACACACAATGTCTTCCTACAGCTGGGCAAAACCTCATGTCTTTCCTCTTTGTTGGTGGCTAAAGTCTATTGTGTGCCTACCATTTTAATCCTATGGAGCTGGTTTTGAGAATTCAGGCAGCTGACACAACTACACTCCTCAGCCGGAAGTTTGCATGTCTGACATTTGGTAGCAAATTGCAGCTTTCCAGCTTTTATAGTTCAGGTGTTGAAAACAAGAAAGTGAACCTCTCTTTGAAATAACTTTCTCCTCAAAATTTGTTCTCTTGTGGCTCCTTTTTTTTGAGCTCCTATTCCTTTTTGGCACAGGAAATACAGCTGAAGTCAGTGAGGCGGGACGTTCCAAGTTTGCAGCACAGAGGGGATCAGAAAAAAAAAAAAATTGGTGTCCCCAAGGGAAGTCTGCTTCAGGGTCCCAGGCTCGAGTGTGTCCAGGGCACCTTTGTTTCTAACTAAAATGAGGTCCAAGGTGGGCTGGATTTTTGCCTGAATTGTAAGTTGGATCTGGTTACTCAAAACAACTCTGAATTCCTGGGTGTGAAGGTAACTTTGGATTTCTAGTTCCCTCTTATTGCTGCTTCTTATTCCCTGAACAACAGCTCTTGAGGAGACAAAGGACGGGCATGCAGGTTCTCAGGGGTTCAGCTCCTCTTGCAGTAGGAGTAGAGGGAGTGGCCTGTCAGAGGCCTGGTAGGAGCTGATCTGAAAGGGCCTGGGCTAGGGGTTTAGGGTGGGGGGCAGTGCCACACTCAACTCTGGTAGAAACCATGCTTAGTTGGTTCCTTTTCCCTGTCACAAAGACGTGGAACCCTCCTTTCTCCCTCCCTCCCTCCCCCACCCCTCATAACTCGACTCTCCCAGATTTAGATTGATAACTGTGGAAAGTAGCCTTGAAAAAGACTGCTCTCATCTTTCTTGCGCTCTCTTGCTCCTTCATTGCTGGCTCTGCGGGACGTTGCTGCCATGTTGTGAAGAATTGCCCCATGGAGAGGCCTGTGAGCCGAGAAACTGAGGGAGCTTCGGCTTGTGGCCAGCAGCTTGGGAGGAAACATTTCCTATCACCTGTGTGAGAAGGCCGGAAGTGAGTCTGTGGCGCACCAATGGGCGGCTTTGTCCTCCAGGCTGGGGGCAGCCAGCGTGACCCCGCCCCCAGAGACGCCCCTTGGGCCATGCCCCTGGACTCCGCCCAAATCAAAGGAATTGACTAGAGCATGCACAATGCTGGTCTGAACTCCACCCCTGCGGTCCTGAGTAGGGGCTGCTGGGAAGGGGGCGGGCTGAGTAGCCAGGTGTGAGCAGGTGAGAGGGATCCCGGCATATGGGCTGTTTGCGGCAGCTGCTGTAGAAGGCAGCTACGCTCAGAGACAGGCTTCCTGGGCCACCAACTCCTCGTCACTGTAGTGGGTAGCTACTGAACTCAGCAATGGCAGACCTGTACCTCGTCCTGTCGGCTCCTTAGCGGCAAATCCACCTCCCACCATCAGTTGGTAACTAGACCTTCTATAGAGTATATGTGTGTGTGTGTGTGTGTGTGTGTGTGTGTGTAGTGTGTGTGTGTTTCCTTTCTGTATCAAAGGCCATTTTGTTTGTATTTGTGGTGTCCTGTGGTTAGGCCTAGAACCAGTGAGAGAGGGTGAGCGTGTGAGCTTACTTTTTTAGACTCCATTCTGGTAACTGGTTTTCCCTCGGCCTAGCCTAAGTATCCACCTATCAGAGGTGGTGATTTTAGGGCACAGACAACCTTAAATTTATAAATCGAAGTATAACTTATTTACACATGGCATTATTACTTATAGAGTCGATGGGTTTTCAGTATCACTGTGTTGGCTCTTTTTGCTACTAGCTGGGAGATGCTGCTGTAATGTTTAGATCTCTAAACAGAGTGGTTTAAATAAAATGGAAGAACTTTTGCTCTCTCATTCTGGTCCAAAGGTAAGTGGATGTACAGTTTGGGCAGGAAAGTTCTCTTCTCTACAGATTGATTTGGATTCATCCATAGCCCATACTGGCTGGCTGGCTGGGCCAATCTCTGTGGGTGGCATCCCTCTCTGCCACTAAAGTACAATAGCTGCTGTAATTTTCCAACAGGAAGAGAATGTGTCTGAAACAAGGGTCTGTAAGAAAATAACAGGGAAATTTCACACTTAACTTTTGCTGATACAACTTTGGCACAATAATGTCATGGGCAAATGTAACTGTGGAGAGCTGGGGCACATAGACAGTATTCTGGTGACCATATGCCTTGTTAAAAACAGGAGGATTCGGGGCCCGCCCTGGTGGCACAGAGGGTTAAAACACAGCAATAAGAAACTATAGCCACTTTAGCACAAGTTCAGTCCTCGCTCCTGGGGTAATCCATATGGCGAGGCAGACCTTTCCTGACCTGCCCGCTGCTCCCCTCAGCAGTACACTTCGTCAATCTGCCTGTTCTGCTCTCCACTTGGTCTCTGGTGGGTCCTCTCACCGCCCTGCACCTCTGGTCTGTACCCCAGTTCTGTCTGCATAAATAAATAAATAAATCTTAAAAGGGAAACAAACAAACAAAAAACGGGCGGGTTCTGTTACTAACCATAAGGAAAAAGTTAGCATTATATGCTCACTTCTGAATTGCCAAATCTGCCTATATTCTGGTTCTAACCATCAGCATTTGAAGTGTTTCTCATCTTTAAGATTAACTCCTTGAATTTCAAGTACTGCACTCTCTTTGATAGCACTTCAATTTCTCCCCTTTCCTCACGTTTTCTTTCTCCTTCCTCTTATTCATTCCCAGGTTCATTTTGTTCTTCCCTCACATTCCTGAGACTTGTGATGTTTTTGTTACTGAATTCATGCTATTAATTGCTTCTCTTCCTGGATGTTTCTTCATCTTCTAACAAGTTGGCCTTCTCTTGAATGCTCTTTCTTTCCTTCATTCATTTGACACTATAACCATGTTTTCCACATTCGTCTAGTCACTCTTAGAGCTCCCTGCTCTGTATGAATCATCTGCTGTATTCTATTGTCTGTCAGCATTTTCAGGGCAATGCTCTCTTTTATTATTTTCTTTTTCCACTCTATACACTCATCTGAGTAGATCTACTCTATGATTTTGATCAATTTCAACTGTGCTTGTCTGCATATTAAAGAAGTCCAACAAATGGTGGCCAGTACAAATAGAGTTTATCTTTCTTGTGTAACAGGGAGTTTGGGGACAGCCTGTCAGTCCAGGGCCTACTTTACCTATCTTAGTGGGCAGCTCTTTTCCCCTATGGCTCAAGGCTGTCATATCTTTAGGCATCACACCCACTTTATAGGCAGGAAGAAAGGGAAGGTTAAAGGGAAAAAGAGAAAAGGAGGATGCTTACAGAGTGTGTCACATTTCATAATAGTTATCTGCAGTACTTTCATTTCAGATCAGATTCTTTAGCCTCCCCTAGCTACAAGAGTGTCATGGGAGGTGAATAGTCTAGCAGGTTATAATGCAGACCTGAACAAAACCTGGGGCATTAATAAGAAAGAAGATTTATGGGAGAAGCAGCATCAATGGGTCACCAATGGCTTTTTAATACTTGCTTACATTTAAAAAATCTATTGGGTTGTTGGAAAAGTCGTGATACATTTTTGCATGACTTTTCTGACAACCAAATATTATTTTCTCTATAAATGGCTAATAAGCACACGAAATAATCCTAATCCTAAATACTACTAATCATCAAGGAAATGCAAATGAAAAACATGATAAGGTACCTCCTTATACACATTAGGATAGCTATGGTGAAACACACACGGACAACAGAAAACAAGTACTGGTGAGGATATGGAGACATTGCATTGCTGAGGGAATGCAAAATGGTACAGCTACTGTGGAAATAGTGCAAATGGTCCTTAAAAAATTAATATAGCATCATATACTTCTCCATGTCTTGGTATATAACCGCAAAGAATGAAAGTAGAAGCTCAAATAGATATATGTACACCCATGTTCGCAGCAGCATTATTCCCACTATAGGTGGAAGCAACCCAAGTGCCCATTGCCAGATGTGTGGCTAGAGAAAGTGTGGTGTGTATCTACGGTGGAACAATAGTAAATCATAACGTGGAATGAAGTTTTGATTCAAGCTACATGAATGAACTTTGAAGACATTATTCTAAGTGAAATAAGCCAAACACAAAGGTCAAGCATTATGATTCCTTTTGTGTGAGCTTCCTAGGCAAATTCATATGGACAGAAAGTAGAAAGGGACTGCCAAGATCTGGAGGTAGGAGGAAAGAATGGAGTATTAGTGCTTACTGGATAGAGTTTTAATTCTGGAAGATGTAAAACCTTCTGGAGATGAATATGAATATACTCAGCACCACTGAACTGTTCACTTAAAAATTGTCAAAATGGTAAATTTTGTATTACATATAATTTACCACAATAAAGAAAATCTGTATCTTTACTTTTGAGTGCTCTTAATTTCCAGATCTCTTTATTTGGAGAGACTGCTCAACACTGAATTGTGGTCCCATACTGGGCTTTAAGATCCCTGCAGAGTTTCACATAGCACTAGGATGGAGTGGTCCTTAGCTCTAGGCCTCGTCTGACCTTGGCCTTTTTGGCACAGCCCAGATTACATGCTTCAACCAGCTAACCAACCAAACAAACAACCAACCTACCAACCAGCCAACTAACTTCACCATCTTTTTCTCCTGATAATTTTGGAGTCCTTGATGCCTGTTTTCTTGATTTGATCTTCAGTGAAGACCGTATTGTCCATGCTGCCAGGTTTGGAACAGGGGTAGACTCTCCTTTAGAACATTGTTCTCTACATTTTTAGAATGTCAGAGTTCTGGCATGCCCCTTCCCCAGGATCAGCGGCTTTTTAGGTTATGATGGATCAGCCAGTTTCACTCTGGTCCATTTTCATGTCCAAAGAGCTATTGTTAAGTATGCTTAAGTATATTGACTATTATCCCAATGTAAGACCATGGGTGACTACTCTGCACATTTGCAAACAGTCCAAAGGGAACTGCAATGACTGTCAGTATGCACAATCTAAAAACCATGTGCTAAACTCAATGGAAGACATGCTAATTCACAGAGAAGGTGGAGAAAAAGATATAGATACCTGTGAAAATTCTGGTTGTATCTGGTTATATCATGGACATCAGCTCAGGCATACATATGATCTTGTCTATTATCCTTGAAAAATTTATTGGAGAGTGTGTTTGGTATTTATTGCTGTGTAGCAAATCCAAACTTAATTGTTCAAAATCAACAACAACTCATAGTTTCTGTGGATCAAGAATGCCTTGGCTGAGCCCTCCAGTTCAGTCTTGAGCTTCAGTTAAGGTCTCAACATGCCACTGTCATCTCTAGGCTCAACTGGGCAGATTGTTTTGCAAGTGGCAAGATCCAGCTTGTCAATGGGTAGTGGTCAGAAGCCACACTCTGTTATGAGAGAGAGGTAAGAGCAAGATGGAAGTCATACTCATGATCTAACCTCAGACATGACATCTCATCACTTTTTTTTTTAACCACATTCTACTAATTAGAACTACATCACTAGACCAGCTCACACCCAAGGGGGGAAGGCTGGAGCATGAGTACAGGAGGTTGAGGCCATAGGGAGCTGTTTTGGAAGCTGGCCACTACAGAATTCACTTATGGCTCAGTACATTTCATCTTGTAGGAATTTCAAGCAATCAGTCAAATCAAAGTCTCGAGTTAGAAATATCAGCTGACATATCTGTGAAAAATTCTCTCCCCTTCTCTGCAGATATTTTCCTCCCTGCTTCCAATTTTGGTGTTTGAAGACGCAGACAGGTTGGTAGTCCCATTAGGTTGCCTCCTTGACCTTTGGAGAAAGCGCTGGTTCTCAGGGCTTCCTTTCTTCTCCTGGTCTGACTTGCTCCATGACTTGTTTACATGACTGGGCAATGAAAATGACTTAACCCACCCTATCTTGTAGGCTGTATGGAGCCCTGGCAGGACTGACTTCAAAGTGAACCCATAAGACAAAATAATCCATAATCAACATAATGAGCAAAGCCTGTATCTCTCCTCCAGGTGCATTATGACAAATCCTACTTCTTGTCATGAGCTATTCCTGTGGGCTCATGGTAGGAAAAGTTACAGAATTTCCTCTGTTGGCCCAGGTTACCAGACAGAGGTCATCTTGAATACTACCTTCTTTGCTATATATAAATCCTAGATGAAATAGAACCTTGTATATGGCAAACTTTCATATTTCCTGGGACATTTTTCATAGACATTCCTGCTGAAGATAAAGACAGAAGAGGCCAATATGGGGAACAAAGACATTCCTGAAAACTCCTTGCCACACAAAACAATATAACTTCATTTCTTCTCTCTGTGAGACAGTTTCTCTGGAAATTCTAGTTTTGCTGTTGTCTTGTCACAGGAAAAAAATATTTTTCATATGTGTACTTCACCTTGTCAGTGTCTTTGTGTCTTTTATTTGACCCACATGCCTACCAAGAGACCAAACCCATTGAGTTCACCCACATTTGCATCTGAAATGCTGCCCTAATTTGCCTCTCCATCCTTCCAGATACTCTTTCATGAACCTTCCTAACTATTCACTGTTCATTTCTTCTTGGAAGCTTTAGAGTAGCTAATGTCGGTGCCACCCAGTTTAGCTCATTCTTCATGGGTTCTTTATTTCCCATGCATGTAGTGTTTATACCCTGCTTCCAATGAGATGTAATCTTCTCTATGGCAAGAACTACTGTCTGGTTCCTCCAGATATCCAACCATTGTAGAGTTCACAGATGTTTGGGAGCAGGTAACTCCCTTCCAACTCCTCACATAGTACCAGACTATGGCAGGATTTCCTAAATTAATATAAATTTGATGTTGTTGTTTATGGTATTTGCATAGATGGGGCCTGTTGGAAGGGCTGTTCTTGGGGCAGAGGTGTTATGAGCTTTCATTGACACCCTCCTGTGTTTTCAAATCACACAAGTGTATCCATTTCACTCACAGGTCCCTGTGATGCTGACACAGGGTGTCTCTGTCAGACCTGCTTGCACAGAGCTGCTAGACCCAGTCAGTCTAGAAAATCTCTGATTGGGGTAGGGAGTTTGGATTTTTATTTCTGAGGTACCACTTTCTTGTCCCATATCCTGCCTTTTGAGAAGGGCAGCTGTTTCTCTGCTTTGAAGGAAGTAGAAGGCAAGTTTGTGGGAGAACTGGAGGGAGGAACATGACTGAGGCTTGGGAGCCTCTCTGTGATGGCAGGCCCAGTGCACACAGAAGCTGGGAACTTGCAGGGATACTACTGGGGAGCTTGTGCTCATTCTGTAATTCTAACTCCAAGAATCAAGCTTTAGTCCTGGTGACTCCTTTTGCCACAGGGAACAGGAGGCAGTGTCATCCTTTTGGTGAAACTCATGTCTCATGAACACTGAGGAGTCTATCATTGTGGTTTTGGGGATAACCTGGACTGCAGGAGCAGCATTCTCATGTCCTCCAATAACTAGCATTTATAGCCAGCATTTACATGGTGCTCTAGGTTTTGGGTGATGGACACTGACAACATACACTTGAAGGCAACCCTTTGCACTGGAGGAGCCCTCCCAATAAGATAAAGATGACATCAGGGGTTTGCTTCATCCGGTTCTGGTCATTTCTGATGTCTATGGAAGGGTTTCCCCTACATTATCATGCAGTTCTGTAAAACTGTCCTATAGTTCAATTCAATTCTGGCACTGTCTACTTGGAGATAACATCAGAACCCGTAGATTCAGTGCTCAGTCCCTTAAGACTCCTCTGCCTCCTGCATCACCCTCAGATGCCCATTGCAAGTCTGGCTGTCACTTGGCCTCACCAAACACCCATGGGCCAGAGGTTCCAATGAACCCCTCCTTAGGTTTAATAAACTTGCTCGGGCAACTCACAAAACCAACTTACTTACTATACTATCAGTTTATTGTAAGAGGATATATTTAGGAGCAGTCAGATGGAACAGGGCCGTTGGGCAAGATCCATCTCTCTCTGAGTACACCACTTTTCCCCTATCTACATATTACAAACCTAAAAATCTTTGAACCCTCCATTTCTGTTTTTTTTTTTAAATGGAGGTTCTATTACACAGATATAGTCATTGATTAAATCACTGGCCACTGTTGATTGAACGCAATCTACGGTCCCTCCCCACTCTCAGTAGGACGTGTTTGGGAGGCATTGAAAGTTCCAGTCCTCTGATCACATGATGGACTCTGATGATTCAGGAACTTTCAAAAAATTACGTTATTATCATTATAAAAGATAACTTTATTGGTCTTGTCACTTAGGCAATTCCAAGGATTTTAGGTGCCCTGTGTCAGAAATGGGATGAAAACAACATACATATTTCTTATTTTAAGACACAATATCATGTATCCACTACCATGCTTAGAACTTTTGGGGGGCCATCTCCAGCAGACACCTGAGGGAAAGAGGAGAGTATGGTTAAATGGATCTTACAAATAGGAATTCATTACCTGGAGCTCAGGATTTGTGCTGGAAACAAATGTGTACAAAGGCCTATGGATAGGTAATTACACAATGTGTTTAGGGATGTGGAATGATTTTTGGCTGGGCGGTGGTGTGAGGGTTTTGAGCAGGAATAAAAGTCAGGCTTGTATTTTGGGATAATCTGGCCACATGGCGTGGAAGGAGTGTTGAGGTCTTGATGGACCGTTAAGGCTCTCTGTTAGTCTAGGTGAATGAATCCAGGGCATAGGCCTCGTAGCAAACAACAGTGGGAGGGTGGCTAGAGTTTCTGTGGGCTGCTTTGAGCACATGGGCCTGTGTGTATGAGTGTGCATGGGTACATGTGTGAGTGCTTATGTGTGTATAAGTGTGTACATGGGTGTGGAGGTTTTCACATATGGGTACATGGACATGGCATTTGTGGAGCTATGGGGGATGGAGAATTGATAGGAGTAGAATCCAGGATTTAGTGAACTGGGTTTTGTAGTCTTTATTTCACACTTGAATAAAACTGAGACTCAGATATGATAAATAACTGCTTTCAGTAAATAGATGATCACTGTCCTTTTGAAGGACATATTTTACATATTTTGAAACAGTTAATCCTTAACAGCAGTGTACTGTTACAGAAAATATTACTGTTATCTCTCCATTTTAGAGATGAGGAAGCCAAGGCTCAGAGATAAAAATCCTGGCAAGATTGAATTGGATGTCCTGTATTCTACATGTTGTCTGACAAACATCAGCTGAGATATTTTCAGACAGATGGGCTTCTCATTTCAAGGACTTCAGAGGCCTTCAAGGACATAGGCAAGAAGAACTGAGGGACAAAAAAGGATTTTTCAAAAGATTATAACATATCATCTTCCTTAAGGCACCTTTCTTGAAGACAAAGTCCAAAACAGTGAATGGGAGGTGGTGAGAAATTAATTCTTACTGTTTTAAATGTTAAGCCTCTGTGTCTGGTATATGTTAACACAATGCTAAATGGAAAAGAACAAAAAGTGTCCTCTGATTTTTTTTTTTTCAATTTTCGATTGTAGGTTTATGGCAGGTTTACAGGATGTTTTTATGCTTAAAAGGAATTGTAAATAGAGAAATACATGAAGTTAAGCAGTCAGGCATACTGTCATATTACACATCAGGTGATGAATCTTGATCTTTGACATTGAATTTGGCAGAATTGCAAGTGTGTAGACATTTGTGAATTGCTTACCCTGATGGATTCAGACAACCATGAGATGTTAATAGATGACCACTTTCTTCTCTCTCCTATACCTCAGTCTCCCTATCTTCCCCTACTTCCCCCTCTGACCACTTACCATCATCATGACCTTTAGTCTTACTATGTGCTCACACTTTCTTCCTAATTCTGGTAAGTGAAACTACTTTGAACAGATACTACCTTTACTTTATACAGGTGTGTATATCATTCCTGCTTTTATTATTTATTAATGTTATTTTAGGTTGTATGTGTTATTTGGTTGACAGGTTAATTTTTGGGTTTGGGAATGCTAAACATTTTTTCATATTAATGAGTGTAATTCCTTCTTCATTTTATGTCATTTCAGCTTAGGGAAGATTTCATTTCAATGGAACACTCTTGATTTGCATGGCAGGGAAACTCATATGCTATAAACTGTCACTTCTAGACCTATCTAGGAGTCTTGTTACAATGTAGATTCTGATTCAGTAGGTCAGGGGAGAGCCTGAGATCTTCGGTTTCTAACATATTGCTCTTTGATTAGCAAGACTGTAAAGGAAATGAAAAAGTCAAAGGTAACTAGAGTCTCTGAGGAAGAATAGAACCATTTTTTATAAAAGGTTTATTTGTTTATTCATACAGAACTGGGGTTCAGGCCAGAGGTGCGGGGTCAGTGAGAGGATTCACCAGAGACAGAGCAGGGAGCAAAAACAGACAGATTGACAAAGTACACTGCTGGGGGAGCAGCAGGAGGGTCAGAAGAAGTCTGCTGTGCCAAGTGGGTCACCTTCAGGGCAGGCGGGGATCGAACTCATGCTGAAATGGCCTTACCTTCTTAGTGCTGTGCTTTAATCTGCTGCGCCACAAGGGAGGGCCCCAGAAGAGAACCATTTTTTTTAGTGCACTGCATTTGAGGAGCTCAAAACTTTCCTGTGGGAAACTGGATTTCCCCTAACAAGTGGGGTTAGAGTTCAGCCAGAGGTCAGAATTGAAGACCAGAATTGTCATTACCATGGAGATTCTAGTGGATGCCTTAGAGGAAAGGAAGTTAACTAAAAGAGAGAGTGAGAGAGGAGATCGTGAAGGGAGAGAGAGAGAGAGAGAGAGAGAGAGAGAGAGAGAGAGAGAGAGAGAGAGAGAGAGAGATAAGGTAAAGCGCCTAGGACAAGGCATTTAAAATACTGGTGCAAGAAGAAAGACCAGTGAAGAGACTGACACAGCATGATTAGAATATTAGGAGAACTAGCAGAAGTCAAGGTGACAGAAACTAAGAAAGAAGAGAGTCAGAGGAAGAGTGAGGAACCTGGGTTCTTCCTTTCATTCTCCCTATTGCACTCCGGCCTGTGGAGGAGCACCTGTTACTATAAAACAACAGGCCCTCATGTCTTCTGGACTCTGGCTGGGTTCAAATTGATGGGGCAAGCTGACAGGAGTTGAAGGGAGGAGAGTGAGTTGGGCGTGTATTTTTCTGGCTCTTATCTTCCACCACTGACTCCATTCCTGTAGAGTGGCCCTCCACACAACTCACACTACTTTTGATAGTTCTCTCCCTCTCCATTATTGGCTGCAGAATACTGTATCCTTCCTTGTACATAAAGAGGTGTCGGATGGTTTGGCAAAAGCATATGTATGTGTCATCTGCATCCTGTTTGCACTATGACCAACAAAGCAAATGATGGTCAGTGCTAGATGTTGCAAGGGAAAACTGGAACCAGCTCTTAAATTTTTTTACTTGAGAGTTCTCCTTGTTTTCCCAGAGCAATTCCCCAAATATGTTGGACACAATGAGTTGAGGGTTAAATGAGGTTTGAGGAAATACAGATTGTTCCTCGGTTTGGCTGTAAAGAGGACAAGGGAAATAGGACAGTTGGAGGGGATTTTGGTGTAGAGCAAGAGGATTTTAGGGTTGAGGACCCTGCAGCACATTTTATAGGCATACAGGAAGGTGCTGTCAGAAGAGGAGAGATTGAAGACACAGAGAGTGGATGATGGATAGAAGGATCGCAGGGATCCTAGCCTCGGCATCAACTCAACACATAGAAGAGTCAGTTCTGTAAAGGAAGAGGTGTGTTTACTTTTGACAGATCTGGATGTGTGGATGATGAAAGGGAAGTTTGTGGAGGAGTGAGAGACATTAACAGACCTTCTGTTGGGTGTTTTTTTTTTATAGAGAAGGCAGATCATGAATTGAAAGACGGGCAAGAAGCACAGAGAAAATTGAAAGAAGAGGTAGCATTCAAGAGCTCTTTTCCATGTTTTCAGTCCCTAATTTCTCTGATCATGTGGCCTGCCCTTTCTGTATTTGTCCATTCTTTCTTCCTTCACATGCTGCTGCAGTGGCATTCAACACCAAATGCATTACAATTAGGAAGTCTCTTGCCTTTGTGGATCACGTGCTTTTGGGCTTATCTTTCAGGCTTTCTTCTTCCTCCTTCTTCTGTTCCAACATGGTGTCTGGGTGTGGAGCAAAGCACACAAGTCCTCGTGATGTTCTTGCTGTTTCTGGCTGACCTCAAGTTGAGCTCCTTCTCAGGTCAGTGAGTATCTGTGTGTATCTTGCATTGACTCAGTTCACCATGGCACAACACTAGCCTTGTCTGGCACTACAAATCTATTTCCTATCATTTGAGAAAAAGAATCTGATTGACTCTGGGCATGTCTTTTGAAAGGGAGAATCTCTGATTGGCTTAGTCCAACCAATGGATTATGGTTTGGTTTCTTCTATGCTACGTCTCCATTCTTACCTCCAATCAACTCTGGCCAAAGTGTGTTGCAAAGATGGGTCCACAGACTCAACTTCGTAGAAATTGCCAGTGACATTCAGGCAACTTTATAGAAGAGGCTATTGTGGAATGAATGTGCTCAAAAGAATTTAGTACATTTGACTTGGGATTTATATGAATGAAATTGTTTCAGGAAATTCGTTAGGTTATTTTTCTTTGATACTAAAGTGTCTCTGAAAGATAGTAAAGAATCAATTAATGACCCCCAAAGATCATAACATCCCTAAAAGGAAAAAAGTAAGATTTCACATTATTCATTTCTTTATGACCCAGGTAGACAGATATGACTGGTGGGGGTGTGTTTTCAGAGTCTGAGGTGGTAGAAATAAAATCTGAGTATGTTTATAATCATTGCCTGCCCAGCGATGCTGTGCCTGGAAGCCAGAGAAAGCATGAGCTTACAGGCCTGGCTGGGCATCATAGCCCAGAGAAAAGCCCCACCCCACTCTTCATAAACCATAGTGAGGTTTGGAATAAGTTTGGAATTTAGAGTTGGAGGGTCTAGTTTAAAGCCTCATTCTACACTGTGTAATTTCAGGGAAAACTTCTCACTGAGATTATAATTCTCAAGAGACAACATCTTTGAATGGATAATACATTAGGTTAAATTCACACTAAGGTGTATATGACAGATTGTCCAAACCTTTCCTTGGATCCAGTTCTGATTGTAAGAAAGGTATTGAGTTCTGAATAACAGGGGCAAAGGAAATACCCTGGACAAGAGACATCAGGAAGTCTCGAGTTCAGTAATTGTACTAAGGAGATTTCTACATATTTAGTCTTGGACTAATTATCCTCAAGCCTGCTTGCATAGGCCTGGTGCCCACTAGGCTTTAAACACTGTCTCTGTGGAGGAAAGTTATCACTTTGAGTGTTTGTAAGGGTTTTTTTTTTTCCTCTCTCATCAACTTTAAAGACTCTCTTTTCCATGACTCTTCTTTCCTAAGATACTTGCCGACTTTCCTGTTGATTTCCCACAGCAGTCCTATTTGAAAGACACAATTTTGAATAATGTCAGATTGCTTATCCCCGTTAGCCAGCTGACCTATGAAAGTATGTGTTCTCTCCATAAAGAGCCAAGCTTCCTGGCCAGTTGCCATTTAAAGAAAAAAAAAAAAAACAAAAAAACCCAAAACCAAAGGCCCAAAACACAAACCAACCAGAAAATGTCTTTCCAAAACCACAATAATAACAGCAATGGAGAGACCCCACTGGGTTTCTTTCTTGAGGAGACATTTCTCATCAAGTCTTACATGCCACATACATTTATTTTGTAAAAGACTCTTGACTTAATGTCTCCCCATGGATCTTATAAGGATGATCTCATCCTCTGAACTTGGCAGGGAAAGAGCATTCTGATTTTGTTCCAGCATAAGAACAGTAAGGTGTTTGTTAAGCAGAAATTGTACAGTTAGTACAATTTCAAGAACTGGGGTACAGTTCTTGAAGTGCCTTCTTCCTGTGATGATTATGGCTAAATTCTGTAAGCAGGTATTGCCCCAGACCCCACAAGCATTTGATTCTGGCTTTTGTAAGAGACATTAAGCTTTGACTAGTTTGAAGGGCCTCCATGAAAGAAAAGGCAACTTAGGAGAAATGGAATAATGTGGCAACCCTCCTATGGAAAACATAGAAATGTGGAATAAAACAAAACCAAATTATGCCAGATGCTAGAACTGAAGAGGGAATGGAAAAACATATCCGGAAGTGGTGAATGACCACTTCAGTAAGCCAAGAGTGTAGGTGTGTCTGTCTGTGCTTTTGTTACCCTGGGATAATGGCCAAGCAGAGATGAAAATTATTAAGCCCTTGGGTCAGTGCTATACAGGTGCCTAAGCAAAAAATTTAAAAAAAAAAAAAAAGAGCGAGAAAGAAAGAGAAAGTCTTTGGAATAGGATAATGCTGAGAAAGTTGAAAGTTTGCCACTGTGTGGGTTCTGGGTTTAAAAAAAATTATAAAAAAAAGGAAAAAGGAAACCATGCTTAACTTTGAAAGATTTTGGAGAATGACTGTATGCTGTCCCTAAGTGTGGACATCCTCAAGTAAAAAATGTATATAAACACTGGTCCTATTATGTTACTGCTAGGGCACATGCAGAAGCAGACAGGAATCACTCTTGGTGTTGGGAGTTTTCCATTTAAAAATCATGCTCAATTGGCCCTCCCTGGTGGCGCAGCAAGTTAAAGCACAGCACTGCAAAGCTGGTAAGTGCTGCTTCTGTGCAAGTTTGATCCCCACCCAGGAAGTGATCCACATGGCGAGGCAGATCCCTCCTGTCTCTCCCGCTGTTCCCCTCAGCAGTGTACTTTGTCAATCTGCCTGTTCTGTTCTCTGTTCTGTCTCTGGTGAATCCTATCACCGCCTCTGCAGTTCTGTACCCCAGTTCTATATGCATAAATAAATCTTTAAGAAAAAAATCAAGCTCAATTGAAGATGAGCTTTCAGTAAAAAAAATTACAAAGCAGCTGATGGAGAGAGAGAGATTTTTGATGGGGTTGTTCACTTTATTTTTGTTGAGTTTCATCAGCTCTTTGTATACCTTTGTGATCAGTCCTTTGCCATTAGTATGGTGTGCAAAAATTTTCAACCAATCAGTGGGGTGTCTCTTTGTTTTGTGCAATGTCTCTTTTGCTGTACAGAGTTCTTTAACTTGATGTTTTCCCAACTGTTTAGCCTTTCCTTTTCTATCCTTGCTTTGGGTGATGTATCTTTAAAGATGTTACTGAGGTGAATTTCATGTAGTGTTTTGTCCACCTTTTCTTATAGATAATTTATGGTTTTGGGTCTTATGTCTAGTTCTTTAATACATTACGAGTTGGTTTTTGTGTATGGTGTGATGTAGTAACCTAGCTTCATTTTTTTGCAAGTAGCAGCCCACTTTCCCAGCACCATTTGAACAAACTTTCTTGGTTCCATTGCATTTAGTTTGCTCCTTTGTCAAAGATTAACTGTCCATAAACCTGTGGGCTTATATCTGGGTTTTCTGTTTGTATCCATTGGTCTGTATGTCTATTTTTGTTTCAGTACCATGCAGTTTTGATTGTTATGGCTTTGTAGTGTCACTTGAAGTCTGAGAGTGTGATGCCTGTGTTCTCTTTCACTTTAGTCAGGAGAATTTTGACTATTCTAGGTTTTATTTGGTTCCATATAAATCTCATCAATATTTGTTTTATTTCTTTGAAGACAGTCATTGAGGTTTTTATTGGAATGGTGTTAAATCTATACATTGCTTTTGGCAGAATGGCCATTTTAATGATGTTAATGCTTCTGATCCATGAGTTAGGGATATTTTTACATTTCCTTGCGTCTTCTTGTATTTATTTTAGCAGTGTTTTATAGTTTCCTTTGTATAGGTCTTTTACCTCTTTTGTTAGGCTTATTCTCAAATATTAGATTTTTCTTGTTTCAATTGTAAAGTGGATAGTTTTTTTGGGTTTCCACTTCTCCTGATTGGTTGGTTGTGTATAGGAAGGCTACCGGCCTTTGTGTATAGATCTTATGTCCTGCTACCTTAACTATATTGGTTTTTTGTTTTGATTAATTTTTCTATAAAGTTTTTAGGGTTTTACAGTAAATTATCATATCTTTTGCAAGTAAAGATAGTTTTATTTCATCTTTCCCTATTTGGATTCCTTAAATGTCTTTTCCTTGTTTTATTGCTCTGACTAGGACTTACAGTATTATGTTGAAGAGCAGTGGTGATAGTGGACATCCTTGTCTTGTTCCTGATCTTAAAGGAAAGGCTTTCAGCTTTTCTCCATTGAGGATAATATTGGCTGTGGGTTTGTCATATATGGCTTTTATAATGTTGAAGTATGTTCCTTCTATTCCAAGGATTTCACGAGCCATAAACAAAAATGGATGTTGAACTCTGTTGAATGCGTTCCATGCATCTATTGATGGGATTATATGGTTTTTGTTTTCCTGTTGGTTGATACGATGGATTACATTAATTGATTTTTGGATGTTGAACCATCTTTGTTCCCTTGGAATAAAACCTGTTTGCTTGTGGTATATTATTCTTTTAATGCATTGCTGGGTTCTGTTTGCTGAGATTTTACTGAGGATTTTTGCATCAGTGTTCCCTAGGGAGATTGGTCTGAAGTTTTCTTTTTTATGTTATCTTTGTTAGGTTTTGGTATTAGTGTGATGCTGGCTTCATAGAAGGTATTTGGTAGTTTCCCCTCTTTCTTGATTTTTGAATGAGTTTGTGCAGAATAGGCACTAGTTCATTTCTGAACGTTTGGTAAATTTTACTTGTAAATCTAAATCTATCTGGTCCTGGGCTTTTATTCTTGGGGAGGGTTTTAATCACTACTTCTATTTTATTGCTTGTAATTGGCCTGTTTAGTTCTATTTCTTCTTTATCTAGCTTTGATGATTATAATTGTGGGAATTTATTCATCTCTTCTAGGTTGTTGAACTTGTTTGTATATAACTGCTCATAATATTCTCTGATTATTCTTTTGATTTTTGCTGCATCTGTTGTGATTTCTCCTCTTTCATTTATGATCCTTTATATTTGAGCATTCTCCTTTTTTTTTTTTTATTGTGAATCTGGCTAAGAGTTTGTCTATTTTGTTCACTTTTTCAAAGAACCAACTTTTGGTTTCATTGATTTTGGGGGGTTGTTTTACTACCTTCTATTTAATTTATTTCTGCTTTGACTTTTATTATTTCCTGTTTCCTAATGGCTTTTGGGTTATTTTGTTGTGCTTTTTCCAGTTCTTTTAGGAGGGAGATTAGGTTGTTTCTTTGAGTTGTTTCTTGTTTCTTTATGTGAGCCCTGTATTGCTGTATATTTTCCTCTTATAACTGCTTTAACTGTGTCCCATAAATTTTGGTGAGTTGTGATCTTATTGTCATTCTTCTTGAGGTATTTTTTAATTTCTTTTTGATCTCCTCATTGATTCAGTGGTCCTCCAGTAGTGTGGGTTTCAATCTCGATGAAGTAGTTGGGTTTCTTGCCTTCTTCACATGGTTTATTTCTAGCTTGATTCCTTCATGGTCAGAGAAGATGGTATGGCTTCAACCTTAGTTATCTATTAATAGTTGTCTTATATCTCAGTATGTGATCAGTCCTTGAGAATGATCCATGTGGATTTGAGGAAAATGTGTACTCAAATTTTGGGGAGTGCAGTGTATTATAGATGTCTGTTAGACTCATGAGATCTAGGTACTTGTTTAGAGCTTTAGTATCCTTGCTTATTTTTTGTCTTGTTGATCTGTCCATTGTTGAGAGTGGCATATTAAAGTCCCTACTACGTATGCATTTTCTCTAATATACATTTTCATAGATGACAACAGTTTCCTGATGTATTTTGGTGCTTCTTCATTTGGTGCGTAAATGTTGATGAGGGTCCTGTCTTCTTGCTGTATTGTCCCTTTAATCATAATGTAGTGGCTATTTGTGTCTCCTTTAACCTTTTTTAGTTTGAAGTCTATTTTATCTAGTATAAGAATAGCTGTTCCTTCTTTTTTGTTCCATTTTCTTATAGGATTTTTGCCAACCTTTTACTTGCAATCTATTTTTTTTTTTAAGATTTATTTATTTGTGCATACAGAACTGGGGTACAGGCCAGAGGCTCAGGGGTGGCAAGAGCCTTCACCAGAGACAGAGTGGGG
>NW_004567132.1:13340157-13365374 GCF_000260355.1 Condylura cristata | reverse complement strand
TCAGGAGAGGTCTGCCACGCCATGTGGTCGCCTCTGGGGCAGGCGGGAATCGAACTCATGCGGAAGTGGCTTTAGCTTCTTAGTGCAGTGCTTTAACCCGCTGCGCCATCAGGGAGGGCCACTCTCTTCTTGCCCATAGTGTTTCTTCGGATAAGTCTGATGTCAGTCTGATTGATTTTCCTTTATAGGTTGTTTTTTTCTTCCTTTTTGTCAATCTCATTATTTTTTCCTTGTCTTGGATTCTTGGGAGCTTTACTATTATGTCTGCTGTATTTCTTATTTCATTGTGCTAGTTTGGTGTTCTTCTCACTTCTTGTATGTCTGTTTCATCTCCTTCATATTTGGGAAGTTCTCCTCAGTTATCTCTTTGTATATTTTCTTGATCCTTGGCCTTTTGCCTCACATTCTGAGATACCTATAACTCTGATATTTTCTTTCCTCATAGTGTCAGATAGCTCTCAGAGCACTTCATTCTTTTTACTTTTTATGTCTTTCTTTTTCTGTTTGATTCTCTTTATTTTTGTCTTTGAGGGTGCTAATTATTTCTTCCATTTCATGTATTCTGTTTTCACTGCTTTTCCTAGAATTCTTTATCTCCTCCAATAGTCTTTTAATCTCCTGCATAAGGTCTCGTTTTCATTCATCAGCTCATTGATTATTTGTCTCATATCATTTCCCCCCCCCCTTTTAATCTTCTTTATGTTCATCATGATAATTCTAAGATCTCTGACAGGCTCAGTGGTTCTTCTATATCTTTGTTGATTTCTGGTGACTAATCTTTTTGTGGTGAAACTTTCCCCTGTAGGCTTGCTTGGGTACTTGTGTTTTTACTTCTCCCGGTTGTTTGTTTCCTAATTCTTTCTATACATTGAGACAGTGTTATTATTATTGGCAAACATTTCTTCTGGGTGCTCCTTCTTGGTTGGTTGAATACTGGTATTCAAACCAGGTCAAGATTAATGCACGAATCCTCCACAAGGGTGATGGTATTGTGAGTATGGTGGTGAGTTTGAATGCTATATCTGGTGACTCCCTCTGTCTGTGTTTCCAGTGTTCTCGGAGTGGGTGTGGTGGTGAAATTCCTAGTTTGTGATTTTTCTTATCTTGGGGATGCATGCTCTTGGTGGTGGTGGTAGTCCCTCTGTTGTCTCATTTCCTTAGAGGGGCTTTGTGCTCCTATTGGTGGTGGCCCCCCCCCCCAGCCTTGTTTCCAATTCAGATAATGTACTGAGTTAGTAGTGGCAGCTCTGCTACTGCCTAACTTCTAGTTATGACCAGGTGCTGTGTGCTGTCTGTTACTGCAGGGTATCCCTTTCTGTTCCAGCCAGCTGCAGCCTTGCCCTGCTGCTCTTAGCTTGAGGTAATTCCACTTATTTATTTTGGCTTTTGTTGCTTATGCTTTTGGTATTGTATCTTAAAAATTTTTGGGAAGACCAATGTCAAGTAATCTTTCCCAGTCCTTTCTTTTATGAGTTTTATGGCTTTAGGTCTCATGTTTAAGTCTTTAATCCATTTCAGTTAATATTTCTGAATGTTAGTTGATAGGGGTCTAATTTCATTCTTTCTGCACATAATATTCAGCTTTCCCAAAACCATTATTTGAAGAGACAACCCTTACTCCAGAATTACTTTGACTATTTGGGGTGTTTTGTGATTCCATATAAGGTTTAGGATTTTTTTTCTATTTCTGTGAAAAATGCCATTTTACTTTTGACAAGGATTGCATGGGACCTATAGATGACTTTGGATACTGTGAACACTTTAATAGTCTTCAGATCCATGAACATTCTATATCTTTCTATGGTTTTTTTTTTGTGTTCTTCAATTTCTTTCAAGTCTTAAAGCTTTCATTCTATAGATCTTTTGCTTCCTGGATTAAATTTATTCCTCAGTATTTTGTTGTTAATACTACTATGAATGAGATTGCTTTCTTCATTTTACTTCAGACCTATTTTGGTTAAGCTATACAAATGCAATTGACTTATGTATGATACTTTTGTATAATACAACTTTACTGATAATGTTACTTAGTTCTAGCAGTTTTTAGATGGAGTCTTAACGAAATTTTATATATTAGACCATATCACATATAAAGACATTTTTACTTGTGTTCTGATTTGGATGCTTCCTTTTATTTATTTTTTAATTTTTTTTTTTGTGGGGGTATAATTGCTCTGGCTAGCACTACAAGTTCTATGTTGAGTGAGAGTCATGAAAGTGGGCACCTTTTTCTGATTTCTGATTTTACAGGAAAAACTTTTAAGCTCTCACAGCTGTGTGGGATATAGGCTATGAGTTGGTCATATATGACCTTTATTCCTTCTATACACTATTGTAAGCACCATATTTTTACAAAATTTTTTCTCTATATTGAGATGATTGTATGATCTGATCTGTAGTTTCCTTTTCTTGCAGTGTTTTTACCTTACTTTGGTAATAGCTAATATTGACCTTGTAAAATTAGTTTGGGTGTGTTTCCCTTCTTCATTTTTGGGAAAAGTTTGATAAAGATTGACATTCTTTTTGATATGTTTAGAGGGGTTCAGAGAAAAACCATGTGAGCCTAGACTTTTCTTTGTTGGAAGACTTTTAATTACTGTTTCAATCTCCTTAATTATTGCTGATCTTTCTAGATTTCCTGTTTTATGACTGGGTTATATATTTTTAGGAATTTGTACATCTCCTCTAAATTATCCAATTTGTGTAATTTTTATAGTAATATCTATGTTCCTTTATATTTTTGTGATATCCATTGTCTTTCACTTATAATTTCATTTACTTAAGATGTTTTCTTTCATTCTTTGTCTTACGAGATACTTGATGTTATTTATCCTCTCAATAAAAACAGCTATATATATTTTTTACCTTTTCATTGTTCCTATTATCTCTATTTCTGCTCTAATTGTTATTCCCCTCTTTCTGTTAATGTTATGTTTCATTGTTTGAAATCAGGTTGTTTGAAATCTTTCTTTTTCTTAATGTAGGTTTATATTATAACACTATTGTTAGAACTACTTCTGCTGTATCCTTTAAGTTTGTTGTGTTGTACTTTCAATTAATTTGTTTTAACATATTTATTAATTTCCCTTTGATTTTCTTTTTGACCCATTAGTTGTTCAGGAATGTGTTGTTTAATTTCCATACATTCAGATTTTCCTTCTGTTACTAATTTCTAGGTTCATACTATTGTGGTTGGACTATTCTTTCCACATACCATATTTGGTATGTTTCAATCTTAAATTTGTTAAGACTTATTTTGTGGTTTATTACATGATCTTTACTGGAAAATGTTTTGTATGCTCTAAGAAGAATGTGTATTCTGCTTCTGTTGGATGGAATGTTCTATATATGTCTGGTAGGTCTCTTGGTCTAGAATATAGTTCAAGTCCAATGTTTCTTTATTGATTTTCTGTCTAGAAGACTATCTGTTGTTGAATATGAGACATTAGAGTTTCCTGCTTATGTTGTATTATTTATCTTTTCAGATCTGTTAGTATTTGGTTAATATATTTAGGTGGCCTGATGCTAGATACATATCTATCGATCTGTCTATCTTATAGCTTCTTAATGAATTGACTGTTTTATCATTATACACGTTAACATAACTTCTTTAATTATCCCGATTTTGGGTTAAAGTTCATTTTGTTTGATATAAGTATTGTTGTTTTTGCTGTCCTGTAGGTTTTACTTGCATGAAACTTGTTTTTCTATTTATTCTATTTGATCCTATGTGTATTCTTTAATATGAAATGAATCTCTTGTCAGCTGCATAGAATCAAGTCTTTATTTTATATCTACCTGTCCAGTCTTTGCTTTTTGATTGGAGAATTTAATCTGTTACCTTGTAGGTAAGGATTTACTAATGCCATCTCGTGCATTGTTTGCTGACATATTTTTAAGTTTCCTTGTTCCTTTCATATTCTCTGTTGTTACGAGTGAGTTTCTAAGATGGTATTTTCCAAAACTTTCTGGACCATGAATGAGAGTGGCTGAAGCTAGTCCAGAGACAACTACAGTTGTCCATAAACACCTTAGGGCCCATAGCTGGAACTGAGGTCTACTTATGTATTACTCATCACATGGTTTGATAAAACTCTTCTTGGGTTCTTTGGCATATGGTGCTGGATCCCACATGTTCCACCAGATGCTTTTGTCTGTGGATACATGCCAAATTGTTGTTGAGGAGATGTAAGCAAGGAACTTCTTATTTGATTATTTTGCTGATATCACTTCTTATTTTAAAATTTTCCCAGTTTATAAAATATTTCCCAGAAATATAAAATATACCACACTTACTAAAAGATTAGAGAACAATTCAGTGGATGCTTAGTGCCTACTATCTAGTTAAAGAAATAAAAAAAGCATTTGAAACATCCTGTGTCCCCCACATTCAACCACCCGCCCTTTCTCTGTGAGATTAGTTGTCATGCTCCTGCATATACTTATAGATTTATTACAGATGTTATCTACTCTAACAATACATAGTGTTGTTTTGTATGTTTATAAACTTTATGGATATGGCATAATGGCATGTGTGTTATTCCATAAATAGCATTTTCACCCAATAATGTATTTTATGAGATTTTACCCACATTGATACTGCTAGTTCTAGTTCATATTTATGAATGTCAACATTTATTTATCCATCTTGTTTGTTTTTATTTCTTTTTTTACTCTTATAAGAAATAGTTTAGATAATATACACATTCATGTCCCCTGGAGCACAAATAGGAACTTCTGTAGCTTGCCACTTTCCTTGGGTAACAGAATGTGAACTATAAACCTTTGTATATTGTAGTTCTGGCACAGAACGTAAAATCTTGATCCAATTTTTCCTGATGGACTGTTAGTTTTATTTTTGCTTATTTTTAGGAGCATTGAAAAATGTTTTCTGGATACTAGTTTTGTTATTTATACTTGCTGCAAATGTATCTCTTTTCTCTCTTAACAGTTTACTCTGCCTAAAACTATTAAATAATCCTGAGTCTAATTTATTATTATTTTTTATTGTTTGTGCTTTTTTGGGCCTTGTTTAATAACTTTCATTAAGCAATACAGTAGGAGGCCTTATAACTTACTCAGTTCTAGCATTTTACTTTTAGTGGTATCATAGATTTTAGTTTATATCCTCTTGTATGATCTTCTGATTATCTCTGGTTCTCTTTTAATCCATGTAAACTATTACTTAGGGCCTGTAGAGATCCAAGCATCTTCAGGGTCTTACAGAACCACTTCATCTAAGGAGTGGAGCCATCCAGACTTGTCTCATCATAATCCTCCAAAAGATTTATTATAGTCTACTCATTGAACTTGGCTGAAAATTTTCAAACAAAACTTATTGAAATTCTTTACTGAAATAGAAATTAGGCAGAAATTGATAACTAGAAAATGAAAGTGATGTAGTATTGGTTTTGTAGTAAGGCAGAACTGGTTTTCAAATCCCAGTCATCAGTTTTGTGTTTTAGTTTCTTTATAACATAGGGATAATGATACCTAAAGTGAAGACTGTGCTAAGTATTAAATGTACAACTATGGACATAGAACATGAATAATAAATAGTAATAGCTAAATTTGTTGAGCACTTAATAATGGCTTGGCATCCAGATAAACTTTTTTATATCAATTATCTCTTTCTACTTGATAATCTGATGAAGCTTATTACCACTACTATGATAATATAGAGGTTAAAGTAAAGGTCTCGGTGAAGTTCAAACCCAAGCTCAGCTACTTATTATGTCACTTAAGCACTATCATTTTGTTTTTCTTCTCTGAAGTGAAAATGTTATCATAGTATATGTTCAATAGTTTGTGAGGGTTGCTGTAACAAAGTGCCACAAACTAAGTGGTTTGAACAAAAATTGTCACCCCATTATTGTCTATGCTAGAAGTCTTAGATTAAGGAGTAAGAAAGACTATGTTCTTTCTAATGGTACAAGGCAAAGATCTTTTCTAGGTTTCTTTCTGGCTTCTGGTAGATCCTTGGCTCCTGTCTAATGCTAATCTTTAAATGTCATTCTCCTTGTATATGCATTTCTGTGTCAAAATTTCCCTTTTATTAGGACATATTAGATTAGGCAGCCATCTACTTCAATATTATCTCAGCTAACTTTTATCTACAGTGGACTATTTCCAAATAAGGTCACATTCTAGGATACCAGGGACTAGACCATCAATTTGTGAAATGTGGGGGCGGGGGAGGGAGTTACAAGTAAGCTCAGAACACAATATGAGAAAAGTTGTCACAAAAAATGGAAAGAATTCTATACACATACAGAGAGAACAAAGAACATTAGTACATAGAAAATTATCACTCTGATGTTAGCTCTTGTTACTCCTACCACAAATCAGATGGAGAGACTGATACTCAGAGAGGTGGAGTGAATTTCCTAAAGACACAAAGCAAATAAATGGCAGAACTGGGACTCAACCCCAGAATTGAGTGATTCCCAAACTACACTACATATCTTTTCACCTAGAGAGGACAGAAGAAATAAAAAATTTGAAGTTTCAGTTAGAAGAGGCTCACCTGGCTGTAATTACATACAGATTTAGAAAACTGTGTTCAGAACTTCAGTTGCATATTTGCATAGCATATAATTTTCTTATTTTTTAGCCACATATTTACTTTCAGATAAAATACTATTAATGATTGAAATGAAATAAAGGAGAATAAGATAGAAATCATAAAATCATTTTATTTTTGTTTTATATCATTTATTTATCACATCATATCACTTATGCTTCATTTTCCTTCTTGTTATTTGTTTGCCCAAAGCTGGGACCTACATCTATATACCCTACTTACCAGAGCTGCCCTCCCAGTAACATCTCCAGTTGGCTTTTTTCTTTTCCTCCCAATCAAAACTTACTGTCTTGTTTTCCATTCTCATACAAGCACTCATTTAAGGGTCATGGCTAAAAAAAAGGACAATGAAATTCCTTGCCTGGGGTATTTATGTTGTAGTGCCAGGGGTTCCCCAAAGGTTGCCCTTTTGACAGCCTGGGGGTAGGGGATTTACACTTATGGACAAATGAAAGACAGTTTTGACTGCAGAGACTTGGTCGCAGTTTGTAAGCTGACAACAATTTGTGCCTCCAAGACCTAGTCTGAGTCTTCAAGTTCCTCTTAGGTTGCAGGATGGCTAGTCACATCTCTCCATCAAGCCCTCCTCATATTCTTCAGTTACATTTGATGAGCTCTCTCTCAACATGACAACATATTTGGGGGAGAGCTCAAAGATGCTCTCCAGGAAGAGCAGGAAGGGATCTTAAATTCAGATGCCATTAGGCACTGAGGAATTATGACCCTGTTTTTCTTTATTTCCAGTGTGGTTCTTTGTGTGGCTAATTCTCATTGGTTATGCTGAGGCAAGGATTCTTGGGGATTTTGGAAGGAAATTTCCTCACATTTTCCATTCCTTTCTTCCCAGAAACAATTTGCTGGCAGAGTAATGGCCACTTCTTTCAGCAGCCAGATGAGAAACAGAACTTACGCCAGAGGCGAGAGTAACATTTATGTGGCCAGTCCCTTTCCTTGGCATAAAAAAAACAAACAAAACAAAAAACAAAAACAAAAACAAAAAACCCCAAAAAACAAAAAACCACACTACAGTTTGGGGTCATTTTCTGAGAAGTGAAGGAAAATGCAAAACTTGAATTATCTAGTCTTAAGGATGAAAACTGCTATTGAGAGAGAAAAGGTTCTGACTGAAATGACAGTAGTTCTGTTTCTTCCTGGGTCATTGCTATTCACCTCTTCCCATCACAGTCCTGGCCTTTGTCTCAGATGGAGGACACACTCATTTGTGTGCTCTGAGACATAGTTCTCCACACATTCTAACCACAGATTGATTTACCCAGACCTCATTCCTCAGGGACATCTGAAAAGCACTTCTGTTGCAGGGACAGGTGTATCTTTCAGGTGGTGGCCTCCTCTTCTCTAGGCGTTTCCTTGTCCTGACATAGTTCCTGACATATTCATCTTGTGATGGCCCTTCTTGATCAGATTGGCTGCAATACCAGAAAGGCAATGATTCCTTACTTAAAGGACTTCCAAAGGGCTTTTACAGAGTTGCCTCAAATTTGATCTACTACTAACTTCATATTGAAGGATTGCTGTAACTTTTGAATAAAACGATTAAGTTAAAAGCAATATGTGTACATGTTTAAAATAAAAAAGCAAATGGTAAAGTGTTCCCATCTCTTATGTCATCAGCACCCACTCCAAGTCCTAATTTCTTAATCATAGGTTTATTCATTTTAACCTAGTTTAATTTTATTTTGTATAAATCATGTAATTAATATAGTAGTCAGTACAAATTTCTTTTTGGGATGATGAATATTGCCTAAAATTAGATTGTATAACTTAGTAAATGTATTAAAACCCATTAACTCATATCCTTTGAAGGGGGAAAGTAAATGTAAAATGTGTCTCAATGAAACTGTTAGGACAAGAGGATAAAAATTACTTCCAAGAAAGCAGTCTCCTGACCACCTTTACTTTCTTTCTTCCCAGAGCACCCATTTTCAATTAGTGTGATATTTTCCTCCACATTTCTAGTTTGCTTGCAATGCTGCTTCTAAATTATTCAATTTAAAACAAGCACTATTGACTTCCTATTTTAAAAAATGAGGTTTTAACTTTCCTTTACTATTATTCATTCTGATCCCTGCCATGCCAATGGCACACTTTACAACCCCATTTAGCTTAGTATTATGTGTTTACGTTGTTATTTTAGGCAGGAAGCAGAGAGGTTAAAAAATAATTATAATAATAATAAGCCAAAGGTCCTGAAAACCAGTGAACTTTTCCTGAAAATGTTCATGATATTTGTGTTCCTGGTACTCGCTACAAATGTACGCACCTGGAAGCAGAGCAAGCCAGATCTAGCCTCAAGATGAATTTCCTATAACACAAGCCTTCATTATAGTATTCAAGTCCCCATGTTGAGGAGGACTCTTGTCTACTGTTGTTTAATGTGACCAGACATAGTGGAGCCAACTGCATAGGAGCCACCCTGATTCCTTTTTCCTCCTGATCATGCTGACAATCTGAGGACCACCTTATCTCACCCCTCTACCCTCATTTTAAGCATAATAGGGAAATCCTCTTCCCAATTAGTGTGGTGCTGCTTTGCAGAGCTCTGCACAGTGCTCACCTTACTTCACTCAACTGAGTAAATCTGCTTGCTAAACCTAGAGGTCTTGAGTACCTTGATTTACTAAGCAATAGAAAACCATTTAGGATGGTGAGACTGTGAAGACAAAACCTACATTGGCAGCTGCCCACTTGTGTGACTTGGAGAAAGGTATCCCGGGGTTTAGTTGATTCTCAATTCTTCGGCCTTGGATCTCTCTCTATTCTCTTTTCTGGAGGTATCTCATATGAGTGATCGATAATCTTCTGAGGCGTTCAAAGTATTAGTTGTTAGCGAGTCTTTCTTTACTGTTGTCTTCGAATAAATAACCACCTTTTGTCAGTTTCTGGAATTTTGTTGCTGTTTTCTCATCTCTCGTTCTCTTTTTTTAAAAAAACGAGTTTATTATTTGTTATATCATTACAACCGACATATTATATAACTCATCCGTTTAAAACATACAATTCACTGACTTGTATTGTATTCACGGAGTTGTACATTTATCACCAATCAATTTTAGAACATTTAAGTTTCTTTTCTTTGAGAATTAATGCATTGAAAGTTCCTTTATCTGTAGTAAGATTTCAGGAGGTTTTGGATGTTAAAGGATATAGTCAATCTGTCATATTTTACTAGTGATTTTCTATTTAATATTTATTTATATAATTGTTTTTGATTTATTTATAATATTATTTATAACATTTATATCACTACTTCTTGATTTATTAAACTTAAGACACTATCTACTGGCTTTGTGCTATAATAGATGAAGATTATTATATTCTTTAAAATTTTTTTTTATTTATTTACTTATTTTTAAATTCTTCTTCTTTTTGTGCCTTTTTCCATCTCAGTTGTAATCCCAATGGGCTTCCCACCACCAATTCACCTGTGTGCCATCACCGTAGACCCATGCACCTTTCCCACCCCATTTTTGATCCTATTCCCCACTCCGCCCCCATAAAATGTCTCTGGTATGGGCTCTCCCTAGTGGTGCAATGTTTTAAAGTACCACATTATGAAGCTCTCTGAAGCCACTGCAGCGCAGGTCCGATCCCCAGCCAGGGAGCTGACCCACCTGGCTCGGCAGACCTCTCCTGTCCTGCCCGCTGCTCCCCTCAGCAGTGTACTTCCTCAATCTGCCTATTCTGCTCCCACTATGTCTCTGGTGAATCCTCTCACCCACCACACCTCTGGCCTGTACCCCAGTTCTGTAAACATAAATAAATCTTTGGAAAAAAAATGTCTCTGGTATATAGTTGTTTGTTGTTTTTCTTTATTATAATTGCCCCCCACCCCGGTCTCTTATGCTCCTGCTATGAGTGAAACCATAGGGTATTTTTCTTTTTCTTTCTGGCTTATTTCACTAAGCATGATCCTTTCCATCTACTGTCATTATAGTACTATAATTAGTTCCTCCCTTAACTATATAGTTATATAACTTTAAGCACTAAAGTCACTTCTTTATTTCTTGTTCTGTCATAGTTTCTCAAAATGATATATAGTATGATATACATGTGTTCCAGACCACTATAATAAGTTGAGTCACATGATTTTTATTTTATTCCTAATGCCTATAAAAGCTATGTTTACATTAAGTATGTTATCACATACTTAATGGACTATACTATAGTCCATTAAGTATGTGATAACATTGTCTCTAAAAAAACTACACATATTAATTAATAATACTTTATTGATAAAACATGCTAACTATTGAGTTGTAATCTTTTTGCTGGGTCAGAGGTATTGCCTTGATGTTAATGGTCACTGAAGATTGGGATGACTGTGGTAATTTTCTTAAAATAAGGTAGCAGTGAAGTTTTCTACAGCAATTGATGCTTCCTTTTGTGAAAGATTTTTCTGTGGCAGTTAATGATGTTTTGTTTTAGATTTATTTTTTTATGCATACAGAACTGGATTACAGGCCAGAGGTGCAGTGGCAGTCAGAGGATTCACCAGAAACAGAGTAGGGAGAAGAAGAGGCAGATTGATTGAAATACACTGCTGACAGGAGCAGCGGGCGAGCCAGGAGAGGTCTGCTGTGCCACGTGGGTCACCTTCCAGGCCAGGGATAGAGAACTCTTGCTGCAGTGGATAGCTTCGCAGTGCTGCCCTTTAACCTGTTGGGCTACCAGGGAGAGCCTTGCGATGATATTTGATAGCATTTTACCCATAATAGAAATTTCAAACATTCGTCAGTTGTGTTGAACACTGCTGCTACGTCAGCACCTAAGTTTATGTCAGATTCTAATTCTTTGTTAATATTTAACAGTGTTCACAGCATCTTCCCCAGAAGTAGATTCCATCTGAATTACCCACTTATCCATACAAAGCAACTCATCTGTTAAGGGTTTATCATGAGATTACCCTTTAGACTCAGCTGCATCTTTAAACTCCTCTTCTAATTGTAGTACTTTTCTTATTTCCACCATATCTGCTTACTTTATCGAAAACTTGAACCCCTCAAAGTCATACACTTCTTCCAAACTCCTATTAAGTCTGATATTTTGATCTCCTCCCACAAATCATGAGTGTTTTTAATGACATTGAGGATGGTGAATTTTTTCCCAAAATGTTTTCAATTTACTTTGCTCAGGTTTATCAAAAGAATCATTATCTATGGAAAGTCTTGTGGAGTGTATTTCTTGTAAGTAATGGAACTTGGGTATCAGAATTTCTCCTTGATCCATGGGCTGCTGGGTGTATGTGGTGTTAGTAGTTAAGAAAAAAAAGCACAAGCTTCCTTGTTTATCTCTATCAGAGCTCTTGGGTGATGAGATATATTATCAGTGAGCACTATTATTTTGAAAGTAATCCTCTTACCCCAACAGTAGATATCAACAGTGGGCTTAAATTATTTAGTAAACTATGTCACAGGCAGATGTGGCAAGCATTAAGTATCAAGAGTGGATGTAAATTCTCAATAAACTGTTGGGCTTAAATTCTCAGTAAACTGTTGTCACTCAGGCTTTGCTGTTTCATTTATAATGCACTTCGGTATCAGAATTTCTCCTTGATCCGTGGGCTGCTGGGTGTATGTGTAAATTTAACATAAGCTCAGGGACTTTAGGACTTCTGAAATAATAAACGAGTAAATGGTAAGTGCTGCCACCTTAAAGTCATCGGCAACATTAGCCCATAACCAAGAGAGTCAGTCTGTCTTTTGAGTCTTTGATGTCAGGCATTAATTCTTCCTCTCTAGTTATGAAACTCCTTCATGGAATTTTCTTCCATTAGAAAACTGTTTTGTCTATATTGAAAATTCATTTCCCATTTTTCTTAACTAGATATATATAGCCTGCTGCAGCTTCTACATCAGCATTTTCTACTTCATCTTGCCCTTATATGTTAAAAAATCAGCTTCTTTCCTTATCAGCCAACTTCTGTTAAATTCTGCTTTTCTTCTGCAGCTTCCTCACCGCTCTCAGTCTTGGTAGAATTAAAGAAAGGGATTTTCTCTAGCTTAAACTTTGTCTTAAGGAAATACTGTGGCTGATGTGGTCTTCTATTCATAAGAAGTTAAGCTTTTCTCCTATCAGCCATAAGGTTGTTTTACTCTTTATCTTGTATTCCTTGGAGTAGCACTTTGTATTTCTTTCTAGAATTTTTCCATTGTATCCATAATTTATTTGTTTGGTGCAAAAAGCCTAGAGTTCAGTCTTTCTTGGCTTTTGATGTGTCTTCTTCACTAATTTTAATCATTTCTAGTTTTTGAGTGAGAGGCATGAGACTTGTCCTTTCATTTGAAGGCTTAAAGGCCAATATAAGACTACAAATTAACCTAATTTTAATATTGTTGAATTGCAGGGAATGGGCGGAAGGCAGTGGAGAGGAAGTAACAGGGAAAACTGATAGGTAAGGAAGTCAGAATACACATTTTTTAAAATTAAATTTGTCATATTCTTTTTTAAAAAGTTTTATTTATCTATGGATACAGTACTGGGGTACAGGCCAGAGGTGCAGGGGTGGTGAGAGGATTCACCATAGTCATTGTGGGGAGCAGAACAGATTGACAAAGTACGCTGCTCAGAGGAGCAGAATGCCAGTCAGGAGAGGTCTGCCATGCCATTTGGGTCACCTCTCTACCCAGGAATAGGGACCAAACTGGCGCAGAAGCGGCTGCTTTAACCCATTGTGCCATTAAATATGCCATTTTCTATGGGTATTGTTCATGGCATTCCAGAACAGTTACAATAGTAAACTCAAAAATCACTGATCTCATATCATCAAGACAGATGTAAAAATAATGAAAAAGTTTGAAATATGAGAATTACCAAAATATGACACAAAGAGGAAAAGTGGTACCCATAGAATTGTTGCAGGGTTAGCACAAACCCTCAGTTTATAAACAAAACAAAACAAAAACAAAACAAAAAAAAACTCAGTATCTCTAAAGTGTGATAAAGTGAAGTAGAATAGTTTGAAGTATTCCCATATCTTAACAGTTTGTCAAGTGTAATTTTCTCTTTGCAGTTTTAGGGCTAATATAGGTATTAACCTTAACTTTCATACTTTGCATGTATTTTCATACAAAAGTAAAGAAAATCACTAATACAAATTATTATAAGTCTATGGTATTTTCATTGGAAATTCAACTGCAGTATTCTGATTATGCTATCATTTTTGTTCATAACGTTTTCTGGAATTTTAAATGTTTTTTTTTTCATGTTTTACTGCCTGAATTATAAGCTTAATTTCTTTTAACTAACCAAGAATAGAGTCAGGTATATAGAATTCACCTTTTTCTTTGATTTTTCCTCTTGGAGGTTTCTGCTCTAATTTGTACTAATTCCCATTCTGTGGAAGAGCTTTTATCTTGGAAACTTACCTTCCTGGGTTGGAGCTATTGTTTTAGGATCTTGTATTTTCTCCTTTCTGTTCGTTTGTTTTTATTTCACTGGATTAGAGTAAGATAGTATACTCGAGAACATCTCAAATATATGTCATAAATTTTTCTTTGCTTCAAATGCTGAGAATGCTTTTGTCTTAGTTGATATAAAATAGTTTGATACAGTGTATAGTTCTTGAAATAAATTTATGTTGAAATAAATTTTTCTGAGAAATGTAGTCCAGTGTTTTCTAGAATTCCCTGTTTCTGATGCATCATAAGTGTGATTCTTAAGACTCTGTAGACAATATTTTTCCTTTCTGTAAGTTTTTAAGATTTTTTTTCTATCCATGACATTCTTATAATTTCACAATATGTACCTCTCTCCCTTTTGTGTAGTATGTTTAATTGAAACTTCAATCTAGAGACCTATTTTTTAAAAAGATTTATTTATTTATGCATACAAGAACTGGGGTATAGGCCAGAGTGTGGGAGGTGAGAGGATTCACCAGAGACAGAGTAGGGAGCAGAACAGGAGGATCCACTGAAATATGCTGCTGAAGGGAGCAATGGGCAAGACAGGAGAGGTCTGCTGCACCAGTGGGTTAGCTCCCTGGATGGGGATCAAAGAGTAGAGTGGTGAAAGCGCTGAGACTTTAACCCTTGCACCACCAGGGAGGACCAATCAATCTAGAGACTTAACTTTCAAATCTGGGATTTTGAGGTACAGGTCCCCACTTTTCTTTTCCATGCTCTCTCATTTTCTTCTGTCACTTTAACCAGTCAGATGGTTGATTCTCTGTATCTTTCTTATTTAATATTTTCCTTTCTTCTCATTAGTATACTTTCTTAACTTTATTCATTCTGATGATTTAAAATTTGTTTTTGGATTGTTCCTTTTATTCATAGGTTCTTGTTAATATTTAATGTGATATTGTCTCATAGTAGTTGTAGATCTTTTCTGTCTCTGAATTATCCATTCCCTATTCTTTGTGTTGTTGTTTTTTTTCCCTCACAGTGTATAGTGTATGTTGCCTTACACTCCACTCTCCTTGTTTTTATACTTTCATCTTCTTCCCACTTTCTAACGTTTTTTAGTTTGAAGCCTCTCTGGGATTATTCAGGGCAGAGGTCTTCCTCCTTAGCTGTGGCCTCTCCATGAGTATTGTGCCCTGCAGCATCCTCCACTTGGTTTCATCTCTTGCCACATCCTTATAATTTGCTTTCTGTCTTTCAGAATTTTATTAAAATTTGCTGTATATTGATGGATAGTTCCCGTTTGTATTGTGATGGGCTTTTAAGTATTTCATTTTAATGAGATCTTACAAGGGAGTGACTCTAAGTAATGTTCTATCTTGAACTGGAAACTGTTAGTTTTGATAGCTGTAGTGAAAGATTTTAGATTTGTTGACAGATCTGGGTCCATATCTTTTTATATCCCTTTATACCTTCTATCTGCAACATGGAAGAGTGGAGAAACTAAACAGTTTATTTTTCTAAGACCCAGTTTTTCCTCATTTTAAGTCATTCATACAATTAATGAGCACCTAGTATATACATGGTTTTGTGTTAAGTGCTGCTGAAGCGAAGATGAATAAAATCATAGTACTTTTCCTGTCAGATTGTTGGGCTAAGTGTTAGGTAAAGGCAAGGGAACATGATCTTACAGCTAGCTTTGTGATAGAGATATATAAAAGGTGATACACGATGATGAAATAAGTCAAAAATCACAGAATGCTCATAGGGAAAGATGGGAGGATGTGGTGGCTGAACCACTGGTGGTTTGTTTGATGTAATATTTAAGTTAAAAGAATTCTCCAGATTGCAAAAGGAGAGGACAGGCATTCCAAGCAGAGACATGAGGATGTGTGCAAGCATGGGGTCATGACAGAGCTTAGTGCTTTCAGGGAATATACAGTAATTTCATAAAATTAAATAAAGCATAGGTATCTATAGAGGACTGATGAGAAGTAAAACCATAAAGTTAACAATGGCTCTTAACATGTCTCTTATGTATAATCACTACACTATGTTTGCAGGTGAGAAAGCTATGGCACAGGCTCATATCACCTTAAGATCCCTTGGTAAATAAGTGGGGAATCTGCTATTTGGTCCCTGTCAGTCTGGCTCTAGAGTTTTTGCTCAAGAGGTAGAGGATCAGAAGTTTTATAAGGAGTTTGGGCTTATTCTTGCAAACAGGCTTAAAAGTAGGGAACTGACATGATCCATGTTGTATTTTAGAGACAAAGATCTGGAGTAAGCATTTGGAAGGATGTTAGGTCAGAGTCAGGGAGCCTAGAAGCAAGTTAGGGGACAGTGTTTCAGGCAATATGTGATGGCTCTTGAATTTAGAGAGACTAGGGAACTGCATTGGAAGAACATACTAGGAAAGTTATTTTAGAGGCAGAATCAGCAAAAGTTATCATCTGACTAGGTATTGGAATTGGGAAAATATGGGGGCAGGATGTGGGGCTAAACCACTGGTGGTTTGTTTGGGACTACAAGATGAGCATGCTTGGCAGATGAGAAGAAAGTGCATGAGTCAATGTTGAACATGGTGTAACTGAAGCAACTTTACAATATCTGGGATCATTATATATTATATATTAGCATGTATAGTTGAAGCTCTCTGTTTCCTTTCTGATGTTCCCCACTCCTTTTCTTTTTTATAAACACCTTGCAAGTATTTATATTTTTATTATATTCACTATAGTAAAATATAGTCGATGACAGACATTTGTATGGAGTCACAAAAGACCACATATTGCCAAAGTTATTCTGACTGTCATGTGCCAGGATTTTCAACTATACAGCAAAGCTATAAAGCAAAAGTAGTATAGTATTAGAATAAAAATAGACACGCAGATAAGTGGAATAGAACAGAGAGCTCAGAAATAAACCCACATGGATATGGACAGTTAACTTATAGCAAAGGAACCAATAGTATGAAGAGAGAAAGGAAAAATATCTTTGTGCTGGGAAAGCCACAGCATAAAAATGCAACTAGATCACTACTTCATAATATAATACCATACACAAAAGTTAATTAAAAGTGGATTAAAGATATAGATATGTATTGAAACCATAAAATACACAGGAAAAAAACAGGTAAAATACTTTCTACATTGTGTTCAATGAGAATTTGACTATACTGGCAAAGGAAACAAAAAAATGGGACTACATCAAAGACAAAAATCCTTCAGAGCAATAGAAACACTATTAAATCAAAGAGAATATTTGCACATTATACCTCTGGTAAGGGGCTCATATCAAAGAACTCATACAACTCAATAAGGAGAAAAAAAAACAATCAAAAAGTGGGCAGAAGGCACTTCTCAAAGAAGCCATATAGTCAGCAGGCACATGAAAAAATACTTAATCATCAGGAAAATACAAATCAGAACCACCATGAGATACCACCTCACACCTGGGAGAATGGCATATATCAAAAAGACTAGAAACAAAATATTGGCGAGGGTATGGAGAAAAAGGATTCTTTGTGCATGGTAGGTGGGACTGTATATAGTCCAGCCACTATAAAAAGCAGTATAGAGGTTTCTCAAACCATTAAAAATAGGTCTACCATATGATCCAATAATTCTATTCCTAAATATCTATCTAAAGAATGAAAAAAAACACTAATTCAAAGTATGTGCATTGCTGAACTATTTATAATAGCCATGTCTTTAAAACAATCTGATAGAGGAGTGGATTAAGAAGCCATATATATACATAGTGGAATACTACTAAGCTATTAAAAAAATGAAATCTTGCCTTTTGCACCAACATGGAATGAACTGGAGGAGATTATACTAAGCAAAATAAGTCAGAAGGAGAAAGACAAATATCCTAGTACCAGGTGATCTCGCTCATGTGGAATATGAAGAAGCAAAATTAAGGGATGGAAATCTTATTATAGAACTGAGACTACAAGAGATGGATGATTTGGGAAGGTAAAGTGGGAAGGAACCCAGGGGACTATAGTGGAGCATTTTGCGTATTTTGGTGGTGAGCATGATGTGGTAGCATATATTTGAAGAGTTGTCAACCTATATCCCTAAATCATATGCAGTGTTATACATCAATTTTACCTCAATAAGAAAATAATTTAAAAATTCTATCTATGATATTTTAAATACTTTCAAGTTTTGCATAAAAGGTATAACTTCTTTTCCTGGATTTCATTTGCATGTATTTGAGATATCCACTGGAAATCACAAAAAATATTAACTTCAGTTTGCATTGTACAGGCAATCTTGCTGATTCTGCTATGAAGGGATCATGGAATCTCAAAGTACTGTGTCTCACAATTCCCTTCTAGTCATGGTAACTCAGATTATAACCACTTAGCTCCTAATTGGATGTTTAGGTCAATTTTCTTACCTCTTTGGATAATATTGAAGGCTTTATTATTGGAAGTTTGTCTCAGTCATCCTTCCTTGCCAAACTGTTCTGTACAATGAATGCAACATGAACAATATTTTCCACAATACATAGATGGAGTGGAGGATGGGGAGTATTTGGGTCATCCAAGAAGTCAGAGTACATAGGAGTATTAGAATCTTCTGGATAATGTTTGCAACAGTCTCACAATTCTTTATTCTCCAATTTCTTCTTGATGAGCCTGTCTCTCATTTGGCACAAAGAACTCTCCTAGTAGTGAAGCCAACAGGAAGTGGAGTGTTTGGATTTTATGGAAGGCCATTTTTCATATTTTGCCTATTTTCCATGAGTCAAACACTAAGAAATAAAAAAAAGAAAATCACAGCTCCCTTCATCAACAATGAACTTTTCAGCTTCCAGAACAATGATGCAGTGTTTTTTGCAGAATTCTATAATGTTCAGAATTTTCCACATGATGGAAATGTTCTAGATCTATACTATGTAGTAAATCGCTATTACTCATGAGCCACATATGAATATTGAATGATTAAAATATGCCTTACATGAATTTTACATTCTGTTACTTTTTTGATAAATTAAATGAAAATAGCCTATGGGACTAGTGATTACTCTATTAAACAGCACAGTTCTAGAGGATTTAGACTAATCTGTGTTGGGGACTTTTAACAAGTCTTAATATACATAAACTTACTAAAGGCATGTTAAAATTGTAGCAAAGTTTTGCTGTTTCTTTCCCCAAACCTGAATTTAATATATGAAACTGATTAGGTGAGGTACTAGGGTACAGAGTATTGTTTGTTTAAGAACTTTTAAACTACTGTTAATGGTATATCCTTCGGATTTTGGTGATGGTTGAGTGTTCATACCAATGGCACATCTGCAATATCCTATCATTGTCTTTCATCACATAGCACACTCAGTCCATAATGTCATTCTCTGGTTCCACTGATTCTTATTCCTTTTAATTCAATTTGTCCTTAATCTCCCTGTACTCTAGTACAGCCTCACTCTGGGAGATGGACAAGCTGGAGAACTGGACTCAGTTCCAACCCTTGTGATAGACTCTGCTCAGTGAGCTTTCATTTCTTTAAAACTTTTAATCTTGAAATAATTTTAGGTGCATAGAAATGTTCTAAAGAGCATAATGCTATAAAGAAGTCTGCATGTATTTTTTCACCTAGATTTCCATGTGTTCGTGTGTTTGACTTTATTTACTTTATTCTCCCTTCGTCTTCTCTGTATCTGTATCTATAGCTACATCAAAACCTAAAACTATATTTATAGCATCATCTATGCCTTTTTTATACACAAGCACACACAATTACTTATTTATAGAGCTCATTCAGTTTGTTTCCATTATTCCAATAATATCTTTTAAAACAATAACAATAGCAAAAATATTTGTCCTGGTATCCAACCCAGTATCGCAAGTTGTATTTGTTAACTTGTTTAGTTAGTCTCCTTTAATCTAGAACCGTTTTACAATTTTTCTTTTCCTTTCTATGTTCTTGATATTTCTGAAAAGCATGCATCATATATTTTGCAGAATTTCTCTGAATTTATGGTTTTCCAGTGTTTCCTCATGATAAGATTTAATTTATACATTTTGGCAGAAATATCATAGAAGTGATTTTTATTCTTAGTGTATCATATACAAAAGTACATGTTTTCAGTGTTTCATTTGTGATTACTTGCTTAAAGTGATATATACCAAATTTTCCCATTATAAAGTTACTATTTATACTTTTGCAGTTAATAAGCATCTTTGATGAAATATTTTGAAATTGTATAAGTAGCTTTTTTCTCATCATACTTTTTTTTTTGCCCACTAGTTTCAATACTATGCATACGTGCTTAAAATATGGTTATGATTTGCCAGGTGGCAATTATCTAATCAAGTCATTCTTTCAGTATTAAGTATTATTTGTGAACATTCTAAGTACAATAAGATGTAAAAAAAGATTGTCTTTTTTGGTCTATCTACCTCTCTCTCTCATCTACCTTACTTACTATATTTTTTAAAGACTTGTGGATTCTTATTTCTTTGTGTACATTATATTTACTCACTATCAAGTTACTAAATTTACCCAGATGTGGGGAATGGAAATCTCTTCATTCTGACTCTTTTGACAGAATTTGATAGCTCCCATATCTTTTTGGAGTAATTTCTTTCATTCTGAAATAGCAAAGCATTCCAGTCTCCACTTATATATATTTTTTGTGTTTAAAAAAACAAGAATCTGTCATTTCTTCAAGGACTAGTTTTCAGTTTAAAAAAAATTATTTATGCATACAAGAAGTGGGTACAGGCCAGAGGTGTGGGGTGGGGGGTGAGAGAACTCACCAGAAACAGTGAGGAACAGGACAGGTGGATTAACTGAAATATACTCCTGAGGGGAGCAGCAGATGAGACAGAAGAAGTCTGCTGAACCATGTGGGTCAGCAGCCTGAGCAGGGATTGAACTCATGCTGCAGTGGGTGAGGATAGCTACATAGTGCTCAGACTTAACCCCTTGCTCCAGGAGGGAGGGCCACAGCTTTCAGTTTGATGATTACATGTTGGAGAGTGAACAGGAAGCAAAAGCCAGGATATGGAGCTGAGAACCTGAAAGACACCATAAGCAAGTATATGAACAGACTAGAAAACTATTCTGCCATACAGATGGGAATAGGAAGTAAACTTGCTTGTCAGTGTTGGGTTAAGTGAAAAAATGTTCTTTTGCAAATTATTAACCATAAGCTTATACTCACTTAAGTTTCTAACCTAAATTTTTATTACCTGCATGATTCCAAATATCTTTAAGTTAGAATTTATTTATTTATTTTTAAAAGATTTATTTATATGTTCATACAGAACTGGGGTACAGGCCAGAGGCTCAGGGGTGGCTAGAGGCTTCACCAGAGACAGAATGGGGGGCAGAACAGGCAGATCTACAAAGTACACTGCTGAGGGGAGCAGCAGGCGGGTCAGGAGAGGTCTGCCACGCCATGTGGATACCTCCAGGGCTGGTGGGAATCGAACTCATGTGGAAGTGGCTTTAGCTTCTCAGTGCTGTGCTTTAACCCGCTGCGCCACCAGGGATGGCCAAGTTAGAATTTATTTTAAAATGGATCTAGGTTGTTAATGACTGCAAACATTTGGAAAAAGGAAGCATAGCTTCTGTTTGGGGAAATGTGATCACAATACTAACCCCAAAGTTTTCCATGAACAAAGTTCTGAGGAATGTAGACTCAGAGTCAAAATCAAAAGTATTTAATGAGAACAAGAGCCAGCAGAAACAACATACCACAGGATCATGCCAGCAGACTTTTTAGATATGAGAATTATCAAATACAAAATATAAATTAAACATGATTAATATATTTAAAGAAAGAACTGTGGTGATTAAAATCTTAAGGTACAAGAGATTATAAAAGACAAACAGGCACATTTAAAAATAACTTTTATAAAAGGCAAATATTAAAATTCAAATAAAAAGTTCTTTGATAATAATAAAGAAAAAATTAGATCTAGGTGGTAAATCTGTGAAATGAAAATAGATCTAAAGAAATTATCGAGCATCCATAAGAGAGAGGGAAAGAGACTGAAGATATGCGAGGCAGGTTAAAATACAGGAAGGACAATGGGAGAAGATCTAACATATATCTAATTAGAGTTTTAGAAAGAAAGGAAGGAGAATGAGAACTTTTGGAAAAGACAATGACTGAAAAAATGTAAGATTAATGAAACATACATACATGCTTTATATTCAGGAAACCCAATGAATTTACAACAAAAAAATTTATCCTTAGGAATTAGTAAAACTGTGGAATATCAAAGACTATGAAGTGGTCTTAAAAAAAAAATAACCAGAGGGCCCTCCTGGTGGCATTGAGGGCTAAAGCACAGCACTGTGAGGCTATCCATAGCCACTGCAGCATGAGTTAAATTCCCAGGGAGGGAGGTGACCCACATGGTGTGGTGGACCTCTCCTGACCCTCCCACTGCTCCCTACTCAGCAGTGTATTTCAGTCAGTCTGCCTGTTATGCTCCCCACTCTTGTCCCTGGTGAATCCTCACCCACCTGCATCTCTGGCCGGTACCCCAGTTCTTGTATGCATAAATAAATAAATCTTTAAAAAAAATCAGAGATGAAAAAATGTACCAAATGAATAATGTAAATATATATAATAAAATAATAATAATCAGATAGTAAGTACAGATAAACACAAAGGAGCTATAGCACCCATAATTTGTGTCTCCATAGCAAAGTGGTATCCAGAAGACAAAAGACTAATAATATTCTTAGAGAAAATGACTGTCAACTTAGAATTGTATACAGAGTGAAGCTATCAAGAAAGAAAGAAGGAAACATGAAAATATTGTTTAGTTAAATGGAAAAATAAGAGTTTGTAATCAGTGGGTCTCACTGCAGGAAAGTGAATGTAAAGATGCATCTGAAGTGCATCTATAGGACACAGAAAGCAATTTGATAAAAATTCAAATGCAAGAAGGAATATTGAATAATCATTAAAATGCTTATCTATGTAAATAAACCATAATTGGATTAAATAATAATTAATGTCTAACTTTATGGATACAATGATACAAGTAGGAAAAAAGTATTGAGCAAAAATAAAATATAAGTTCGAAGGGGGATGACATAAAACATTCCAAGTTCCAATAGTGTTGACAAGTAGTGTTTATAGACAAATCTTAGATGTTAAATGTGTGGGGTGATGTCAACAGATTGGCCAAATAAGATGTCCCTCACTCACATTTCTCTCACCAACAATTTGTCATATTTCCATGGAAAAAAGTGCCATTGTGGTAGTTATGGGTTCTAGCAAAGGACACCCACAAGGAGTCTCACCCACCCACCCATGTGTCAGGTGAGAGGCATAAAGATCTTAGTTGACAGCCCTTATTGACTGTTATTTTTCCTATGGGGAAAGTGAGAGAGTGTGAATGAACATTCAGTTTTGTTAGTTGTGTAGGACTCTGCTAAGAAGGCTCATTTCTTTCTTGTTCTGCCCAGAGCACTCTGTCAAGAGTTGCATGACTGGCAATAAGGAGTGGCTGGGAGAGAGACAGATAGATAAATCAAGATTTATTTATTACCAAACCATATTTTAATTTTCATCATTAAATCTGTAATATAACATTTTAAAATTTTATTATAGAAACACAATACTGTAAGAAACCAACATAGCAAGAGTATATTCTAGAAATTGCTAAATACAATGACTATCTTCAGTCATCCTGACTACATTAGTCAATATCTATAAATAACATAATTCCCATAAATACTAGTTTGATTCTTCCTAGTGTATTCACAAGTATATTAATAGATAATGAATTTCAGGAAATCTAGCTCTATAGCATCTTAATTTAAATATTTACATAAATGTAAAAAAATTATCTATAGTTTTTTTTGAGCAAAAAAAAATATAAGTTCGAAGGGGGATGACATAAAACATTCCAAGTTCCAATAGTGTTGACAAGTAATCAACACCAATCATAGCATACTATTTAAAGTAATTACTACTTAAAAGGATGTATTTCTCCAAAGATTGAAAAGGGATATGGAATCTACTGATTGCATTTTACTAACATTGGGACTTCATCAAGAAGCTTATTAAGGAGCTGCTGGGGGTGTATGGCCACAGACACCCCCAGTGTTGTGTGCACCATACTTAAATACCTCCCCATCTTATAATCAGCTCCCAATGCAAACTTGCAATGACAGTATGAACAAGCTTTGGCAGATAAGGTGGGGAGACCTCCTTAGATGGTTTGAACAAAGCTCTTTCAAGCACTGGTGAAATAACAGAACATAAATCTACAAATAAGCAACTACTTTGTTTATGGATATATTAATGGGTATCATAACAGCTTGACTCCTGCAGGATTCAGGATTCTTGCTGTTCTCTCAATGAACCATGATACAACTGCAGAGTCTTGCTGTGAGCATTCATGGAATCACAGGGATCTGATCTTGTGACAGGACATTTGATAAACAAACGAGGCAATTTGGAACTGATTCTTCTAGTGACTGCCAGGGCCGGCTCCTTTCTCTCCCGCCCCCCCCCACCCCCTTCTGGCACCTATCCTAAGTTCCTGGCATCTATACTTATTTTTCCTCCCAGGCTAACTGCAAAAAGGACTTCACCTCAGCTGACATAGAATTTGGTATGCATTGAAAAGTCATCCAGTAAGCCAACAAAGTTACTAAAGTTTTATAGGAATTTATTCAATACCACCCAATGAGATTCCACTTAGAATATTTGCTCAGAAGGATTGACTCATATAAATCCATATCTATTTTTGATTTGTTTAAATATTTGGATATATTGAGCTCTTCATTTATCTGTTTATTCATTCAACTAATGTTGCTAAAGTAACTGATATGTGACAGGTCCCATATGCATCAAATTGTTATAGGAGAGGCTACTCTAATATATGTTTTAGTAATGAACCAGAGTGTGAGGAATGAGAGGCCCCTTTTTCTTTTCTCCTATTATTGCTTTGACCATAGAGAAGACAGCTCTTTCCTGGCTTCTAGTATTTTTCTCCACAGTTTTCTTGCTTTCTCCTGGATATTGAGACAGTGTGATTGGTAAATTCTAAGAACCTTCCATTCATAGGACAGTGCTACAAAAGGACACAGTAACAGTTGGAAGAAAGGAAAGTTCTTTTGCATTTTCTCTCTCTTTTTTATTGATGTTACATTGCATTATATCACTTTGTAAATTTCAGTTATTGTTGAAAATCAACATATGTCTATACCATTATTAAATTCACTGCTAGGGGCCTCCCTGGTGGCGCAGTGGGTTAAAGCACAGCATTGAGAAGCTAAAGCCAC
>NW_004567132.1:13328729-13332732 GCF_000260355.1 Condylura cristata | reverse complement strand
GTGTTTTCGTTTGGGTTAAAACTTGTAGTAAGTGAGTCTATAGTCCGTTTTCAGTCCTCAATTCCTATGCAGGCTTGGACGCGGTGATCTCGGCGTCTTTACTCTGCCGCCATCTTCCGGAAGTCCCCTTTTTTATTTTTTTATGTAGCAGAGATTGAAATTTTACTTCATTTTTCCCAATTAGATAGCCCTTTATTAAATAATTAACCTTGGAAATGCCCCCATGATCAAATGCTCTCATTCCATGTAGGTCTTCTGAAAATTGATCACATTATCATAAATTGGCTATAATTGTCCACTTTTTAAATTAAATTCAGAATCAGCATTTAAAATGACTTTAAAATCTTTCTTAGGTTTTTTAAAACTGCTGTTCAATAAAATTTGTAGGTTATTTATGAAACAAGTGGTATCTTTTCAGTTTGAAGTTTTTTCATTCAGGAATGTGTGTGACTCGTAGTTTATCAAGGATAGTTCATGAAGTTTTTTATAGTTATCTTCTTATATGAGTTTTGCATTTACTTTTGCTATCTTCTAGTTAATTTATGTATACATGTTATTTTTCTATTATGAGGACAGTTTTCTAACTGACTGTGGTCATTGCTTGTCAATCATGTAATTGACCAGTTCACTGGTCCTATTTTATTCTAATAGTTGATTCTCATGAAATTTTTATGTAGTCAGTTATATTGTTTGCAAGTAGTAGTAATTTTTCTTTTTGATATATATATAATTATTTTTAATTTCATTCATGTAATTTATTGGTTAAGACCAAAGGTAGACAATTATAATGGTTGAAATCCTTTTTTGGGTTTTAAAGAAATACTTTGAGTATTTTAACATTAAGTGTAATATTTATTAGTTTCTTTACATTTATCAGGTTAAAAAGATTTTTTCTTTTCTACTCTTAAATTCCTTAGGAAATTAAAATTTTCTGATCAGTTACTAATGTTAATTCTAAGCAAGAAAACTATGCTTAGAATACATTGCTAGAAGGACTGCTTCTTATTTTTACTAATGGTTCAAGATTAAAGATAGTGATCTTATAAGAATCTCTTGAGAGCAAATACCGAAAAGTATAAAAATTCTAACCTAAACATTCCAATTCTACAAGAAACAACAGTCAGTGCTAATTGAGCGTGACCTTTTGTTTTTGCATCTTTGATGGGGGAAATGTAAATGCCTGATGAAGGTCAGATGTGGAATCAAAATCTCCTGCAGGATTACAGTTCTTATTCCTCACAGTAGTGAGTATATCAATGGAGAAGCTACAAAAGTAAATGAGTCTGCAAGTCTTTTCAGTCTTTTTAAAATACACAAAGCAAAGCCACCAAAACTGTACTTCTGTAACACAGGCACTGCCAGTAGCCAAGAGGGATTCATATTATCCAAATGGAGTGGAGAAGGCAGTGAGATCTGACATTAGAAAGGAGTAATTGTAGCAAATACTGATAGGCCTTTTGAAGCAGGAAAGAAATTCCTTGTCTTTCCTGGACAGATGACTAAAACTCTCATTATTCTATTAAGGTGGAACTTATTCAGTGGGGATTTGAGGCCCACCATCCTTGCCACCTTTTGGATAAAGAGACACTGAACACATTTTGTATGAACTTTCCACTCAATCCCACCGGCTATGAGTGATGGCCTCAGCAAAGGGTATGTCCAACAATATAGTTATTGCCAATAGAAGGTAACCAGTTCATGGACTCCTTGCTATATGCCAATGACTGCATTGCCATGACTAATGTATTTAGTAGCTAGCAGGGCCACTTAGCTAAGAAATTCTAGTTTACACAGACCTTACTTCATCCCAGGCTTGAGTTGCTATTAGTACACAACACACTTTGCCACCTCTTCCTTTCTCGTTCCTCCTGCCTTGAATGGCTTCTCTCTTTCTCATCTCCCCTTTCACATTTTACTTGCTGCCTTTGGATTTCCTCCCCTGCCCACCCCCAAAGTGGTGTTGTCCTTACTTTTTTAAAAATGGAATTTTTATATTCTTTCTTTTTTAAAAATTAAATTGAGGAAACATTAGTTTACATTGTTGTTTCTGTTTTAGAGGTATAGGATCTCCCTACTTCAGGTTATCATACTGCACTAGCTTTGACTCTATCCCAGCTGGGAGAAGTGCATTCTTTCAATTTCTGATCAATGTGAATACTTCTGCATCATTTTATCTGTGAGTGGATTTCATGGAATATTTATCTGACTAGAACAATTAAATTGGAAATGCAGATGATCATTAATTTCAACCTGATTTTGTATGGCTTAGGTGTATATTCATAATTATATTTTATTTTTTTAAGATTTATTTATGTGTAGAAGAGCTGGGGAGTAGGCCAGAGGTGTGGGACGGGGGAGGAGGTGAGAGGATTCAATGGAGACAGAGTAGAGAGCAGTATAGGCAGGCCAACTGAAATACACTGCTGAGGGGAAAAGTGGGTGAGACAAGATCTGCTGTGTCATGTGGGTCACCACCCTGGCTGGGGATCAAACTAGTGCTTCAGTGGCTGCAGACAGCTCATAATACTGTGCTTCAACCCCTGTGCCACCAAGGAGGCCCCCTATTCATAATTTTTTTTTAAAAAGATTTATTTATTGATACAGAACTGGGGTACAGGCCAGATATGCAGAGGGTGAGAGGATTCACCAGAGACAGAGTGGGGAGCAGAACAGGTAGATCGATGAAGCACACTGCTGAGGGGAGCAGCGGGCGGGTCAGGAGATCCATGCCATGTGCATCTCCTCCGGGGCAGGCAGGGATTGAACTCATGCAGAAGTGGCTTAAGCTTCTTAGTGCAGTGCTTTAACCTGCTGTGCCACCAGGGAGGGCACATTCATAATTCATAATTTTAAAGAGTAAAACCAAGAAAAAAGACTTGGACATTACATTCTGAAAAGGTGAGATGGGGCTCAAGAGAGGGATACAGCATAGTATTGTGTTTAAAAAACAAAAAAAAAAAATGAAGCTAGCAGACTGTAAGAGCTCCATGGCTATTTTTGGAGGTGCACATTTTTGAAAAGTCTAACTAAAGTGAATGGGTCACTGACAGCCTTTTATGATTCCTCCTTCTGAAAAAAATGAAATGTTTTCTTTCTGGACACTTGCACTAATAACACCCGTTATTTCTTGTGCTTTTAATCTGTTTTTCAAGAATGCTAGTCACTTTATTGTATGAAGATTGCCTTTTGTGAGTTGTAGCCATTCTAATGTTTACAAATACTCCCAAACAAAGATGCAGTATAAAGTACTGAATGTGCACAGTTAATTCAACATCTATTTTAACAAAGCTGTGCTTTGAACTCAAGTGACGCAGGCAGCATTTGTTAACTGCTCTCATTTTATTATGATACATTGTGAAATGATATTTAAACTAAATAAAGAAGATGTCACACAGTTATGAAATAGAAAAACAAAAATTGGTCTAATTTAAGTGGAGAAGGCATAATTTATAAAACTAAGGGTTTTTTGTATGTTAATTTTTTATCAATTTATTTATATTTTTAATGACATTCTTCATCGGTGCATTTTTTCATCTTGGTTGTCATCCCCATGGACTTCCCACCACCAGTTCACCCATGTGCTATCACCATAGTTCCAAGCGTGCTTTCCACCCCACCCCAGTTTTGATCCTATTCCCTTCTCCACCCCCATAAAATGTCTCTGGATAATAGTTGTTCATTGTTTTTCATTTTATCTTTATTCCAATTGCTTTATTCTCCCCTTGGCCCCTTATGCTCCTGCAATGAGTGAAACCACCTGGTATATTTCTTTTACTTTCTGGCTTATTTCACTAAGAATGATCCCTTGCAGTTCATCCATGTTGCTGCAAAAGGCATGAGTTTAGCTTTCTGATTGCCGAGTAATATTCCATTGTGTATATGTACCACATCTTTTAAATCCAGTCATCTATTTTTGGCCATTTGGATTGATTCCACATCTTCTCTATTGTAAACAGAGCAGCAGTAAACATAAGAGTGTAACAGGGTGGTCCCTAGGAAAAGG
>NW_004567132.1:13326800-13327859 GCF_000260355.1 Condylura cristata | reverse complement strand
TACAAGTGATGTTGAACATTTTATCATATGCCCATTTGCTGTCTGCATTTCCTCTTTGGAGAAGTGTCTCTTTAGCTCTTCTGCCCATTTTTTGGATGGGGTTGGGTTGTTCACTTTATTTTTGTTGAGCTTCATCAGCTCTTTGTATACCTTTGTGATGAGTCCTTTGTCATTAGTATTGTGTGCAAAAATTTTCTGCCAATCAGTGGGGTGTCTCTTTGTTTTGTGTTCTGTACAGAAGTTCTTTAACTTGATGTAGTCCCAGCTGTGTATCCTTTCCTTTCCTTTCCTTGTGCTGGGTGATGTGTCTTTAAAGATATTACTGAGATGTATAGCATGTAGTATTTCCTCCACCTTTTCTTCTAGATATTTTATGGTTTTGGGTCTTATGTCCAGTTCTTTAATCTATTGCAAGTTGGCTCTTTGTGCATGGTGCCAAGTAGTAATCTAGCTTCTTCTTCTTCTTTTTTTTTTTTGCATGTAGCAGCCCAGCTTTCTCAGTACCATTTGTTGAACAAACTTTCTTCAGTCCATTGCATATTCTTTGCTCCTTTTCGTCAAAGATTAGCTGTCCATAAACCTGTGGATTCATATCTGGGTTTTCTATTCGAATCCACTATATGTCTATTCTTGTTTCAGTACCATGCAGTTTTGATTTTTTAAAAAAGATTTATTTATTTATGCATACAGGACTGGGGTACAGGCCAGAGGTACAGGGGCAGTAAGAGGCTTCATCATAGACAGAGTGGGGAGCATAACAGGCTGATCCTGATCCTGATCCTCAACAGTACACTGTTGAGGGGAGCAGCTGGAGAATCCGGAGAGGTCTGCCACACCATGTGGATCACCTCCAGGGCCGGGAATCGAACTCACACTGAGGAGGCCAAGGCTAGCTTTGCAGTGCTGTGCTCCAACTCACTGCACCACCAGGGAAGGCCTATTATATTTCTTTTAACAGTGTTTTATAATTTTCTTTGTATAGTTCTTTTACCTCTTTTGTTAGGTTTATTCCCAAGTATTTTATTTCTTTTGTTTCAATTGTAAAGGGGATGGGTTTTT
>NW_004567132.1:13316370-13324195 GCF_000260355.1 Condylura cristata | reverse complement strand
CGCCATGTGGATCTGCTCGGGGCAGGCGGGGATTGAACTCATGTGGAAGTGGCTTAAGCTTCTTAGTGCAGTGCTTTAATCCGCTGTGCCACCAGGGAGGGCCTGTATTTTTTATTTATTTATTTTTTACATCATTCTTCATTTAGTTCAGTTTTTCATCTCAGCTGTAATAAGATTCTTGTGGTATATTTTGGAGTGGGAATTTTGTTGTGACAAAATTGTGGAGTATCTCTTTGTCTGAGAATGACCTTATTCTTTCTTCATAGAGGAAGGAAAGCTTCACAGAATAAGGTATTCTTGGTTGGCATTTGATGTCTTGGAGTTTGTTGAGTATGTCTCTCCACTCTCTTCTTGCCTGTAGCGTTTCTTTGGAGAAGTCTGATGTCAGCCTGATTGGATTTCCTTTGTAGGTTATTTGTTTCTTCCCTCTTGTCAATCTGATTATTTTTTCCTTGTCTTGGTTTCTTGGGAGCTTTACTACTATGTGTCTTGCTGTATTTCTCCTTTCATCATGTTAGTTGGGTGTCCTTCTTGCTTCTTGTATGTCTATTTTCATCTCCTTCATACTTGAGAAGTTCTCTTAGGTTATCTCTGTGAATATTTTCATGATTCCTTGGCCTTTCTCCTCACCTTCTGGGAGACCTATACCTTTGATATTTCCTTTCCTCAGGGTGTCAGATAGCTCTCAGAGTGTTTCTTCATTCCTTTCCCTTTTTAGTTCTTTTTCCTTTTCTGTTTTGATTCCCTTTATTTCTGTGTCTTTGAGGATGCTTATTTATTCTTAATTTCATCTATTCTGTTTTCACTGCTTTTCCCAGAATTCTTTATCTCCTCCAGTAGTCTTTTAATCCCCTGCATTCATTTTATTTCCTTTTTTAAGGTCTCATCTTCATTCTTTAGTTCATTGATTATTTGTCTTATATCATTTTTTCTTTTCATCTTCTTTATGTTTGTTCATCATGATAATTCTAGGATCTCTGTATGACAGGCTGAGCAGTTCTTCTATATCTTTGTTGATTTTTGGTGACTGATCTTTTTGTGGTGAAACTTTCCCCTGTGGGCTTGCTTGGGTACTTGTTTTTTTCATCTCCCCATCGTTTGTTTTTAATTCCTTCTATGCTTTGAGACACTGTGTTATTAGTATTGGCAGGCATTTCTTTTGGGTACTCCTTTTGGGGTGGTTGGGGACTGGTATTCAGATCAGGTCAAGGACTAATGCACTGGTCCTGCACAAGAGTGACATTGTTGTGATTATGGTAGTGAGTTTGAGTGCCATATCTGGTGATTTCCTTCCTCTGTGTTTCTACTGTTCTCAGGGTGGTGGTGAGATTCCTAGCTTGTGATTGTGACTGTGGGATGCACATTGTTGTTGGTGGTAATCCTTCTGTTGTCTGAGTTTGTTAGGGGGACTTTGTGCTTCTGATGGCAGTGGCCTCACCCCTGGCCTGGTTTCCAATTTGGATGAGTTACTATGTGCTAGTAGTGGTGGCTCTGCCACTGCCAACTTCTAGTATGACCAGATGCTGTGCACTGCATGTTACTGCAGGGTGTCCCTGCTTGTTTTAGTAAGCTGCAGCCTTGTCCTGCCATTCTTTCAGCTAGTGGCCAGGAGCTGAGCACAGGCTGTCATGCTCTGCCCAGCACCGAAGATCCTGGGGGTGGAGCTAAAACACAGGACTCCCCATTCATGGCAGAGTCTGCCTGTTCAGTGCCCATGGCAATGCCCTGTCACACTTCCAGCTAATGGCTGGGAGCTGAGTGCAGGCTGTCACACCCTGCCTGACACCCAAGTTCCTGGGGAGCCAAAGTGCAGGGCTCCTCATTCAAGGTAGAGTCCTGCCTGTTTCAGCAGTCGAGACTTCCTTAGCCAAGGTTAGTGGTGGATATTGTATGCTACATGCCACTCCCTGTCTGGCTTCCACTATCAGAGAATCACCACTTAAGGTAGGAGCTGTTGCCCTGACTCCCGCTGTTGCCCTGACTCCGGGGATGGGGTGTTCCCTCAGGCTGTGGCCTGGCCCCTACCCTGCCCCCAGTGGTGGCAAGAATGCTGAATCTTTCTCATCCCTTAGATCTCATCCCCATGGATCTGTAGTAGTCGTGCTTTCCTCCACCAAAATTAACCTACCTACCTTTCTTACTCCCTCTGGGGTTTCAGCTTTTCCTAGTTGCTTTCAGATTGTTTTCTCCTTCTTCTTTCCTTGGTAGAGATTTTCGGGTTTGTAGTTGGGGGGAAGAGGGGGCTGGGTCCTGGTCATTATCTCCTACTAGTTTCTTTTTCTGTTGCTTTTATCTTCTTCCTGCTTCCCCTGGGTTGCCAATTCTGTTCAAAACATCTGAGTATTGGCTGGAGTTTGCTGTAGTTTCTCCCTTATTTACTATATCCAAGAGAAAACTTAATCCCAGTGACTCTTTGTGGCCATGTTGGTGACATCAGCCCTAAAACTAAGTTGTAAGAATCTTTAAAATTTAGTTTGGAACTAAGGCATTTGAATATTAATTAAAAAGGAGAAGAATTATGGACCTCCCTTGTGGTGCAGTGGGTTAAAGCACAACACTAAGAAGCTTAAGCCACTTCCGCATGAGTTGGATTCCCACCTGCCCAGGAGGAGATCCACATGGTGCGGCAGACCTCTCCTGACCCGCCTGCTGCTCCCCTCAGCAGTGTACTTCGTTGATCTGCCTGTTCTGCTCCCTGCTCTGTTTCTGGTGAATCCTCTCACCCTCCGCATCTCTGGCCTGTACCCCAGTTCTATATGAATAAATAAATAAATCTTTTTTTTAAAAAAGAGAAGAATTAATAATTACCCTGGCATACTTGCAAGGTTCCTACATTGATTAGGTAAGACACTTTTGGGATACAATTGTGATGATCATTAAATCCACCTTTTTGGTGTATGTCAAAATCTATAACCTCATACCAAACACTTATTAATTGTAAGCACATTAAGCTTATTTACAAAGTATTTAGTTGTATAAAATTCTTAACCACTCCTAAGTGAGTTTGTAGAGAAACAGATTCATCCGAAGAAATGAATGGATGAATGTTCGTTGTATGTTTCCCACTCAAGTTCATAGCCAGCATCTATATAGCGATCTTATTCCTGTTACTAATTATTCTTTGTTTATTCATCTTAATGAACTGCTCAGGGTAGTTGCAGTGACTTCATAAGTTGTTTGGTAATGCATGCAGTATGTAGTATTTAAAAACATTTCATTGCACACAGTAAACATTTTTACCACTTCTAGTACTTTCTTGGTTTTATTTGCTACACATAAATACAGCTGGCATTTATTTGGTGCAAGAAGTGAAGTAGGGTTCCAACTTTTCTTTTTTGTTTCAGTTAGCCTGTTATCTCAAAAACATTTGATGATTAAAGGTGCAAATTAAAATATGCATGCTCTCCAAATGCTATTAAAAAGTTCATATATTAACTTTTAAAATTGCATAAATCTGTAACCAAAAAAAGTTAAAATGAAAAATGTAGACAACAACAAAAAAAAGTTAAAATAAATGAAGTCTTGTGAAAAAATTGTGATATGATTTTCTGTTTGCAGGTGGCTTTATTCTAATTAAGATTAATTCAAGATGAGGACTTGTAAAGATACATATCTACAGGTAAGAGATAACCATTTTACCTACAGGAATTGTAAATGGAGGAGCTAAAGAGAAGCTGCTAAAGAGTAAAGGACTTGGCATTTGAAATGCAGAAAAAATAAAACTATTTTGAGGTATCAATAGGCAGAAGGGTATTTATTGCAGCACTGTGTATAAAAATGCCTGATTTTCTAGGTAGTTAAAAATCTCTCTTTGCTTTGTAGGTCAGATCAATCATAGCCAAGTTCTTGTTATAAGCAGTCAGATACCACCCACCATCTGAACTGATATAGAACATTGTTTTTCTCTGTACCTCTTTGTATCCATCTTTTATTTAATCTTTCTTTTAGCATGGGTCAGTTTGAAAAACTGAAAATGATCACTAGAAATAAAGACTCTTTTAAATGTTGGATAACTAAGGAAGGAACAACACTAAGACGGTAAAGTTTAGTGGAGAGCATAAAATTGAGAAATATTTAATTTGCAGAATGATAGCTATTTTATTATTAGAATATTAGGCACTTAAACAATCTAAACTTTATTTTTATAACAGAAACAAATTATCAGGGAAAAAGTTGTTTTTAGGAATTTATTATTTTTTTAAAAAAAGCAACTTCCATGGTTTGTCATTGTACAAATTTTCCCAGTCTTCTGAAACATGGTACAGTGATAACTGAATTTTTTATAACAATGACTCAGAGCACAAGAGATCCATAACTGTCTTCTGAATTCTCACAGAAAGAATTAAGAGTTAGAAGAAGAGTTTAATGTTAAGTGTATTGAAAAAAATTCATATTCTAATTCTTTTAAATTGGTTATTCAAGTATGATAATATAATAGAGCTCAGATAACTAGAAAAGGCAATTGACTAGAACACTCTATTTCCACCTGGTGTGCATTAAGAGTTTTTATTGTATATATTTTTATATAGTTTTAAACTAATTCAACCCATTTTACACAGCATTAACTGTTTTTATTGAGTTGGCACTGGGCTGAAACTGTTGCTTGTTACCGTATACATATATATATATTTTCTAGTTTTTTTAGGGATTTCCCTCATCTGACACAGTATCTAGACTTTAGTGTGTCTACTGAGATGTTAAGATCATCTCTGCCCATTCTAGTGATGTTTCTGATGAGGTACCCATAGCCAGGTATCCAAGACTACTAATTTATCTGCCAGCTCTGTTCTTGACCTTGGTAAAAGAGAAACCTGTGTCTCACTGGAGTATGTGCCAACTTCCAGGCCAGAAACTGTGAGCTGGTCAAAGCAGAAGGGACCATGGAACTCAAGGTTCTTATTAATGCTGTGCAAACAAGGGTTTCGTCCTTTCATTAACTGTTTGTACATTTATAAAAGCAATACAGTCATGGAAAAAACCAACAAGCACAGCTTGGTAGAATAACCTGCCATGAAATATCATTGGCTTTATAATAATTTACTACAACTGTTCTTATTCACACTGGATAGGAAATGCTTCCATCTAACACGTGGAACACAAATATATACAACGAAAGGCTGGGTTTTAGCAAAAAACAAAACAAAACAAAACAATAAAACCAACAAATTTCACAAGGACCATAGCATGGGGGTGAAAAAATTATTTTGTGCAGTTTCTTGATCACAATCATATGTCTGCTGCCTTTTACAGAGAGTGACACAAGTACTGATGGATATTATAAACCCATTAATGCACTTTCCTGCCTCTAATAGCTCCTGCTATTAAAATATTTCCTTGTTCATACAGTATAGAAGTTTCTCTGCAACTGTAATTCTAAATGACTAGGGGTGACCTGATGAGTCACCTTTAAGGACAAACCCTGCTAATCCTTTCCATATTCATCATGTATTTGCAGTTCCCAATTTCATCAAAAAGTCCACCAAAACATCTTGGAAACTGTACAGGGCTTCTGATTGATGTGCTGTGGAGATCCTGAATGCTGATTCTCACTGGATGCCCACCATTTTGCTGTACAACAATCCTGGCATCTTGGCTTGACCTTCCTTATGCCACAGTGAGTCATGCTGCAGTGGGGAGGGGTGGACTGTTTTGTACTGCCAGCAGCCAAAACAGTTGCCTTAGGCTCTACAGTGTGAGCCTGGGGAATCCATTTTCCTATGGAATGATTTTCTGGAGTCCAGAAGTGTCACTCCAAGTGGTCAAGACATTCTGGCCCCTGCTTTATCAAGGACTACACTAAAGAAGAAGCTTAGTGTTCTATGAATAGATAATACCAGCCAAGCTGGGGGGCAGTTGAGAGAGGTTGCTTCATAAATTGTGGAAGCCATCTCTGATTTTAGTTTTATGAGACATCTGGGAGATTATCTGGAAGTGGCAAACTGGAGAAGAGCTAGGTCTGAAATATGCTTGGAGAACTGTCAATTTGGACTTGGCACTGCAGATTTAATGCCTGCGGTCTTGTACTAAGGCACTCTATGTAGCTGTTTTCTGCTGACTGTACTTTTCATGCCCAAGGGCTTCCTCATTCTCCCACATGTTTGATTCTGATTTCTAAAGTAGGGCTGGCAATTAGGGTTCATCTTTCTCTCAGTTCTGGGTGTTGAATGGCTCTTTGGGGTCATGATTTGAGGATTCCTTGGGAATTGTGTTGTGATTGATGAGTCTGCTCTGGTTACAAGATCTGGTGTTGATGGAATGCATGCCAGGTACTAAGTCCTTGTTCTATGAAAGGGGAAAGAATTAGATTGTCATGATGAGTTCTTGAAGGATTTTGAAGATGAAGCTCAAAGCACCAAGCTTAGAAAAAAAGATTTAAGAATTTAGGTAGTTTGGGAGAAAAATATTGAAGAACTGTAGAAACCTGGAGGGGGAAATAATTTTGAAGCAGCTGATGCAGCATCCCTGGGTGATAAAGCCCTGTGTTGAGAAAGTAATTATAGGGCTTACTGATGACAAAAGAGTGAGAAAGTCTTCCAGGAATTGTAGTGGAGGGCTCCCAGGTATAGTGGGAATTTCAGGCAGAGCATCTGTGTGTTGCGCATCGGGTATTTCCCTTGATTTTTGTGAGTATGTAGAAAAGCCAAGGTGAAATATATTTGTACCTACCACACATATCTCTTTTGGGGTTATATCAGAGACTTGGGGACAGTTTCCTTATTATGTCAAAATGATTGTCTCCCATGTCTACCTAGGAAAGACTCTGGTGCACAACTTTATCAAAAAAGAAAGAAAAAAAAGTTGAGAAATTGTATGATAGTGCTAATGACATCATTTTGGGGAGGTCAACTCATTTTTGTATTGGAAAATGGGTCAGTCATATTTCAGTGATTTAAACCGAACCACATCTTGATTCTTCACCTGAATCATTAACAGGTTGTTCTTTGTCAATGTTAATGTCTGTTGGGCCATAGCCAGTCACCTCTACCTGCTGATGGCCTGTGGGTTTCAGAAAATATCTGATGTGTCCATCAATACCCTCCATGCCAAGCACACATCTGATTTCACTTACACAGCAACATGGCAACGTACCTTTTTCCATCAGTGGACACTTGCTCTCCTCCTCACTGGGAAACTGGGAGAATTTGAAAGAAAAATAAGGCACACTCCAGGAGAGCATGCTTCTGGATACCAATCTGATGTTGAGTTTCTTGCCACAATGGGAAACTTAAGTTTTCATGAAGTTGTAGGCAAAGGATTTCCACTTTTCTAGATGAGGACTCCTTGATGCCTAGGCCCAGGGCCTAGCATAAGAGTGGAGGAGAGAAGGCATTAAGAAACCCAACAATGTTATTTCTTATCCAACTCTGCATTTCACCTTCAGAGAAAAATTATTTTCTTGGTCTTCTTGAGACACAATCCCATTTACAGCATATCAACAATTTCACTTTCTCTGGAACTTTCTAGAGGTGATGACTGATTGGTTGACTAGAATTGTGACTGTAGTTGCCTCATTATTTGTTTTCAAGCATTTCATGATTTCTGTTTCTTTCTGCTGATCACAATTGTTGGTATACTGGTATTACAAACCAATTTTAATGTGTGTGAAGGGCAGTGGGCTTTACCACCACTCATTTCCAAAGCAGAAGTCTCCTCTAACTGGAAAAACTTGTTCTAATACCACAGAGGAGACTCCTCCCCAAAGTTCTGAGAACCCAAAGCATGACCTTTGGGTTTCAGACAGAGGGCCTAGGAGGGGGTCGAGAGGGAGGTGGAGCCCTGTTGGGAGGTGGAGCTTGAGGAGGAGGGGGGAGGGTGGAAGGTGGGG
>NW_004567132.1:13304998-13316270 GCF_000260355.1 Condylura cristata | reverse complement strand
GGGCAGTGGGGTGCAGGGGGTGGAGGAGTGTAGATGGGGGCGGGAGGTGGCGAGGTGGTATGGTAGGAGTTGTTGAGGGGGTACTTGGCAGGCTGGTTGTTCTTGACTCTGGTGAAGTTGATACAGCGCCCCTGGAAGAGAACCAGAGAGGATACATGAGCTGATGATTGCAGTGGCAATGCCTACAACAGGGCAGGTGGGAAGTGGGGTGAGTGGCTTTAAAGAAATATGTAGAAAGTGAACACTTTATGACAATGCTCTACTGGTATATAGTAGAACTTGATAGCAAATAAATCCCATATTTCCTTTTTTCTGGGCTTACTGTGTTACAAAGATATTTGTTAATGTTTATTTTACCTAGTGCGTCCCTACCAAGGAGAAGGAAAAGAAGGGTAATGACCTTCCCCTAATACACAGGCTCAAGCCACATATCGAGGTCATCAAAATTAATTTCCTCAATTGCCTTGTCAGCCAAATATTATCATTAAATGTTCCATTTCATGTGAGGAAACTGAAGTTCAGGAAGGCTAAGTCACCTTCCCAAATTCACACAGTGAGGAAGAAGTATGATTGGTGATTCAAACCCAAAATAGACTCTGGAGCTATTATACCTTCAGCTATAGGATTATATTGTCCTATAAAATGGGGTCCTCAAATTTTATGAACAAAGGTAACTAATTTCTTCGGTTTTTGAATTCTTAGGCTCATTCCAGTTTATTCTGCCTACATATAATGAACACCATTATTAAAATGCAATCATGAACATAAAATTGTCATTTATTTTTCTTAAAAATTTTGTCATCCATAGAAATATACTATTAGTGGAATTTATAGTTGTTTTTTAAATTATAAATTATGAACCATTGCAACTAGTGATTAGACCTTATAGGAATTTACAGCTAAGTGATAAATTCCTAAAAACATGTTTCATCAGAGTTCTTTTTTCACTGATCATAATTTTTAAATTTTCACTTATACTTTAACTACATTATTTCAATGAGGTACTGTTTATTTACAACACTGCATGTTTTAGGGCTATAGGCTTATACCTCTTCAGATGTATGTTCCCATATCACACCTACCACCAATTGTCCTAAAATTCTCCACCATAATCCCCTCCCTACCTTCTGGTAGCCTCAATTCTGCAATCACATATCAAGGGCTTATTCTGGTTTATTTTTAGCTGTACCTTTGCTTTGTTTCTTTATATTCCACATGTAATCATCTGGTATTTGTCTTTATCCTTCTGACTTATTTCAGTAGCACAATCCTCCATTTCTGTCCATGTTGTCCCAAATAAAAAGATTTCATCTTTTTAATTAGTTGAATAATATTTCATTGTGTACATATGCTACATCTTTATTCATTCACCTGTCATGGGGCATTTAGGTTGTTTCCATAGCTTCACCATTGTAATTAATATTGTAAATAGTTCACTGTAACAGTGAGCAAGGAGTACATGTATTCCTTTGAATTAGTGTTTCAGGTAATATCTAGAAGTGGGATTGCTGGATCATATGATAGATCTTTTTTTTTTTTATATTTTGAGTAACCTTCACACTATTTTTCAAGGGGCTGGACCAGTCGACATTCCCACCAATAGTAGAAGTGTGTTCTTTTTCCTCCACACCCTCACCAATACTTTTTCTTTCTGATATTTTTGATGTGGGTCATTCTTGCAGGTGTGAGATGTTTTTGATGTGCATTTCCCCAATCAGTGTGGTTTTCATGTGCATTTTCTTAGTGATGATGAGCATTTTTCATGTATCTATCATCTATGTGTATATCTTCTTTGGAGAAGTGTTTATCTCTGCTGCCTATTATTTGATTATGCTCTTTATCTTTTGTTGAGTTGAATGAATTCTTTGAAGATCTTGGATATTAGCCAAAAGTAACTTTTTTCCATTACACTCTTGGAGGCAGTAGATTAACAACATGAGCTTCTCTTATATTGGGTGACAAATGAATCTGTTTTCTGTATTGTCATAAATATAGTAAATTGGGGTGACTCTAAGAGGGCCTTTTGCATTTTCCTCTCGGTCCTCCTTTTGCCCCTTCAACTGCTGGTGCTGGGTAGATAATCAAAGAGGTAGCTATTTCTGCTGAACAAGACAGCTTCTGTTCCATACTCTGCTTCTGCCAAAGCTACACTATGAGCAACTTCCCTTGAATGGGCCCTGGTTGAGGGAGCTCCTCTTCTTATACCTGCCCAGATAACTGTAGGTTCTTAAGAAACATGACATGGGGACAATTTTTTTGCAAAGCAGGTGTCAATCCTGAATTCTGCTTTTTAGCAACCCTTCTTGGAATCCTGACTGGACAATGCAGAAAAGACACCTTGAACCCCCCCCACAGTAACCTCTAGAAATCTAGATTTGAAATCTAGCCCTAAGAGCTCTTTCTTTCCTATGGGCTCTCCTCTTTGCTTTCCAGAGTCCTGATCTCACCATCTTTTCTCCCTAGCAGATAATAGTAATCTCAAAAGGCACTTGGGAGCTTCCTGTCCAACACTTAGCTCTGCAAGGGACAGAGCACAGTGTTCCTCTGACTGTCTTTACTCCGTTGTATTTACCATAGAACCCTCCTTTCTTGTCTGGGCAGAGTACTGGTCATCTTTGTGTGGTTCTGGCCTCCCTTCAAAACTCCCCAAGTTGGTGGGAGCATCTTATTGTTCTCTCTCTTATGTGTCTTGCATACCAACAGAATCCCTCTACAAGGGAGTTGAGGTGAAGCCTTACTTCTCTAGGACTGCACTGTCCCTTTCTCCTTCTGTTTTTTTTTTTTTTTAACCCAATAAAGTGCAGCATTACGGCTAGGGTAGGATGTGGACATTTCTTGGCTTCACTCTCACCTTGGACACCAACTTGCTGGTGTCAAATCTGGATGGGTTATGTCCAGAAGTGCTATAGTTTCTATTTCCAGGTCTTTTGAAGAAGTCTGAGGGGGAATGCATATGTGAACTTGAAGGACCAATTAATTACCTGCAGACATGAGGGAACTACAAATGTGTGATTTGAGCTGAGAGCCACAGCAGGGACTTGATGCACATTTGTGAGAAGCATCAGGTACTGAGCAACCCACTCCTCACAGGTAAACATCTCACTCATTCTTCAAGTCATAAGTTACTTTTCCTCTACATATCTTTCCCTGATGACTCCAGTCTTTCTATCCTTGCTACTCGGCACAATTTCTTCTCTAGCTGCTGTCTGTACAGCACACTGAATCCTGCATGCTATAGTTATTTGATCTGTAAAAGCCTTACCTTTACAGTGGTCTTATTTTGCATCACTGTGCCACAGCTGTGAGCCTTATGAATGCCCTTTATGGCAGGGACTCTTGGTCAAAGTTGATTTACTTGAAGCCACTTTGAAACTATAGGGCCTTGGGCAGTATTATTTATGAACTGAAATTGCATTTACAATACATAGAATTAGCCAGAGAAGCGTGACAAGGGGGAGCCAAGCATTAATGGACTGCAAGTTGTTTAAGAATTACAGTGCTATATTTAGATGCCAGCTCTCATTTTCTCTGAGCTTGTGTTTCATGAGATTGAACTGGGACCTAATGTTACTAGGTTTTGATTTGGGGTCCACTTCTGCAGAAATAAGTTACTATTGGATATCTTCTCCAGAAATCACATATTGTGTTCAAGCTTTCATGTGTAAAGTTGATTTTGTAACCCAGTACTGTAAATTCCATGTTGTCCAGCTGCCCTATTTTACAGCTTTATAAATCTAAGCCTTGGTTACAGTTTATTTATATCTGGATAAAACTCTTTCCTGCAAGATGTTAGAATCCTAATCATTACCATCTGTGATAAATTCCTGTAATGGACAATGCAGAGTTGGGTTTACTGTACTACATATTCTGCTGTTCGTTCCTAGACATGCTAAGTCAGACCAAGAGACTCAAGAGATTAATTCCCTTTAAAGATGAAGGATAATTCCAATTCTGGAGAAGCAGCTGCTAGTGTCTGGTATCAAGGCCCCATTTGGCTGTGTTTTCCTTTCTCCCTCCCCATAGGGATCAGTGAGGGTGGGCTAGGGTGAGATGAGGTCCATTAATCCAGAGATTTGTTTATTTATTTTACATAATTGTAACTCTTACTATGTTTACCAGATTTTTTTTCAGAGACAGTTAGAAGCTCCCAGCCTTCCTATTCACAACCCATGTTAGAATCCCAAAAGGTCCTCAGAATAGAAGATGAGCTCTTACATCGCCTGCTGCAGATGGAGTTAAAGTGGGTGGTGGGAGCAGATCCGGGAATGAGGTGGGAGGAAGACCCTCCAGCTGCCACCTTTGTCTCTCTGCCAAAGCAGCTGAAGGATGGGGAAATTTGGGGAAAGGCAAGGGCTGCATTCCTATGGTCAGTAACACCAAGGGATGTACCCACAGTTCTGCTCAGAGCACTGGGCTGTGGCTTTATAGATCCCTCGTCATCAGAGCTGAGTATAACAGCCTAGAGCTTTCAGTAGGCAGCCTGTGGGGAGGGGGGCTGGTTCACTTTTTTTGCCACATCCCTGCTGTGTGACACCCCCACCATGTGTTGTGGAGTGGGGATGCTCATACCACCTGCCACTTACAGTCATTACGAGGATTACTTAATCAGTGTTAGTGAAATCCTTGGAACTGTGCCTGGCACATGGTGTTTAGTAGGTGAATTTGAGTCTAGATGGGGTAATGTGCTCAGACACAATAATGACATTGTCGTGGATAAGGTGATTTGGAAGTAGTATCAGGTTTTCTGACTCCTAGTTTAGTGCTTTCTAAGTGAGAGGCAGGCTAGAGTCTCTGTATCCCACACCTGGCCTCCATAATGAAACTGGCACAGGAAAAAAGCCCTGTAAGTTGGACATGTTATAAGACCAGCCCTCCAGAGCCACTCTCTTGTGCCCCCCTTTCTATCCTCTCATTGCTACAGAATTCCTGCAACTTATTCTTATAGGACTTCCCACTGTGCTTTACACACACAATTGACTGACCATGCATTTACACATATTTATTGTCCTGAAAAAAGGTGCAGACTTGGTATAAATGAATCCTTGGGGTCGGTTACAGTAAGAGGCAATTAGGACTTCAGGGAGGGGTGTGGCTACAAATTAAATTCTTAAACCTGGAGCCAGAGGAGCCAACACAGCACTGTAACACTTAGACCATATAATTGGCCTAAAGATCACTTTACACGACATCATTTTTTGCTTGCAAGGGGATAATAGAAAGGCCAGATGTTCTCAGTGTCATATCTGCCAAAAACTCTGCACCAGTGTTTAGTTAAAAGGTTGCTAGGATGATTGCTGCTCTCTTGTATACTGATATTCAACAAGCCAGTTAAATTCTTTGCAGTATTGTTTTTTGGTGATTTGATTCTGATCCAAGATTAGGCTTTGACCTCAGTTTACCTCAGCTGCTTATTTACAAAAATGAAAATAGTTATTTCCACACATGAACAATAAGATACTCTGGTTAAATTCTAACAAGAAAATGTAATAATATCTCCTGCTAGGTGGTGATTTAGCAGGATGCTAGGTGACTTTCTTCCTAGCTAGTAAGTGCCGTCATGATTGAGTTGAATCTTCTAAGAAGAGTATTAGAAACTCCAGGGCACTATCGTCTTTTTTATTTATTAAAACCATATGGACCTACGTATTACTATCTTCACTGTGTAGCAATGAGTCCGAAGACTCAGATTTATTAAAATTAGACGACCAAGATTACATTGCACATAGTTTGGTGAAGTAGGATTAAAAGCAGCTCTGCTTGTCTTAGGCTTATAGACCCTTTCCCCTGTATTATTCTGATTACAGTATATAATTGACTAACCATGCAAATAATTCCCTAAAGCACGGATAGTTGGTATAATACAATATAGCATTTGCTATAATCCATCAGCTCTTGACATAGCTATCAAGAGATCTTTCCAGAACATGAGTCTGGTCAATTTAAAGTCAAAATCCTTCAATGGCTTCCCATTGTCTTTAGAATAAAATCCAAATGCCTCCTACTAACATAAGCCCTTTGTGATCTGGTCCTTGTTCACTCTTTGAATTAATTCTTTGCCTTTTATTGCAGGATGTCCAGCCTGGTCACCCTAAGCCCTCCACTTATATTTGTTAGTACTCTTCTCAGTATAACATTGCCCCTGGTGAGCATCTCTGCAGCAGCATTTGAGTCTTTTGAGTTCTTTATAGAAGCACTAGGTTCAAATCTAAGTTGGAGTTCAACAAATACTCTCAAATGCCTGAGATGGGAAATCTTAGAAAGCTCAGATATTCCTTGCAAGTTTAGTTTCTTAGAGAAGAAGGGACCATGCACTCCTGATGTGAGTTTAGGTCTCCATAGTCACTCCCTCATGGTATCTTGGCACCTTCTAGGCTCTTAGAGGAAGAGTAAGTAGCAGGATCCAATGTGCTGACCTTGACTTCCACGTGGAAATTCTGAGAAGTTATCTTTACAAATACGGTTTTTGGTTACTTTTGATTGATTTAGCAAAAGAATTGTTCCTCAACAAAATTCTCTGTCTAAATTGGCGGTGCCACACACAGAAGCAATTTGGTGTAATCAGGATAATAGATCTTGCTGATGTACTTGTGCCTTCTTCCCAGTCTTGAACTACAGACTCTGATGGTCCATGGAGAAGAGAGGCAGGCAGTTGGAGCTGTGGGGCTGTGATCTGCCCTGTGGGTCAGTGCTGGAGTTTCTACCTCCCAATCTGCCACTCTCACACTCTGTGAAACCCTGAGTAGTCACTTCTCTCCATAGGTCTTAGCATCTTCTTCTGTCAATAAAGTTGTGACACTAGCTAGATGATGTCCAAAGGTCTTTCATCCCCAACATTTTATGGTTCCATCAAAATTTGAATTGCTTTGGAACCTTTCCCTCAAATATTTGAATCTGAATTCTTTTGGGGTTGCCAGTTTGCACATCTTTTTATACTTAGTTCATATAATTTTTTTTTGTATTGCATATTTCCCAGTTGGTCATTAGATTTCTAAAATATTAATAAACTGGAAATTTAAAATTGAACTCTGCACCTACCACTCTTTTGTGACTAGGGTAAGGGCTTGAGTTAGTCTGTGAGTTGTGAAATTGGGTGTGTGGAATGACAGGGGAGATGCGAGAAGAGCTGTGGGCTTGTGTGTAAGACGTGCCAGTGGTGAGCTCATGTGTGCTGAGTGTTATAAAACATCTGTTTGGGTATCAGGCATGCTCAGTGGAGAGGGAGCTGGCCTTTGGACATGGTTTAAAATATGCCAGGGCTCCCACAATTATACCAAATAGTTTCCTATGAACAGAGGTCACTTAAGGAAATTGGATTTCACAGGAAGAATACTAAAATAATCAGATGGAAAGAGTATAATAGGTATGCCATGCTTCTTCAGACAAATACCTTTTCTCTCTGGCCTAGTTCTCTTATTGATTATCTTGTTTGGAAGGCTGTAGGATTACTCAAGTTACAAATGAATTAGGTTTCTGAAGTTTGTTCTAAGTCAGTTATTTAGAATTAGAAGCACAGGTTCTCACTTGTAAATGGGGCTTGGTTCTCAGTTGGACCTCAAAAGCTAATTGGCATATTGAAGACAATTGATATAATCCTGCTGAATTTGTGCTATTCTGATAAATGAGACACGTAAACAGGGGGTTGATGGAGGTCTATACTGGAAGATAATAGTGCTCTGTCCTGTCTATGATTTCTTCATTTAAGTAATTTAAGCAAGTCATCCTTTTGACAAATGATTTTTGAGTGCTGACTATTTCCTGGACATCTTATAAGGTGCTGCAGACATTGTCGAACAACCAAAAACATCCCTACTGTCATAAAGAATACAGTCCAAAGATAGAGAAAGATAGTAGTCAAGTGATCCCTCTAAGCAAAACCCCTAACAACCATACTGTGGTCTGTGATGCTGGCTTTGGCCATAGTTGATTACTCAGTGGTGCATACCTAGCCTGATTAGCTAGGCTGGTCAGGTTCTTTCTTCTCTGAGTTTGGAATTACAGCTGAGTTACAGGCAGTGGATTAAGGTTGATCCTTTGAGTAGAGGGGATATAAGTAGAAACTGGGCTTTGGTCATCTTCTGCCATGACCAGGAAACATAGTATTCTGATGTATCTCTTAAATACCCATCATATTCCTTCGCTTCTCCCTATCTTGTTGTCTATCTTCTATTCTTGGGGCTGCTAAGCCAACCAGTCTTGTTGCCACCAGTCTTTCTCTTTTTCAGTGATATTTTGGTTTCCAAAATATAAATATACATATAAACAAGATGTATATGCACATGTATACATCACATTTATGTATGCGACTATGTATATATCCACAGCCACATAGTCAGTTGTTTTCCTGCTTAAACTTGTCAATGTTTTACTACTTTCTGTAGAAAAATACCCAAGTTCCTTAGTACATACTGACCTCTGCTTTTTTTTGTTTCTGCCATCTCACTTCCTTTTCGTTCAGCTCTACATTTCAGCTTTGGTCCACCATTGATCACAGAGCTACCATGACCTGACTTTTCTTTTGACAGCATTCACAAAATGCCACAGAGACACACTTCGTGCTTTCTCCCCCTTTCCCAAAGGTGGAGTTCAGGATAAAGGGAAGGGTGTGTTGTGAGTGTTGATGATACACTCCTTCTCAACTTCCTTTTCTTCACTCAAGCTTGTCCCATCTATAAATCACATATAATAGCCCGCCTTTTGTGTGCTGTTCATGGCAAAGGATCCAAGGTCAATCCTTTCAGTTCTTTGACTCATTTTGCTGACACACATGCTGGCATTCTTTCTATAATAACTTCTTTCTTTGCCAAACTGAGGGTAAGATGAAAGCACAGAGGAAATGTTTGGTAACAGGAGGAAATTTAAAAAATGAAAGAGTAGAATTAAAAATAAGACATCTCTAGTAGGATATGAGGAGATGTATGATTTGTTGAGAATTAGTACAGAGCTAAGACTTACTTAAAAACAAAATCTATTGGTATTTCTTCTTTAGAAAAGTGTCTTTTTAGTTTTTCTGGCCCATATTAAAAAAACTGGCAACAACAAATGCTGGCGAGGATGTGGAGAAAAAGGAACCCTCTTACACTGCTGGTGGGAATGCAAATTGGTTCAGCCACTATGGAAAGTTGTGTGGAGGATCCTTAAAACATGAAAAATTGATATACCATATGTTTCAGCGATCCATGGGAATGGAATTCTGTGAACTCAAAAGGACACAGAAATGCTAATTTGCAGGGAAAGCTGCACTCCTGTGTTTATTGCAGCACTATTTATAATAGCTAAGATATGTAAAAACCTCAGTGCCCCCACACAGATAAACAGATCAAGAAGATGTGATATATATATATACACAATGGAATACTATTCAGTGAGCAACAACAACAACAACAAAACTCATGCCATTTGCAGCTATATGGATGGAACTAGAAGGGATTATACTAAACAAAGAAGAAAAACATCTGATGGCCTCACTTATAGAGGGATTATAGGAAAGCAAACAGAGGACCAGGACAAAGATAAAACTTGTAGGCAAACCATATATCTGAGGCATATAGCAATGGGGGAGGGAATCACAGGGGTCAAAACAGGGGAAGGATGAGTATGATGAGTACAAGGAACTATGTCGATGGTCATGGGTCCTGTGGTAGGGGGATGATTATGGGGTCTACACCTGATGGGAAAAATCAAATATTGTACAAAAATGAACACTGATGTAAGAAAAAATAACAAAACCACCCTACACTTTAAATTATTTTGCTTAAAATTCTACTTTTTCTTTGGGAAAAGTACACACAGGAGAGAAAAGTTTTAAATTGTAGCAAAGTTGACACTTTTTATGCTTAACCTTTTAGTGTTCTCTCTCTCTTTCTCTCTCTCTCTCTCACACACACACACAAAGTAATGTATAAATTTATAAAAATAGCATCATTCAGCATCACAGTTTTTTTTAAAAAACAATAGGTTGTGACCATTTTCCCCCGACATTTCATTGGGTGTGTGATCTATCATATGAAAATACCAACTGCAGTTTTTACATTCCTTATTGGGCATGAAGAGTCCATTTACTGTCTACCTTCTAATTACCCCACCATTTCTAAAATAATTGTTGAAATATTCTACGATCAATTGTTAATTTTTGATTATGGATTTTGTATCTAATTTCATATGTGAGATTTACTGTTTTTTGTTGTATACTGTTTTTCTCATTAAGATTATGTTGACTTCACATAAGAAATTGGGAAGATTTTCATATTTTAATATACTCTATTTCTGAAGTAGTATCAAAGTTATTTGTTCATCAAAACCATGAGAAAATTCTCTCAAAATCTGGAAATGCTGTTTTTCTAGAGCACAGCTCTATAGTGACTTTAGAAGTTTTTGCTATAAGTATTGATCTATTCAATCTTGTGCTTTTTCTTGAGTTCATGTCGATAATTTACCAATGATTTTCTTAGAAAATCATTCATTTCATCAAGATTTTTAAAATTCTTAGTTAAACAAATATCTTTATTTGCAAGTTGTCCTATCTCTTTTGCCATTAATATACATCTATACTGGTTCTGACTTTTTTTGACTTTGTAAGATTTATCAATGATGTTGTATTTCCAACAAAAAAAATTAAGCTTTCTCAGTTCTGCTATTTTTGCTTTGCTTTCCTCAATAAGTTCTTATATTCAGGTTCATTGTTTTTGCCTTCTGTAGATTAGTTTATATTCTTTTCTAAGCTTTAACTGAATGCTTAGATCATTTATTTTGCTTTCTCTTGTTTAATAATGAAAAAATTGAAGGCTATGATTTTCACCAAATCCCCATATACTTTTTACTGTGGCTTTACAACCACCATATTATTATTAATTTCTAGAATTTTAGTAATTACAGTTTTGTTTTTTCCTTAAACAGTAATTTGTGAGAGTATTTTAAAATTTCTAAGTACTTAAAAAAATGTTTCATATTCTATTGCTAACTTCCAGTCAATTTTTTTTTGGTGTTATGGTGGGAAATTGTGGCTTCTCCCTTTTCAGGTTTTCTTTGTTACCTACTATGTAGTCAAATTTTACAGATTTTGAAGCTAATACGAATTCTCTATTTGATGGGTGCACTATTAAACAAATTTTCATTAATAATTTTGATTTGATTAGTTAAAACCTGTTTTATTCATTCATTTGATCTGCTCAATCTATTGAAGTCTAAGGGTGGTGTTGACTTTCTGACTAGACCCCCACCTGAATTTTCTTAAAAGAACCATCTGCTGGTGCTGGGAAAACTGGGAAGCTACATG
>NW_004567132.1:13257795-13303913 GCF_000260355.1 Condylura cristata | reverse complement strand
CACATGGGTGACTTGGTGATGGGAAACCCGCGGGGATTACAATTGAGATGGAAAAAAAATGTACAAAATGATGTAAAAATAAACTGTTATATATAAAAAAAGTACCATCTGCTAACCACTGTACTTGGTGCATAACCTCTCATATTTTAAAGAATTCTATTTTTACTTTGCTGCTTAGGCCACTGGACCATCCAAGAGTAATAGGGAGGCACCCTATCTCAGGTGGTCTAGGCAGAGAGAATTTCTTCTGTTCAAAGAAGTCTCTTGTCCTATTGGGAAGATCACCAAAATGGCTACCATCACCTTCCCTTCTGTGTGTATGGGTCACTCCCCCAAGAGGAGAAGGAGTCTGTTCCTTTTCTCCCTTAAATCTGGATTGGTTTGTAATGGTTTTAAATAATGGAATAGAATAGAAGTGTTGTAATACTAGCTGTCAGCCTGACTTTAAGAGGCCTGGAAGTTTCTGTTTTCTGTTTTTGGTGTCCTGCGCCTCCACATAAGAAGTCCAGGTTACTCCACTGTTGAGATGAAGGGATACTGAACAAAAACAAGTGGGTGAAGATGTCTTCTTGGCTATCAGTCCAATCAACCTCCCAGTGATTGCTAACGTAACTACTACCTGACTGCAACCTTCATCAGAGACCTCAAGTGAGAATTGTGCAGCTGAGCCCAGTCACCCCACAGATCTGTGAGAAAACAGCAAGCTGTTTTAGCTCTGTGCTTTGGAGTGGTTTACTATTGAACAATATTGAAACAAGTAGAAACTCATTTCTAATAGGGTCATTTTGGGTTTGTGGAACTGAGTCTAGGAGTTTTTGTAGTTTTCCCTCTTTTTGAGGATGCTTATACTTGGCACTTGGCACCCTTCCCAAAGACACTGGTAAGGATTCAGGTCTGTGCTCTTCTCATTGTCTGATTGGCTAGAAATTCTTATCACTAGACTCTAAGGCCTCCAGAAGCAAGATAAGATCACTGATAAGAGAAAGGAAATGTTAGCCTTTACTATTAATTATAAAGCTCAGTCTGTTTTGGTGATGAGAAAAGGCTGAACTGGGAGAGGATTGGGAAAGATGTTGCAATATTGAAAATGTTTTGCCTAATTACAAAAAAAAAACCTTCATTAAAAAATTTATAAATAAATTTTATTTATGCAAGCTTACTCATGTGAGCTTGAGACATCCTATCACTCACCCCTTTGCTGCCAGTGTGTAGCTCAAGGCTGTAAAGTCTCCTGATTCTGCAGCTAAGCAAAACACATGCTCAAATTGTCATTCTGACCTGAAAGTCTTAAAACAAAGATTTTAACATGTACTCTAACAGAGAGGAATCAGTAAAATAAAGTAGTCTTGTCACCCAAATGGGGAGAGGGGTGAATAAATTCACCTTACATGAAAATCTGCAAAGTGACCAAATCTAACCAATGCCTAAGTTACAAGTAGTGACTTGTCATACAAATGAATGCATTAGTAAGTCCAAGTTGAAGGTCAACATATGTAGTAGCCAACACACGCAGAAACACACAAGATGACACAAGAAACTGTTTTACAAATGAAATGTTACTATTTGATGCTTAAAGCCTTTTCTTAAGTTTCATCATTATATGAAACCATGGCATGTTATAACTAGTTATAACAAATCTTAAGAACAAAACCAGAGACAGAATAGAACTGGAGAAAGTAGATTATTGGAAAAGTGATCAAGTGTCAAAGCACTATCAATGGGGACTGGCTCTATAAATTCAGACCTTTTAAGGAAGCAAGAGATGTCATGGATGGTACACTTCAGAGGTAGAATTAGTTGCAAAATATTTGTTGACTCAAGAAAAAGCTTCTTGATGATCTTGAACTATCTGACCCAGCATTACTTACCTTAAGTATTGTTTCTTTCTTTCTTTCTTTCTTTTTTTTTTTTTTTTAAGATTTCTTTATGTATGCATACAGAACCGGGGTATAGGAGAGACCTATAGGGGCAGTGAGAGGATTCACCAGAGACAGAGTGGGGAGCAGAACAGGAAGACCAACGAAGTACACTGCTGAGGGGAGCAGCGGGTGAGACAGGAGAGGTCTGCTGTGCCATGTGGTTCACCTCCCGGCTGGGGGATCGAACTCACACAAGCGGCTGCAACTAGCTTGGAGTGCTGCGCTCTAACCTGTTGCGCCATCAGGGAGGGCCCCAAGTGTTGTTTCTTAATTGTGCTTTTTCTCAAAACCAGCCAGTGGGACTGACCACTGACATCCAGTCTAGTGCACACTCCATAGGTCCTGTTAAGCAGGATGAGTCTGCCATTTTGGATGGGGCTCAGTAATAGCATAACTTAATGCACTTTTCTAAGGTTTACAGAAACACTGTGGCATGGTCATGCTGAGTGAGTGGAAGTCTCACTCAGGATAAACTAATAATTTTATTCAGAATCTTTTTCCCTCCTCTTGTTTCTCCCAGTTAACAATCTTGAGAATAATTCTCCTGCCCTTGTTCATGTCCCCAGTCAAATGACTCTGGCAAGTTAGAATGATCATTATGAAAGTCTTTCTGTTTATTATTTTGTGTATGTTGAAGTATCTGCCTTAAAAATTGATTCCAGAAGACTAAACTTGGCTAAGAGCATGAGTTAATTTGGATATAAAAGTGTACATTTTTAATAAAATCACTTATTTTCTAGTCCAATCTCATCCTACTCTATATAGTCAAAGTTCATGGATAAAGGTTTGTTTTCTTCTTCTGTATAACGTGAGGAATGTCTTCTTTAGGATGAGTCTTTTTCTGATGCTTATAGCTATCAAAGTACTTTCCCCAAAAGTAGAGATAACATTAACAAAAACAACAGCAATAACCAGTTTTTGCTTTTATGATTATTATCACTGAATTGCATCTTAAGAGTTTATGTGCCTTTAAGGCTTGGGGCTAGTTGTTTCTCATGCAGCATTCCATTTTGTCTTCCTAATAGTTGATTTATATTATTACACTGATTCAAAAATATAGAACTAGGCTCAGAAAGGATAAGTAATTTGACCAAGGCCTCCAGGCAAGTAAATGATGGAGCAGAGATTTAAATCCACATCTGTTTAACTCTGAACTCTTAGAGCAATATGTGCTTCTATTTTTTTCCCCCACAGCATTCATGCCCAGGCTTCATAACAACTGAAGATTTTAAAGTACAATGTATATCTTCCCTCTCCATTTACAAGGCAATAAAATGATTTGTGTTTTAAGAAAACTACCCAGAGGAAAAGAGCAAACCTTTCCTGGTTTTACCACTGGTTATTTTCAAACTGTCTACACACTGTTTTTATTTTTATTTTTATTTTTCCTGTTTCAGATCACTCATTCAGATAATCAGATCAATGTAAACATAACTTTGGTCTTAGGAGAAGTAGTGATATAATTTAATGTTTTATTTTAAATTTCAAATTAAACTAATTAATTTTTAGTATTTTTTCTCAAGTTTTATTGTCAATTTTGTCAATTGTTTATGTATCTATATAATTTGGGAGTACAATTTCACCATACCATATGTGTTCATGCTTCTTTTACCCTCTACCACAACGCAGGGCCAACACCCTATCAACTTCCCTCCCTTACCTCTTCCTTCATCGCCCCCCCTCCCAACTCCATGTGGTAGTCAGTGTATTTTTCACATAGGCTAAGATAATTTTTGAAGTGTTTTGCCAGTTTGTTCTCTTTGGTTATTTATATTCCACAAATGAGTGAAACCATCTTATAAGTGTCTTTTACTTTCTGGCTTGTTTCACTTAGCATGATCATCTCCAGATCTTCCTATTTTATCGCAAAAGGCACTATTTTATCTTTTTAAGTAGCTGAGACTGTTCCATGGAGTACATATGTCACAATTTCTTTATCTAGTTATGTGTTAATGGATATTTAGGTTGGTTCCATGACTTGATCAATGTGAATAATGCTGCTGTGAACATAAGCGTGCATAAATCTTTTCCTGTTAGTATTTTCATATTCTTTGGATAAATACCTAACAGTGGTATTACTTGATCATGTTTTTTTTTTTTTAAAAGATTTATGTATTTATGCATACAGAACTAGGGTACAGGCCAGAGGTACAGGGGCAGTGAGAGGATTCACCAGAGACAGAGTGGGAAGTAGAACAGGCAGATTGATGAAGTACACTGCTGAGGGGGGCAGTGGGCAGGTCAGGAGAGGTCTGCTACGCCAATTGGTCACTTCCAGGATGGGGATCAAACTCATGCTGAAGTGGCTTTAGCTTCTTAGTGCTGTGCTTTAACCTGCTGCACTACCAGGGAGGGACCCAATCATGTTATTTTAATTGAAGAACTACTATCTATTTTTCACCAAATTACATTCCTGCTAACAATAGATGAATGGCTCTTTTCCTCCACATCCTTGTCAATATTTGTTGTTTCTAGTGTTTTTGATATATGACAATCTTCACTCCTGTGAAGATGTTCATTATAGTTTTGATGTGCATTTCCCTAATAATCAGTGATGTTTCATATTTCAGCACATGTGCATTTAAACTATAGTGAATTTAAGGCAAAATGAATCAATAAGAATGACTTACTTAATGGAGCTGGCCAATAGTAATACACATTTCAGAATTTGGTTTGGGTCCCAGTGCTTCCCTGTTCCCACCATTCTCTTCCAGGTTTTCATGTTTCTAGTTTTTCCTCTGAATTTCATGTACTTAGCTGATCTTCCTGGAGACTGGTCCCATTAGCTCTAGTTTCTCATCTAGTCAAAACTTGAATGTATTGCGTGCCTCCATTTTTCAGTCCTTCTCTGTGCTTTCAGTTTGACCAATCTCTATTGGATCCATGACTTTGGTATCCTATGAAGGTTTATTCCTTAAAAGATAGAGCCAAACTCAAAGATATTGTAGGGTTCATTCTAGAACACTGAAACAAAGTGAATGTTGCAGTAAAGCAGCCCCATGAATTTTTTGATTTCTCAGTGTACATAAGTTATGCTTTAAACAGAAAAACTGTTGTTTAGATCTCTGCTTTTCCAAGTTCTACCAACAGTCACCTCTTCTCATGTAGTGCCAGTGTATCTCTCAGACACCATGGTGAAGTTTGGAGTGGATGGATTTGGTTGAATTGGGTTTCTGGTCATCAGGGATGTTTTTAATTCAGAAAGTAGTCACTGTTATTGTCAACAACAAAACTCATTGACCTCAACTAGATGGTCTACATGTTTCAGTATGATTCTACCCATGGCAAATACAATGGCATAGTGAAGGCAGAGAATGGGAAGCTTGTCATCTACAGGAAGTTTAAAGTCAACCTTCCAGGACCATGAACCCACCATCCTCAAATGGGGTGATGCTAATGCTGAGTATGTTGTGGAATCCATTGTCATTTTCACTATCCTGGAGGAGGTAGAGCTCACCCAAAGGGTGGGGCTGAGAGGGTCATCTCTCTGCCCCTTCTTCCAGTGCCCCCATGTTTGTGAAGGGTGTGAGCTGTGAGAAGTATGACAAATTCCCTGAGACTGTCAGCAGTGCCTCCTGCACTACAAGCTGCCTGGTCAAGGTCATCTATGACAACTTTGGCATTGTGGAAGAACTTATGACCATGGTCCATGTCATCACTGGGAAGTTATGGTGTGATGGCCAGTGGGCTGCCAAGAACATCAAGTCTTCTACTACTCGTGCTACCAAGGCTGTGGGCGAAGTCATCCCTGAGCTGAACAAGAAGCTGACCGACAGTCTTCGATGTCCCCACCCACAGTGTGTCAGTTGCAGATCTGACCTGCCATCTACAAGAAGCTGCCAAATGTAATGTCATCAGAAAGTGGTGAAGCAGGTGTCATAGGGTCCCCTCAAGGGCATCCTGGGCTACACTGAAGACCAGATAGTGTCCTGTGAGTTTAATAGTGACACTACTCCTCTACCATTGATGCTGGGGCTGGCTTTGTCTTTAGTGATCACCTTGTCAATCTCATTTCCTTGTGTAACAATGAATTTGGCTACAGTAACATGCTGGTGGACCTCTGGTTCACATGGCCTCCAACTAGTAAGTGTCCTCAGACCAATAGCCCTAGTGAAAGGACAAGAGAAAGCCCCTTCCCCGGCTGCTGGGAGTCTTTCCAGCACTCATCCACACTGAAAGTCTCCTGCTCAGTTACAGCTTCATTCCCGACCCTCTGGAAAAGGGGAGGAGCTTAGGGAGCCCTGGCTTGTCATGTACAGCAATAAAATATACTGTACCCAGCAGAAAAAAAATCTGTTTTTCAGTATAGCTACTTTCATCAATGATATGAGCTAGATCTAATTTGCTGCAGTTCCTCCATCAGTGCTTATAGCTGTACGTTGCACTCTGATGTTACAGAGATGGCTTCTTCACTTGAATCTTATGAAACAACCTCAGCTAGCATCACACTTTTCTTGTGTAGTTTCCTCCCCCACTTCTCTCAGCCTTCCTAGAACTGAAGAGAGGTAAGACCTTGCACTGGATTAGACTTTAGCTTAAGGGAATACTTAGCTGGTTTGACCTATCCAACTTCTAAACAATTCTCTATGTCAGCAATAAGGCTGTATCACTTTCGTAGTGTTTGTGTGTTCACTAGAATTGCACTTTTCATTTCCTTCAAGAAGTTTTCTTTTATATTCACAGCTTGTATAATTATTTGGTATAGTTTTCAGTCTGGCTCAGCTCTGACATGCCTTTTTCACTTAGCTTGGTCATTTCTAGCTTTTGATTTAAAGAGACATGAGACTTGGCCTTCCACTTGAAGACTTAGAGGCTATTTCAGGGCAAATAGGTCTAATTTCAGTATTGTTGTATCTTAGGGAATAAGGAAGAATGAGAAAATCGAAGGATGTATAAGTACCTATTTTCTGGCTTGGGAAGAACAGTTTGGGAATATAAGTTGCTAGGTAAAAAAGTGTCATCTTCTTGCTCATCTGATTTAGGACTGATTTCCTGTACTGTCCGAAACAGAACAAAGCACAGACATTTACCTCCTGACTTCATAGGAGGTATGGATTTGAAGTCCTCCAAGATGCAGATATATACACTACCAAGTTCTTTTCCTCTTAGAAATATGAGGAAGGCAGGTTTTCCAAAGCACTCTGATCTCCGCTGGACATAAGCAAAAGGCAAAGGTGCTCCAGCTCATCCAGTCTTCCATTACCTCCTGCCTAACTGGTCACTCTGAGCCTTTGCCTGTACTCTTTTCTAATCCATCCACAAAGCATCAGCAGAGTCTAAACATCACAGCATCAGGCCACACCCCAGAATCCCTCCCTAACTTTTCTAGGGCACACTGCTGAAACCCAAACCACCAACGTGGCCAACAAGGCCCTGAACATTTGACCTTCCACCATCCTGTACACCCACCAGTCCTGCAACTTCCTTTCCAATGATCACCTCTACTTCATGACTTTTATATGTTTGGCCTGGAACATACTTTTCCCACACCTTGCTTGGTCAAATGCTGTTCCTCATGTACATCCCATGTCTTAGCTTAGACACTTCTTCAAAGAGGTTTTCCCTGCCCCTGCCCCAGCTTCACTTATTACCCACCTGGTAATCTCTTTCATGGTTTCCTACCCACTCCTCTTCAACTTTGCCCATTGCTTTTATATTCATTTCTTTCTTTGTCACTGTATTGCAAGCCCTTTGCTGACCACTGTATTTCTTTTACCACCCAGGACCTGGCACACAGAAGGGCTGCCAAAGTAATTGTAAAATATAGGAATGAAGAAGCAGACTCTGCTTCTTAGAAACATGGGGAAACATTTGTTAAATACTATAGTAAGCCTTACGAAGGTTATAATTCTATTTGTACCCTGTGGACAAGCTTAGAAACATATCTATTGGATACAAGGTAGTAGTATAGCTATAATACTTAGATTGATCTAAACCTTAATTAACTATGTTATCCTAAACCATACCATAATTTTATATGGCAGGTTTCACTCTCCCCATGTCGAAAAGTTATATAAAAAAAAAAGGCTGTTGAAAACTATGACCATTTGCTAGAGCCATGCAAATGGTATACTTCAGGGTCAGGATTTAAATGCTGGGTTGGTTTGACTGAAGCTGTTATGCTTTCTCCTCAATACTGATTCCTCTGAATTGTGTTCCTTGATATTCCCCCAGCATCCAGGCATTAAAGACTCTGAGGATGGGGGACACCTTGCGGTGTTCCTTACAGAGACAGCTATATCCCTCAAATAATTTCAGACAGAGAACCCAAATGAACCACAGTGAATCTAGACAGTTCAGAAAGGTGACCTCATGCTTAGTGAGAGCCATTTTTGTTCAGATTCTGAAGATCCTGCTTTTGGTTGGGCACACTCCCCTGTCTGCTGCCACCATCACAAATCCTCTCCCAGTTCATAGGATTCCCAAGGTCAATAGATGTGGCTGGGACCACAGCAGAAGGATATGGAGGTATGGCTGTGTGGGCACACACCACAATTCCTAGGCAATGCATTCTGCTTTCCAAGAGCTCTAGCTGTGAAGAGGAAGACCCATAGCAATGGCAATACTCTTGTGCTCTTTTTGGCCATCACCGTGAGTGACCACCTGATCTATGTTTCCCAGTCTTCTCTCTCTGAGGACAGGGCTGATGTTATATTATTTGGTTTAAAAGAAGCTTCTGGAATAGCATCAGACTTCCAGGTGTTCAATAAATAAACCATTCAAAGGGGTTGATGCACCACTTTGAGAAGCTGGAGAGGGAAGCTGGGAATGTATGCATTGTTAGTTTTTCTTCTGTGGAGAATGAGAAGAATTCTTTGATAAATGTATCATCTCCACCCACTGGGACTGGTCCCTGGTCCCCAGTCACAGGTCTGCTCTAGTGTAATGATACCTAGGTAAAAATGCCTCTTTTTTTTTTTAAGCAGCTTTTCACTTTTCCATCTTCTCACCATCCAGGCATCTGGGCTTATACCCTATCCCCTTCTGACCTGCTGTTGTTACGATTGATGTAAGAGCAGCCTACTAAATAGTCTCTGGGGAGAATGATAGTTTTCTTGGGCTATTTGTTTTATTGCAAGAGCTCATTACTATTGTTATAGAGAATGACAATAATTTGCAGTGGGGACAGATGGGGACAATGACAGTTCTGTCACTGTGGAATGAACACTACGAAAACATCACTGTGTTCACTCAGGACCACAGAAAGAATATTGGATGCTGGCTTTTAAAGTGCTCAATGTTTTTCACTTTTAAGGGTTTAAATCTTAGGCTAGTCTGCCAGAAAACATTACCTCATCTTACTCTGTCACTGGTTTAAGAAAAAGAATTATGAACTAAATGAATACTGAACTTCATACCAAAGTCCTGAGTTGAAAAACCTTGGGGAACTCACTAGATAAATAGAACAAGAAAAAGACCAGGGAGAGATTTTTAATGAAGGTGGTGTTGTTAAAGTAGTGTCCTGGGAGACCTGTGCCACAGTCATGAAGGTGGTACTACAGGTAATGGGGGCAGAGGTGACCTGGGCAGAACCCCTGTGTCCTGGTATGACCAGCTGCTCATACCTCCTCATTACATCACTTGGGCTTTGATGTAATAGACTGAAACATTTTTCTACTCACCAGGGAGTCTAGTTCCGACATCACAGATCCAGTTCTACAATTATCCCTTAATACTTATATCTGTCTCTTCCTCTCTCTTAAATGCGCACTCCTCTCATTAAATAAGTTATTAAGGGCTTTAATAATTTTATGGAAATGAGAAAAGTACAGGTTCACCACCCATTGTTAACATTTTGGAACTAAATGCTTATTTTCACATTTCTATGTCTTCTCATTTTGGATGATACAGTAGTAACCAGAATTTTTTTTTTTAGCAGTGGAAAGCTGAGTCTGTCTTGGATGAGTTGTTCCAAGACCCTACTGATGCCTTTATTTTTAGTTCCCCTTTTTAGTCTTACATTGAAAGTTTTGACATTATGTTATGAAGTTATGTCATAGTGACAAGATAGGACTTTACCTGGAAAATTTTAAGGAAATAATTTTTGACTTTGACACACAGAATAATAAAATCCCTTAAATTCTTACATCCTCTCATGTGAGATCTTGCTGTGTTTTAGGTGGATAAGATAGTGTAGATACTTACTGAAAAGTATCTGTAAGTAGGTTTTGATGGAAAGTGACTGTTTTGGAAGGCAGCTATGCTCACCACTATACCACTAATGGTCCTGCTGAAAGTGATGATTTGGGGAACAATGTCCATCAGTTCTGATCCTCTAATTGGACAGATTTTCTGCAGTTCCTGGCAACAAGACAGCTGTTACAAATATGTGGTGTTATTTAAGAGCCCATACTATTGAAGGAAAAAAAAAAAAGATTTCCACATATTTCTGTTTTTCAGTGTATAAATGAATATAATGTTAAGTCTTTCTTGTGGCCATCTATCTTTTTGATTCCTTAAATGATGTCTTATTTACTAGCTTTTCATTTTATTATGACCATTCATTCATATAAATTCTATTCTCAGGACAGATTGAATACTACACCTTTTGTATCTGAGGTAATGAAGATCTCTTTAAGAGTCTCAAAACAAGTTCAGCATGGGAGGAGGAATCAGGGGCACATTCTTTAGTTTCACAGTTAGCTAGGATTCTGACTTCTCTCTGTTCAGAGAAAAGGGAATAGACCCTCTTTTCACAACACCCTTGTCCCCCCCAGAGGAGTCAGCTGCACCTACACACTAATTCTAAGAAGTACAGACTGTAGCTAAGTCATGGAATATATATCTGGAAAAGTTGTTTTAAAGAAATAAGAATGATGTACACATACCTGCTTTAAGAGCAATTACTATAATTTATAGTAATAAATATATACAAGAGACTTTCTAGATTTTATATATAAGCTGAAATTTTCTTTGTGTCAGACCCAGAGATTTCAAAGCAGTGACTTGGTCCATCCACAGCCGGTGGGAAGACTCTCAGGGAATTGTCTATTTATGTGTAAGTATTTCTCATTCTCGTAGGCCCTTTTGGTAATGTCAGGTGCATGAGGAATCCTAGTTTCAGAGACTGCTAAGACAATGGCAACCATTTAGTTTTGCCTGGGAAACTCAGAGTACAATACAGTCTTGTCTTCAGGATCTTTTCAGGAGCTTTGTGTGGAGAGGAGGTAGTAGTAATCTCTGCTTCCTTATATGGCTGGAAAAATTAAGCCACAAACATGAACATTAGGGCACAGTTCCAAGGCCTCCTTGCAGCCATGAGACTGTCTTGGCTCCTTTTGTAGATATTTCTGTTATGTATTTTTGCCTTTTCAATAGATGGAGCCACTAGCAACATAAATATTAAGCAAAATGGAGTTGGTCAGCATTGGTTAGCTTCCCATTTCTTTAATTCATGGCTCTAATGCTGAGAATTTAATAAAATGCAAAAGGTACTATCTATAGTATGAAACAGTTTTCCTCCCATAAAAATGTTCTTGCAGTCTACTACTATGGTTTACAATAGCTGAAAGCCCATTAAAAAAATGCACAGGAAGGATGGAGATGCTTCTGGAAGGGCTAAACATAACAGGAGAAGGGAACTTCCTGATGGTGGAACAACTATGGCCAAGTTTGGACCTGCTGGTTTGGGGTGCTCCTTACTCAGATGGACAATAGGGCCCAAAGGCAGTTTCCACAAAGTATGCTGCTGCCTCCTGGCTGGAAGCAGGGCTCCTGATGTAGGGGGAAACAGAGTCAGCATGCTAAAGAGAACTGGACAGGCTGGCTAGCAGGATAAATTAAATGAGATGGTACTTAGGCTCAAAAGTCCTGTTTAACACTTAAAATGAATTCTTGCCTGGAGGGAGCCCTGCCCAGTCATAGCCTGAGTGAAGGGGATCTGGATGCTCAGAATGCCTGGTCAGCATGAGGCAGCAATAAAAAACAAGAGAGTTTTGTAATCACATTTGGCTAGAAGCAGGATTTTCAGGTACACATTGAGAACTATATTCAAGACTCTCCTTCTGAATTAATAATGAGAAAAAAAGAACCTTGCTTTTGTACAATATTTGCTTGTACTGTTAAATGGACTGGGTAGACCAGAATGTAAATACATAATTCATAGCCACAGAGCTTTGCCATTGTAATGAAAACATGTAAGAATTACTCTTATCCTCTTAGCAAATTTCACAATGTGAATTTTGTATTATTAGCTGTAGTCAGCATTCTTTAAATTACATTCCTCTTAAAATGATAATTGGAGTTTGTACCTTTTAAGCCCCTTCATCCACTTTACATTACCCCTTCCTACCCCACCAATCACTAATCTTTTCTGTGTCTGTGAGCTCATTTTTTAAAAAGAGTACACATAAAAGTGAGATCATATACTATTTGACTTTCTCTGTTTAAGTTTCTTCACTTAGCAAATGCCTTCAAATTTAGTCATGTTGTCACAAATAGCAAGATCTCATTCTTTTCTATGCCCAGAATAATACCCTGATTTTCCCATGTGCGTGTGAGCTTTTCTCTTGCTAGTATTCATTGGGATGTTAACTAAGTTCAGGTTCCTTAAATCAAGGTTATCCTTTCCCCTTTGGAGAGGGGCTGGAGGCATGTTGAGGACATGAGTTTGCACAAGGAAATTGTTTGATCAGAGAAGGGGCCTACAGTCTACTTTGCTTGTGTCCTCTGAGTAAGCCCATATTTAGCAGTCAAAACACCAGAATGTTGATAAGGAAGCTGGGGACTTCTTTCATAAAAGAGTCTGACTTTGGGAAAAGTATCCTTGTGATTTAGTAGTTTAATTCTTGTAGGCATTAACCAAGTCCACAAAGGAAAAAAAAAAAATCCATAGGTGTGTTTGAATACACAGGAAACACCAAGGAACTAGCAGAACTAAGAATGGGTTTCCTGATGTCAAAATAGGGCAGCCATGAAGTCTCCTGGCTTGTTTTAATTGGATCTGGGCCTTTAGACCAAGGTCCCCCATCCTTTGGAATCATTTCTATTCCTTTTGCCTTGAGGGCTCCCTCCCCACTTAATTGGTGAGTCTAGATAGGGGAGGGATACTTAATAGGCCTTTGGTTTTCTATTAATCTTTTATTAATCTTTTTAAGTTATACTGGCCGGCTGTTTTCAGCTGTTTGTCACCTTCTGGTGCTGGGTTCTTGGCTGTTGTGGTTTTGCTACCTATGATTTTTCACTCCTGTTGAAAGTTGGTCAATGTTCAGGCTGGAAATATCCCGCTCAGAAGTGCTCCAAGCTCACCCAGACACAAAGTAACCAGCAGCCTTTCCGTTTTGTAGAATTATCCCAGCAGCTTCTCCTACCCATATCCACATCCGATATCCACATCATCCAGCCAGGAGAGCTGAATTCTCCTGGATTTTCCAACAGTTTGAGGCTACCACTGTGGCACCCTGAACTGCTACTTTTGGACTAACAGACAACCAAATCTCCCTATTGGCTAATCATTAGTATGAACATATGAAAAGATACCCAACTCCCTTATATTTTTTCAGAACTGAAAGTAAAATTTCCCAGCTGTCACTCATTACTATTGCCTTTAGCTCAAGTACTTTTAAAATAAATTAATTAGCTTTAGAAATTGACCCAAAATTCTAAAATTCACTGCAGCTGAGTCCTGCCAGCTTAATTTGAATCCACAAAGTCACAGAGTGATTTTCTGCAATCTTCCCACGAGTGCTGTGTCCATGTCCTGTAATAACCTTCGCCTCTTGGGTTGACAAGGTTCTTTGAGGGCCCTCAACCAGTTCCTTGGTGTCGCCTGTGTATTCCAAGAGACCGAATCTCTTGCACTGTTAGGGAGCAACCCCGAGCGCCTGCCCATTTAGATAATCTGTGTGGGCCTGTGAGGGCCTCAGAGTCTCACATCCCTGCTGCTGGCATGTCCATTTGTCCCTCATCCCTAACCCCACTAACTTTTTTTTTTTAAAGATTTATTTTATTTGTACATGCAGACCTGAGGTACAGGCCAGAGGCTCAGGGGCAGTGAGAAGCTTCACCAGAGACAGAGTGGGGAGCAGAACAGGCAGATCTACGAAGTACACTGCTGAGGGGAGCAGCGGGCGGGTCAGGAGAGGTCTGCCACGCCATGTGGTCTCCTCCGGGGCAGGCGGGAATCGAACTCATGCGGAAGTGGCTTCAGCTTCTCAGTGCAGTGCTTTAAACCCGCTGCACCACCAGGGAGGGCCCAACCCCACTAACTTTTAACAGAGATGTTGGCTGCTTATATGCACAAGAGCAAAAGGTGAGGCATGGAGAGTTCTAGTTTGTGTAATTGTTTCTGCACCAGCAGCGGCAATTCAGGGCCCAGGATTGCTTAGCCAAGGTGAGGCATGGTGAGGCATCAGAACAGACTTTGCATAGTAGTTCTGGGAATGAGCCTGAGTCAGTATAGCAAATTTACAAACTGTAAAATGGAAAGGGGAGAGACATTTTCTCATGATTTCTTCTCTATGAGAATTCAACTTTATAGGGGAGAGCATCTTTTCCATATACTTCCTTGTGTCTAGAAAGATAAGTGACTTGTACTGCTATGCATGTTTCCTTCACACACAGGCCTTTCCTTTGGGCCTGTGCCTTCCCCTGCCCCTCCCCTGACCTGCAGTAGTTGGTTAATAATATGGTCATTCTCTTAGAACATGACATGTACCAGGTATGTTAAGTACTTCATGGACAACACTAACTTTAATCTTCACAAGTTCTCCACAATGCTATACTGACTCAGGCTCATTCCCAGAACTACTATGCAAAGTCTGTTCTGATGCCTCACCATGCCTCACCTTGGCTAAGCAATCCTGGGCCCTGAATTGCCGCTTGTATTGAGAGGTTCATCAATCAAAGCCACACAGTATGTGATAGAATTAGGGTTTAAACACGGTTGTGCTTGTTTGTAAAGACTGTTCTGACGCTCTTGGCTAAGCAATCCTGGGACCTGAATTGCCTCTGCTGGTGCAGAAACAATTACACAAGCTAGAACTCTATATGCCTCACCTTGTGCTCTTGTGCACATAGCATCCCTCTTCTCTGTTAAAGCTTAGTTAGGGGTTAGGGACAAGGGACACATTGCTGTGACCTGGACATGGGCCAGCAGCAGGGATGTGAGACTCTGAGGCCCTCAGCACTTTTTTTTTGTGGGAACTGCTGACTGGTGAGATGGACGTCAGTCTTTGGCAGGAAGCTACAACAAATTATTAAACAGATGGCTTATAAGTTCCAAAGACAGGAAACAGTGGTCATCCCTGTGAGCAAAGGTTTGCAGAGAGTGAACTGTGCCAAACCTTGTTTTTCGTAAGTCTTACTAGATTCATAGCGGAGGTGGGTGTGGGGAGGGGGGGACTGACCAACGGCGTTTATCTGTAGTTCAGCAAATCAGTTCATACAGTGTCTTACAGCACATTTAGAGAAAAGAGGAACAGATGTGGGTTGAATGCTTAGTTGCTATTTAGATGGTTGGAGAAGGATGAAAAATCAGCATCTGAAGAATGTTGATTAAAGTAGTAATGACAACAGTCATTTGTTCTGACTGCCAAACACAGGGTCAAGGATCTAGCAAGTACTGTAGTATTAAACTCCTGGGAAATCTTTGGTGGACCCACAAAGGGCTTTTTCTTTGATTTAGGAAACACTTAGAATAAATGAGAAGTTTGGGAAGTGGGAAAGGGGAGTAAGTTCTGATGGCTGATGGAGGGAGGGAGAGGGGTTGGGTTACTGTTGTCCATTTTTTTGGGTCTTAAGTGTTAGCCTCTTGGACATGGTGAAGATTGAGTGTGACCACATGCCTTTCACTGGTAGGACACACTGTTTCACCAGTACTTAGGAATTCTAAGGGGGAGGTTAGAGACCAGTGTGTGTGTGTGTGTATGTGTGTGTGTGTGTGCGCGCACGTGCGTGTTGTGTCTGTACTTAGGAATTCTAAGGGGGAGGTTTAGAGACTGCTGTGTACAAGTGTTTATGTGTGTGTGTATGTTGTGTCTATGCTTGATTTCCTGACCCACTGCCCATCTGAAACTAGATCATCTGCACTTACTTGTTTTTCACTTTGAGTTTTTGGTAAGATATCATTTAGAGAAGGGCTGCTCTTTTTAGCCCCAAAATGTTTGAAAACCACAGACCAGTGACATCTAAGATTCCTTCTACCTCTAAAAATTCAGTGGTTCTTAAAAATTGTGTGGGAGGAGGAAGTGCAAAAGGCAAGCTGTAAAAAATATTGGTCTTATTTTCCATTTCCCTTTCACCTCCTGTTATGCTGACAAATCTCTAAATATGCACCCTCCCCATAGCCTTGAAATCTCCTTTTTGGTAGGTGCCCCATCAGGCTCCCCAACAAGACTTTCTGTAAATTCATTGCATCCATTGACCTTAAATATAAATAACTGATGGCCTCCAAATGCAGATATGTGAGTTGTTAAAGGAGCTCAAATTGAGGGAGATGATCTCTGATTGGTAGAGTTTTAAGAGTGTGATGAAATGAAGAATTTTGGGAAGGGAGAGACAGGGATGCTATGATCCTGCCCTTTGTCAGGCTTATTAGTTCATTCTAAACTTTTTAAAGCACCTACAGGTGCTTTAAAGTCCTAGCTCACACTTTGTTACACACTGTCCAGTAGAGTGGATATGGCCATGGGGAAGGAGGCCCATCTTGGATCCTCCCCAAGGCCATCTAGAGGGACAGAGGGAACTCAGAAGTTCCCCCTATAAGTGAATGCTAGATCCACCTGCTGCTATGGCAGCAGCTACAGTAAAGATTAGGAATAAAGAAGTGTCCTGCCCCTGTCTAGGCAGCTGCAGGGCGAGAGCACATGGGGATAGGGGCGGGGGGAACAAGTCAGCATTAAATCTTTGTTGAACCTTCAGAGTTTGTGCCTTTCTAACAGCCCTGTTCAAGGAGATCTACTTTTTCTCCTAGCTCTACATACTTGTCTTTGTCTAGGAGGAATAAGAAAACATCTAGCAAGCTGGCATGGTGACCTGAGAGAGACACAAAGTGGAGAAATGGGAGAGACAGCCTTAGTCCTTTAGCTGGAGGGAAGATTTAACATCTGAACAGTTTTGAGGTTTTGATTGACCTCTTAGATTTGACTAACTATTGAAGTTAGCGTGTGGTTTTGATTGCAGACCTGCCTATAACCTGAATGGGCTGAAGAGTGAAAGGACCTGCCAAGTTTATATCTGGTGGCAGGAGAAAAACCTCTCTCAAAAAAGCTCCTAAGTGGTGGAAGATAATGCAAACCAAAGCTTTGTTTTTATTGTATCACAAGTCATCTCATTGAACACACCAGGAACTAGGAGAGGAATCCAATTTAGTGGAAGCTGGTAACAAAGGAACTAATCTAGCCTGCAGGGCAGGGAACTGTTGGTGTCCCTGAGCTTAGGGATTCTGTCATCATTTTTTTTTTTAAGATTTATTTATTTGTGCATATAGAACTGGGGTACAGGCCAGAGGCTCAGGGGCGGTGAGAGGATTCACCAGAGACAGAGTGGGGAGCAGAACAGGCAGATCGTTGAAGTACACTGCTGAGGGGAGCAGCAGGTGGGTCAGGAGAGGCCTGCCGCACCATGTGGTCACCTCCAGGGCAGGTGGGGATGGAACTCATGCGGAAGTGGCTTTAGCCTCTTAGTGCAGTGCTTTAACCCACTGCGCCACCAGGCAGGGCTCTCTGTCCTCATTTTTACTTCTTCCTTCCCATAGGCCCCTATAGGTCCCAGAAGTGTCCTGTTAGAGAGGCCCTTATAGGCAACTTGGCTCCTAGAACATTCAACTCTTTTTCTTCTGTAGGGCTGGGGCTGTGACTTAGTGCGGATACTCTGCTCTGGCTCAGCCCTGCCCTGGCTGAATTCCACCTCACAGCGGGACTTTTGGGGCTGGGGATGGGGGGGTGGGAGAGGAACAAGAGGAACGGGGGCACCTGCCCTCTCATGGCTGCACTAGCTCACTATACTCATTGTTCAGTGCCCCCACCCATGATCAGTGGCTGTTGGCACCAGGGGCACTGTCCTCTGTTCACAACTTGTAAAAGTCTGAGAAAACGTTCACTGGAACCCAGGCCTCCTGGCACTCAGGCTCTTTCCACCAACCATAATTGGGAGAGTGATTTAGGCGTTACCCTGACACTCTTAAATGGAATTTATGCACAACTATGAAAGAAATATATCTGGAGATTTAACAGAGTATTAAAGATGGGATCTGGCGAGCTATACTTCCATAGGATGAGCTTTTCCAGGGTGGAGCTCTGGCCAGGCCACTGGCCTTTGCTGAAGTGACTACATCAGAGGAGAATTGGTTTCTTCCAAAGAAAGGGCTCTTGGAAGATGTCTGTCTAACCTTGTTTATAACACACACTATCTTGTTTGGCATTTTGAAAATGTGGAGGAAAAATAAGGCTTGGTCTCTTTAGGAAACAGCTTTGATAAACAGGGTGGGTATTGTGTGAATCCTATGCGTGAAACAGATATGGGGATATTTCTGGTGTCTCCATTGCAGGTATTTGGCCATTTGGTAAAGACAGATCATAGACTGTCCAGTCACCAGAAGCAGAGCTTAAACAGTGTAGGTGGTGAATGCACAGGGCTACATATTTGAGACATAAGGCCCTGGGCCACACAGCACTGGGTCCAGGCCTCTTATAGCACTAGCTTTACAGTTTATGTGCACTTTGTAGGTTAAGTGTTTGGTTTAATGTTTAGCACTAAGTATAAATTGTATCATGTTTACAGACAGAATGGGTACATATGCTATTGTCTTAATGTACAATGATATACATATAATACTAATCATTATAAATCACAGGTTAGGGTAAGGAGTCAGTAGATGCTCATTCTCAGATATGATGTGGCACATCCAGTTAGTTATAACTGATGATACAGATGGACACGGGCCTTTGGGAAAGTGGGCCTGAGGTCAGATTTACCTCCCTGGGCTTGCCTCAGCTGGTAGTCTAAGGTGAACCTTATGAACTTCTCTTGTACAAAGTAGTCAGTGCTTTCCCCGACACCTCTACTCAACAGAAGTACCATGTGACAGCCTGTAGAATTTTCTTTCCCTTTGCCACCTCAGAGCTCCTCTCTCTTCCTTAGCTTCCTTCTTCCTCTTCCTCCTTCCCTACCTCTCTTTCACTTTTTTCCTGTTTTTCCTTTTCTTTAATACCAGCCCCCACACAAGGTGTCAGGGATGTAAAGGTGTAGAAACAGCAATGAAATGCTTAATGAGTGTGAAATGAAGGTTCAGGGTCAGCAGGTGTCTCCTAGTTCTGCAAGTGCCCAGCACAGCTCTCAAGAGAAGACTGGACGGGATGAATAATAATGAGAGCAAAGGAAGGGTCAGGGGACTCTTGGCAGGGGCAAGGTGTGAGTGGAGGTCTAGAAAGGGGAACATGGAAGGCACAGAGGCTGAGATAATGCCTCAAAGGGCAGTCTGCTTTGTGCAGGATTTGCAGAGAGAGGCAAGATCTGACTGACCATGGCCTGTTGGAAGAAATGTATTTAAACAGTTGCCAAGTATAAGATTGTTGGCAAATACTAATTCCCATTATTGTATAAGTCAAATCTGTTTTCCAAGGAGGGTGATGAGGGAAATGTTGATTAGTCCACTAACTAAAGTGCCGTCACCAGAGTCCCTCCTCCTCATGCATTCATTTCTTATGATGTGCTGTAAAAACAGGTCACTGAGTTGGGGAAATGCTTCATATTATATCTTCCCCTTCTCCAAAGGCATGTTGACTTATTAAAGCATCTTTGAAGTTCTTCAGAGAAAAAAAAATCCTGTTTGACATTAAATGTACTTTCCAAACTTATTAGATGTCAATGAACAGCTGTGGAATAAGCATTCCACAAAACACACCTTGTGTGGGCAGTAAGTGTGAGCCAGGGAAGGTTTCAGAGGGGGCACAGTGCATTGATGTGAAGGAGTAAAAAGTCAGAGAGGGGGTGTGGCGTATACGCAGGCCTGCCAAACACCTGCTGCTGGGGTTGATTCCCCTCTGTTTTCCTGGGAGGAGACTGGCTATGATGGTAGGTGAAGAAGGGCGCGTCCTCATTCCTTAGCACTGACAGCATTTATGGCCTTTGAGTATTGATGAAAGCTCAATGCACATGCCAAGGAAATGTTTTTCCTGGCTGGAGAAGGAGCTGCACATCCATATGCATGCACATGTAAACTGTTGCTGACTGGCAACCCCTTTGATCTCACATCCTCCCTGATTCTCTTTGTTTAGTCAAGGCATGAGCATCCTCTAAGGAAAAGCTTAAGTCACACTACTTGTCTGCACTTTTTTCAGCCCAAGCGTGGCCTCCAGCTTACCCCTCCACCCATGATCTTTTTCTTCATCTTACTGTCAGCAGCAATCAAACAATTACTTTATGACACTCACTCCCATTGTCTCCTACTCAAAAGTGCCTAAACTGTGCTGGACCCCAGCATGCATGGTACATTTGCTGATGATTGGCATCTATGACATTGCATTCTGTTTTTTGGTTTCCAAATGGCAGCTGAGCAAGTGATTGCGTAAACAACTCATCTTCCTGTCAGCTCCAAAATGAGACAGAAAGAATCGAATTGATTTGCTTTATTTCCATTAGAGTGATCCTAGAATATATTGAGGCCTCCTTGTTCATCATGGATGTGTTTTTAAAGGTCAGAACAAATAAGTAGGAGGCTTACAGCTTGGCAGAATGATGAATTAACAAAGCAAAACAACAGGCCCCTATACAATGGCAATCAGCTGGAATTTCATTCTGTGTCTGGGCATGACTGAGATGTCATTTCTAGGTAAGAAGGGATTAGATTTCTCAGGCAAAGCATGTTGAGAAGGGAAGTGAGAGTGGGCAGGTGGAAAAATCAGGTCAAAAGTCAAGCCAAGCTAAGCAAGTCTCAAGGGCTCTATATCCATCCATCCATCCATCCTTCCTTCTGTCCATCCATCTGTCCATCTGTCTGTCCGTCCATCCATCCATCCATCCACCCACCCATCCATCCATCCTTCCATCCATGCCTTGCCATTTTGCTCCATTCTCTCCTCCCTGGAGAGAATGCCTCTCACTCAGGACTGTTGCATAAGCATCTTCACTGAATTTTCTCCTTGCTTCTACTCTGGCCTCCATACATTTGATTCTCCCCACCACATCAACAGTGATCTTTGTAAAACATGAATTATAACATGTTCTTCCTCTACTAGTCCTCCATTCTATGACATCTTCATGTTATAACCACAGTAAAATCCAAATCCTGTTCCTGGTCTATAAGCCCTGCCTGCTGGGGACCCTGCCTTCTCTGGTCTTGTGGCTCTTCTATCTCATAGGCTTTGCATAAGTTTTTTCCCCTTATCCTGGTATGGCCAATTCCTTCTTGTCAATGAGATCTCTCCTTCTTGTCAATGAGATCTCACCTTCAGTGTCACGTGTTCAATAAAAACGTCATTAAAGAGAGAGCTTTTCTGACCATGCAGGCTGGATAGCTATTCTTTTCCTATCCCAGCATCCTATTTTAATTCCTGGTATAGCTCTGAACCCCATCTTTCTATCTGCTTTTCTCTCTCCTGGAGGGATAGGAAGATTAATCATTCAGTATCAAATCATGTCCCTCTCTTCTAACTTTGATGTTTCTGGGAAAGATTTATGAAAAACTGTTTCTTTAGGGAGGGACATTTTGTTTCATGTCTTGGAAAGTTAGAGAATGCTAATGGAATTGTTTCCATTAAAAAAAAATCAAACTTGGAAATGTATTAAGCTTGACTGTGCAAGGAAATTATTACAGAAATTTGGATAACAAGCTATCCAATAATTATTCTCTTGTGACACATAAACTTATTATATAGTTGGGCTTTGGGGATGTGGATTGGTGTGTTCTATAAAGGACAGGTGTCAAAGCCTTGTTGTGGATGACACCTGAGGTTAGATCATTTATTCTAGCGTTAGAGTCAATGGCTTTCTGAAAACACAGCAGTAATACTGGGCGAAACAGTAGTTTCCTAATGGGGAGGTTAAATCTTTTGAAAACCTCTATTCATATGGATTATGAATGGCCTGATGTGGGCTATAGATAGGTGAGTTGTTGGCTTGATGGATAGATAACTATTTGTAATACCCAGCTTTTTTGAAGAGATTCTGTTGTGATCCACTGGCAAACATATTTGTAACTTTAGGTCACCAGCAGAAAATGTAGTGTGGAACAGCTAGTGCAGCTAATGGGGATGCAGTGGGGGTGATGGGCAGTGGGAGGTTCTGGTGTTATTTCTGGATTGGAGAAGCACTTACTGTTTTTAAACACAGAAGGAGACCTCGGTTGGTCCTCCACAAGGCAGCCTGCAGGCCCATAGTCATGATGGGGACATGGGGTCAGTGACCTCAGAAATTCTTGTATGGTGGTTCCTACTACCAAAGGAAAAATCACTCTCCATTTCTCTCAACCTCCATGTCTGAGAAACCCAAACTTGGTTGGTCAGAACGACTTACCTTGCTAGAAAGAGAAAAAAGGATAACAACAGGTGTGATCCCACAATGGACCTTCTGGTGGACCCACGTTTATTAGTTATACTACTACAGAGAATGGTTGTCAAGACAGTTGTCCACTTTTCCAGGCTCTGTGACATTTAGAGTTTTCCATTACAAATTACCTTTAGTAAGTAGGAGTGTATGTGGAAACGTTTGTACAATATTTAGTCCCATTTAAAGCTTGTATTTAAGTCAGAACCAAGAATGCCTGTATGCCATGGTTGAGACCAAAACCTGGGTGTCAGCTGCTAGGGCCATGCCATTAGATGGGACAACCCAATCAGATGTTGGGGGTGGGGTAGCACAGAAATGCATAGAGATGCTGAAGGCTAGAAGAGTAAGCAGCCCCAAAGCTAGCTCTGCTCTTACTGTGGGTTCTGAGCATGACTTTGCTCCTGATGTTATTAATTACAAAGAAAAAATGGAAAAGATTTAAAACATTAAACAAAAATCATCAGAAAGAATTTGTAATGTGACTCTAGTAAAGTAAAATCTTAGAGAATTATTTTTCTAATGAACTTTCTATTTTCAAACAAATAACCTTTAAAAGTGAAAGTTATTAATGAATGACAATGCAACTCTCTTAATCAGCCTCACTGCACCTGGGCAGACTCCAGGAGATAGTGTGAACTCTTTTCCTATTAAAATGCAGTGGGTTTATTGGGATGTCTTTTGCCCACTACTAAAATACAATTGCCTTTGACCACTATTAAGGTTCGATTGCCTAGGAAGTTTAGAAACAGCTGTGAGCAGAATTTACAACAGGACTTAGGGACTGCAGAAAAGATCTAATGTCTGTGACAAGGAAATAAATTGAGCCATGTCCTCAGCCCTGTGAGTGAAAGGGGGGGGGGGGCGAATAAAAGATATGAGTTGTGATCTCTTTCCTCAGATTGCTTAACAGTTTCTTTGGGGAGTGAAATCTCAGTATTGATTTTAAATAAACATGGTGCTAAATTCTGTGAGTGTAACTATAAGCACAGGAGAAGGGAAGGGGTGAGACAATGGGTCTTGGAAGAAGTAGGACTTTACTTGAGTGTTGAGTCCCCAGAGGATGCTAATAGACAAAAGGGGTGGAGAAGGCAGAGCAAGGAAGTGAGATATGGCCACTCCCTCCCTCCCACCCATTCCAGTGTCACTTGGGCCTCCTCTTTCACTTTGCTTCTTATCTGGGCTTTCACAAATGCTGTTCCTTCCAACCAATAGATCTTTCCCTCACGTCAACAGGGGAACTAATGCTTTAGTTCTCAGCAGAATGGTCTCATCTTTTTGGATGCCTTCCATGATTGTCTAGTCTAGATTAAATCCTGCCCTGTCGTCCCCGGGAAACTTCCAACCATACCACTCACCAAGCTGTAACTAATTTAGTGATCTTTCTGACTGCTTTAATGTAGACTATCTTTGGGCAGGGATCTTGTTGCGTTCATCCTAAATCCCCACTGCCTTGCTCAGTGCCTTGTGTTAAGTAGGAGCTCAAAAACTGCTTGTGGAATGAGTAGGTGTACTCTGTTTTAGCCATAGCAATTGTGGTAAAGGGGGAGGTGAGAAGTAGAATCAAGGAGAACACAAATGAAACAAAACAAACCATGAGGTAATTTGGGGACACAGTGCACTGTGCAGAAGAGTGAGGCAGAGTGGAGGGCTTCAGTGGCTATGTCATCTTGGAGGGGGTATAAAAATGGAACAGTGATGAGAGGTGGGAGAAAGAAGGAAGACAGGAAAGAGCTGAGAGTGGAAGGGACTAGCTTTTCCACAGCTGGGTCTAGTCTTATTCTGTCCTTAAAACATCAAGTCCAGGCCCTCCCAGGTGGCGCAGTGGGTTAAAGCACAGCACTAAGAAGCTTAAGCCACTGCAGCATGAGTTCGATCCCCGCCTGCCCCGGAGGAAATCCACATAGCGCGGCAGACCTCTCCTGCCTGCCCGCTGCTCCCCTCAGCAGTGACTTCGTCGATCTGCCTGTTCTGCTCCCCACTCTGTCTTTGGTGAATCCTCTCACCCACCGCATGTCTGGCCTGTACCCCTGTACCCCAGTTCTGTATTAATACATAAATAAATCTTTAAAAAAACAAACAAACAAAAAAACAAATCAAGTCCAATTGTGATTTCTATCTTCTTCACTTGGCCTGGGGTGAGGACTCAAGGAAAAACCAGGCAGTATAGGTCTAATGGGTTCTAGTCCGAATCCCTTTATGACTCCAAATAGAGGAGGAACCTTACCTGAGCCCTGTCTTTTTAATATGCAAAAAGGGGTAAAGTAAGGAGGTTGTAGGGAGCAAGCAACAAAATGTACTGGGAAAAGCGTAGAGGTTTCCCATCACCTCTCTGGACCTCAGTTTCCTTATATCTTAACTAAAGGGGTTATGGTTATGAGGACTCCCCAAACTATTCCCAAGACTGAAGGTCAGGTTATAGTAGGGTGGTCATGAAGACTGAGAGAAGATGAGTTGATCTCCTAGAACAGGCTGGCTCTTCTTCCACTGTGAATTCCAGAGAACAATGTCCAAGGTCGGATATTGCCATCTGTGCTTAAATTCAATGCTTTCTAGCCAGAACAGAACTTTGGTCAGCTCAGTTTATGATGATTATCATTTGAGGCCTGCCTGTCACAGTGGTAGATGTCCCTAGACACTATCTCTTCCAATGCCCTCAGCCAGTCAGACAGGCCTGTGGCAGCCAGGCTAGGGACGTAAGCATCTCTTTTGAACAAAGTAGCAAACTTCTTGAAATGTTAAGTACGTAAATGAAATTTTCACCCAGAGTCAAGTCTTACCTCCCATAATTCTGACTGTTAAAAAGGAAAAAACGAGGTCAGAAAATTTGAACAGGGGTGTCGTTATTCTCCAACCCTGTCTTGTTCAGACTTTGTTCTAATATTTACTTCTCCTTCATTGGCTATTTGCAACATGATATCAGGAATTGACCTTCTGTTGCTGTGGCTGTTGGGAAGTGAGGCAATTTGATGGTGAAAGTGGTGACTTCTCTAAGTGATAAAATGTTATAACAATGATAATGGTGATGGTGATGATGTGTGTGAAAGAGTGTGTTTGTGTGTGGACAAAGGGGATCTAACTGTGGGTTTGGAAGAAAGGGAGAGAATAAAGAGGGAAGAAAAAGGGAGAATCCTTAATCACATCAATTGCCTTCACATTATTTATTAGAGAAATCTTCTATTGTAGGGGAAGAAAGTTGGTCCAGAAATTTTTTTTAGCATGTTATATTTTGCAGCATCAACTTTGGGTTTGACTTCTCTGAAAAAGTTAACTTTGCAGGTTTTTAGAACACTTTGCTTTATTCTGTGGACAAGAGGGTATCTTGAGCTTTTTCTTTTTTTAAATTCAGAAGGGTGAGCCAAAAATTCTAAGTACTTATGTACCTCTCCAATGAGAGAGAGTGGAGTAAAGATTTCCAAGGGTGAGAACTGAATAAATACCACTGAGAACTCAAACATTCAGGGCAGGTGCTCTGCCAAAGTAAATCAAACCCTCTAGGAATATTTCCTATAATTTTTTTTTTTCAAATGATCTACCCTTACAAAAGCTTAGAAAAGGTCAGGAGTCAGTGGCCAGCAAATTGGAATTTCTGTTCAGATCTCCTAGCGACTTACAGCCTGGTATCAGACACTTACTGAAAATGTGAACATCTCCATTTACTCATTGTAAAAGCTAAGATATTCTACATAAATTGCCTGCCATTTCTTTTTGGTAGAAATGTTCATTAGCTCAGCAGTTCTGTGAATTGAATTAAAGATTACGGTGACTATTAAAAAAAAGTCAATATACAGTTACTGTTTATTGTGTAAGAAAAGATTGACCTTCCTGTAAGCACTTCAGTTTGCAAATGACATGATTCTTTTAGTTACTGCTTAACATGAGACTAAATCTGAGAAGCTTTATATACATTGCAATGTAACCAAACTTCTCTGAAATGAATTGTAGTTTTCAGGGGAAATGAAGGGAAGAATTAATGAACTTCCATCTATTTGAAGTACTTCCATTTGTCATTTTATTTAATCCTCATAACACCTAAGGGAGAATTAATAGATCACTTTTATGCAAGAGGAAATTGAAACTCAGTATGGTTGTTTCGCTTAACTCAGATCACAAGACAGCGTTCGGATTTTAACTTGGGCTTCCTGATGCTAAAACTGTTCTTCTCTTTCTCCATGCACTGCAGCAACCATTATCAGATAGTGCTGCCTTCACTAACGTCTTTTCATTTTCTGCGTCACCATTTAAATTCATGCTCAGACCATTGCAGTAGCCTACTAATTTGTTACTGACACATTAGATCCATTATTCCTGAACTCTGATAGAGTGACTTTAATGTGGCTGTTCTACAAGATGACATCAATATCCAAATTTTACATATAAATTAAAATAATTAAAGATCTATTAATATTTAATTAAACCATGGCTTTGCAAAACTTTGGAGAAACTTTATATTACATGAAATTTCTTATAATACAATATCATTTGGCATTATTGCATTTATCCCAAAACAAAATTAATCACAATGGCTATTAAGAAGTCTAAACTTTTTAATCTGACTATTAGGCTGGTAAAATCTCATCTCTGTTCAAGCTATATACCAGAGACATTTTGTGGGGGTGTGGGGGGATGGGATCAAAAACAGTGGGGAGAAGGAAATGCACTGGACTATGGTGATGGCACATGGGTGATTTGGTGATGGGAAACCCTAGGGGATCGACAGAGATGGAAAAAGGCACAAAAATATGTAAAAATAAACTATTATAAAAATTTAGGCCCTCCCTGGTGGCACAGCGGGTTAAAGCACTGCACTGAGAATCTAAAGCCGCGTCTGCTTGAGTTCAATTCCCGCCTGCCCCGGAGGTGACCACATGGCATGGCAGACCTCTCCTGACCCACCCGCTGCTCCCCTCAGCAGTGTACTTCGTCGATCTGCCTGTTGTGTTCCCCACTCTGTCTCTGGTGAAGCCTCTCACCACCCCTGAGCCTCTGGCCTGTACCCCAGTTCTGTATGCACAAATAAATCTTAAAAAAAAAAAATTAAAAAAAAAGAAAATCTACAGATCAATTTAGTTAGTATTGACATCTTAATATTAAGTTTTTCAATCCATAAACATAAGATATTTTTCTATTTACATCTTTCTTTCAGAAATGTTATATGCTTTTTAGTGAAGTATTTTGATTAGAACTTTTGCTACTATAGTGAATAGAAGTGGAAAGACTGGGTATACTTTCTTGGCTCCTGACCATAGAAGAAATAAATTAATTAATTGGATATTAAAAAAAAATCTCATCTCTGTTCACCATATGGGCCACCTCTTACTCCCCTATTCTAGCCTGAGGTGACTCAGGCTCGCAAAGGCATGTAAGGGCTGCACTTGTTCCCTCCTGTTCTTGACTTAAATGCTGCCTCTAGAAGTCACTTTGACTCCAAGCCTGGAGAAATGCCTTTCCTGAGTGGAAAGGAATTCAAGTACTCATTTCATCACAGAGACTTTCATACAGGGGGTTACTTGGAGACTTAACCACTTGTCTGTCTCTGCTCTTCAAGTAGCTTATTAATCGGTGATCAGTCAGCACTACCAAATACAGTGCTAATCTCATAGAAGGTGGTTGAATTTGTAGTACAGGGACTCATGAACTACTGCGTAGATTTTCAAGTCTGGTAGTACTGAATTCAAGCCTCAGCTCTGCAGTTTGCTATGCTGCGTGTTGTTGGTAAAGTTAATAACCTCTTCTGAGCCTTAGTTTCTGCTCTATAAGATCATAATTTCCTCAAAGTTACTGTGAATGGATTTGTGCTTCTATAATCATTTGCTGTTAATACATCATTTCACCCTCTCAGCCTCCAAGTCATACACTGCACTCCAGGAAGTCAGAACAAAAGATATTTTATTGTAATAGGTATCTCTAATGCCAGCCTAGTGATGGTGCCAATAGATGTTTGCTGAAATAATCTTTGAGGGAAGGCAACCAAGATGAAGGGGGAGGAAAGAGGTAATACAGGCACTGTGAAGAAGAAAAGAGAAAGGAAGAAACAGGAATATGGACGCTTCTTCTGAATCTACTTCTGTTATAGCAGGCTCATCTGCTTTCAAGGTGTTGAACTGTCCTATCAAAGATAACCTGCTTGGATATTTGCATGTGATATGTGGGAGACCTGGTGTCCATGTGACAGGCCTTATTCCCTTATTGGAAAGGGCTGGGCACACAGCAGGCCTAGGGCTGGAGCTCAGAGAGATTTACAACCACCACGACTGTATTTCAGATGACTTCCAAACCATGTTTATAAACATTTACGTGTGCTTCTCTGGGTCTCTTCTGATCGCAAGGAAGCCAGATCATGGAAAACAAGTTCAGAGAGGGCTAAAACAAGACTTAGCATTTTGTTCTTACTTAAAGTAATGGAAAGTGCCAGCCTCCTAATACCAGATCTCAGAGAAACCAAGAAGTTAAAAACATGAAGACACCCAAATCCAGAGGATATGAAGGGGTGAGGTGTTCAAGCTGAAGAGAAGATGAATGGAGAGGGTTTAGAATGGTTGAATATTTATTGAATTCAATTAAGAAAAGACATAGAAGGTAGAATTATATATATTCTCTTCCCTATCTTCTCTATGAGGATAAGAAGAAGTAACAATAGTGTCACAGCCAGATCTATGTTACCATTTCCTAGTTGGAAAAGGACAGTTGAAAGCACATGAAGATTGTAATTATCCATCCATCCTTATGCTTGTAAGGGATAAGTATGTTTCTGAAAGCATGGGGAGTTGCTTTCAAAAATGTCCCAAGAAGGAAAGAGATGATACTGGATGAAAAAATAGGGAATTGGATCATATCACTGATTGTCGTCTCTGGTTGTGAGGGTCCTTTAGTGTGTCCAAGGGATCACAATATATGGAAAAACACTGGCATCAGTGTTTTAAAGTTTTTCAGGTGATAGATCACAACAATAAATCAGTGTTTGAAATCACTGAATTTCATGAACTCTGCTCCCTAATGCTCCATTACATTTCTTCAATTTAAATTAGTAATCTAGGAGCAGGATTGTCTGGAGCTGGGTAGGGTTTCTCTATAGTTGGTTGGGACTTGAGATTTAGATTTGAGCTACAGTAGTTGTTCCCCAGTGGTGTTAGCAGATATTATATGGAGAAATACAGAAAAGCAGTGGCTTGGTGGTGATGTGTGTATACCACCAAGAAATGGTATACACCATTTGATTTAGAAATCTGAGGTTTCAGAGTCAAATGTGGAGGTTAACTATTCATTTTATCTCACTGGCTTCAAAGTGTATTCCTCAGAGTAGTAGCAGCAACAGTAGCAGTATCACCTGGGAAGTGGTTAGAAATGCTACTCTCAGGTTCCATCTGAGAACAGCTGATCAGAAACTCTTATGAGTAGAGTGCCGCAATATGTGTTTTAACAAATCTTCTAGGTGGTTCGGTGCTCAAGTTTGAAAAGCACCCATCTACTATGGGAATCCTGTAGTAGTAGTGATAAAATCTGTTTTATATCTGTTTGGTAACAGGGAACTCAGTCTCTGGGGCAACCTATTTTGCTAGTAAAACTTTTTTCTTTTAATTTTCTCCCTCTTTTACTTATTCTATATATTTTACATCATTGTTCATTTTTTTAAAAGTTTAATTTTCTTTTTAAGGATTGATTTATTTATATATGCATACAGAAATGGGGTATAAGCCAGAGGTACGGGGGTGGTGAGAGGATTCACCACAGACAGAGCAGGGAGCAGAACAGGTAGACTGATGAAGTCCACTGCTGAGGGGAGCAGTGGGCAGGTCAGGAGAGGTCTGCTGCACCACATGGATCACCTCTGGGGCTGGGTATGAGCTCGCACCTAAGCAGCTGCGACTAGCTTGCAGTACTGTGTCCTTACCCATTGCGCCACCAGGGAGGGCCCCATTGTTCATTTTTAACAGTGTTTACTTTATTTTCTCAGATGTAATCCCCATAGAATTTTCACCACCAATTCACTGGTGCACCATCACCACAGTCCCCTATGCTCTCCCTCTTGATCCCTCTCCCTCCCCACTCTCCTACAGACTGTCTCTGGTTTATGTTGTCTGTTTATTCCTGTTTTGTTTTGTTTTTCTTGTTATTATTTTTCCCCTTTATATATTATTTGGTTCATCTATATTTCTCCTATAAGTGAGACCATCAATATTTTTCTTTATCCTTCTGATATGTTTCACTTACCATAATTCCTTCTAGCTCCGTCCATGTTGCTGTGAATGGCATTAGTTTATCTCTTTGACTGCCACATAGTATTCCACCATGTATCTATACACCACACTTTCTTGATCCAGTCATCTACTTTTGGGCATTTGGGTTGTTTCCAAGTCTTACATATTGTAAATAGTGCTCTTGCGTTTCAGTTCTATAAGATTAACTCTGCTTCACTATAACTTCTACCTCTGGCTCTCATACTGTCCCTTGGAATGACTGAGAATAAATCCTAGTCAAGTGCCTCACTTCAAAAGAATTTTACATAATATTAGTTCTAGGACTTCTGGTTTAATATAAAAGATGGCTAATAATCCTTGAAGACAAGAAAATGCAGAAAAGTGCTAACTTACGTTACCACAGAAAAGTAAGAATGAAGTAGTTGAACTAATAGAAGAAAACTTGAAAAATATGTTTCCTTGGAGTAAGACTGTTCAAAGTGGATCACCAAAGGCACACATTATAAAGATGTATAGATTTCATTGTAAAATTATTGATGGCTTCAATATATTTTTAAAAAGTTAAAGGTACAGGAAATACAAGTTCCAGTTTCCATAATTCCTTGCTTAGTCTCCATGAACATACTCTGCTTTGTAAAGCTACCTTAAAGCATGGGTCTGTTAATCCCCTACTGGGATACCATGGGGACAATGCACACTATTATCAAGATGACAGATATTTGCTAGGTAGAGAGGATAAAAAAAGGCATTCCAAGCAAAGCCACAGAGACTAAAAAGGTTTTAGTTTCGGGAAGGGGGAGCAATTCCACTCCACCAGAACCTAAGTGGAGTGACAAGGGAACCTGGGGTGATTAACAGATGAAATGGAAAGGTAGTAAGCCTTTCTAAATAAGCTAAGGATGTGGAGCTTTTTCCTAGTTATGCCAAATCTGATGCTTCAAAAAGGCATACTGAGATCCATGTTTTGATCCATGTTTTGTATTCTGGCAGGAAGGGGATGTTTTGAACAAAGGATCCCATATACTTAGTGAACTTTTCAAATTTCAGGATCTGATGTTTGACTGGTTTGCTATTTAACTGGTACTTCTGGAACTTTCTGTTTTATTTCAGCCCAGGGAATGTGGGCTCTCTCCAGGCAGAGATAAGAAAGTGGAGGTGACAGAGAGCATGCATGTCTTCTGCTATTGTCCCACTCATGTTTTCCTGATATGGGACTTGGGTACCAAGTCTGTGGGAAGGGTGTGGGCACCAATCCCAGGGAAGGGTGTGGCTCTGAGCTCAGGCCTGCCCCAGCCCTCTCCTCTGTAGTTAGGGCTGTAGGCACTCAGCCCTTTCAACAGCCTCCTGGGCTCCGATGGTGGGCCTGTATGCATCTGTAGGACTATGGTGTTTTGCTCGGGGAGTAGGGGAGAGGAATGAAGCAGGCAGAATTTGAGAAGGAATTGCCAGGTTTCTGGGAAGTCAGCATGTGCTTGAAACAATTCATATTGTAACAGAGAATGTAATTAGGTGATTTTGTTTTGTTTTAACGGAAGACTTCAGAACCTGTGACTATTGTTCATGAGCACATGCCTGGATGTAGTAATATTTTGAGTTTATGGAAAATGTGGTAAGCTCCATAAATCAGCACTGAGCAATTTGTACAGAGTCATCCTTGTGCAAGTAGCACAGATCTTTAGAGTCTTCTAAGGTTATGCAAAACAGCAGAATGAGCCTGTAGGCAGAGCTCAAATATAGTCCTCCCTTCCCCTGGAATTCTTCTGAGTGGCCATGAGGCAGCTCTGAATTCCCATTCCTACCCAGCCCATGACCTTGTTTAACTCTGTGTAGATGTCAAGATGTCTGAGCTCAATGCTATGACTACAAAGACACAACATTCTGTGTCTATTTCTCTGTGTATCTTAAAATTTTAACAGGATTTCTATAAAGAAAACCCACACAAAATTAAAAAGCAGGATGGACAGTCACAACTTGTAATGGTTCTGAGAATATGGCCAACTAGGAATATGATCTAAGTTTTAGATCTCATGCACGTCCAGCTTATCATTTTATTTGTTTGACTGGAGGGTTTCAGTTCAAGGTAGGATTGTTTCTCAAGAGCATATGGAACATCTTCAATTATTAATATTTACTAATCACCCAGAATTAATAAATAAGTCATTTCAGTTTTGTTGTAATTCATTAGAGGAAGTTCCACCAATTTTCATTCCATTGTTATTGGGCTTAGATAATTTCAGTATTGTTCTTATATCTTATAAGAGGTAATATTTCTTTCTGTCTGCTTTCCTTCTTACACCCCTCCCACTTCACATATTGGCCCTTGTTTAAGGATTTGTTTCTGCCAGACTGCTCATCGGAGTTGGAATGCTAGTACATTTTAGTGGAGATGTTTTTCAGTTGTTCTGAAAACAGAACAAAACAAAACCAATAGAACAAAGCCTTGTACACTGTTCTGTCACAAAAAAGTAGTACTGCTAACCCTGGGTTTAGGTATCTTATTTTCTTTCATCATCACTTAGAGGAGTCTCATACTAAAAAAAAAAAAAAAAAAAAAAAAAAAAATTGCTTAATTTTCCACAGAAACCAGATGTACCAGATGTATAGCTTATAATATTGACCGAGTACAAAGTTTATGGCCTTTGCTAATTTCTGTTAATGGTGGAGCCTATACTTTAGAATTTGCTAGAGGAAAGTGTTCTTTTTGACATACAGAGACAGAATATAAATTCCATGTCACAAGGGCCAAATCAACCCAGCATTTATATGATGTCATGGCTGCCAGCTGTCTGTGCCACAGCCTGGAGCAGGAAGAGCTAATTGGACAGTGGCTGCACTGAAAGCTATGAAACTTTCAATCAAACACCTTCCTCACAAACCAGCCATTGTTACCAGGTGCAAATGGAGAGAGGCTGCACCACAGGCTCTGTGCTCACATTTGTCTTATTTGTGTGCCATGTTGGAGAGTGCGCAAGGTTAAAGATGTGAATATATTTGATAAACATCAACTGTAATATGTCTTGAATTTTTGTATCAATCCTCTACAGATATTAGAAAAGCACACAGCAAACAACAACAATCACAATAATAATAATAATAATAATAATAACGTTTTCCACTGATTGAGCATTATTGTGTTCGACATTGAGCTCAATGCTTCATATAAGCATCACCTTCTTGAAACAGTTACACCATGAAATAGATTATCATCTACTTTATACTGAGGAAGTTCAAAGAGGTTAAGTGACTTGCCTGGAGTTTTTTAGCTAGGAAGGAAATGAGATTCTAAAGTCTTAGCCTGCTTTGAAAATTTGAGCTCTAAATTAGACACCTTTGTTTAGCTTTTTGGTTCATTTACCTGATTCTTAGAGAAGCAGATAGAAGATGCAGTTTATTGGTAGTTGAGGGAGAATCTGGCCTCAAAGCTTTGCTCCATAAAATTTATAGAAGAGACACCAACTCTTAGAAGATGACATAGTAATGATGTGATTTCAGAAGAAGTGAGGTAGTTTCCAATGTTTTTACTACCCAAACAAAAACGTGCTATTCAGCTTCTATTTCCTCTGTTTCCTCATTTATAAAGTGATGACAGAGTCTAATTAGTTTCTAAGTCTCTGCTGCTGCTCTCCTTCTAATTCCTCTAAGTAGGAGGCATTCCATGCTTGGATCTGAGAGTTTCAGGGCAAATCTTCTCCAGGATAGACGGTCCTCCTAGACTCCTGGACCAGTTGGGCCCAACACTTGCTGGAAGATGGTGAGAGTTTCCTTTGTCCCCGTCTCTTGGCCCTGGCTTGTGGTACCAGTGTCCTATTGGTCACTACTGGTCAGTGTAACTGAGAAATGATAGCCTCTCTCCTGCTACTACTCAGTGTCAAACTCTGTTTTGTTCTCTTGTTCTACCTCTAAATTAGGAGGTTCAGGTCTCAGGAAGTTAAACTTATTTCTTGCAAAATCCTTTTCAGGAGAGCAAGTTAAAACCCAGGTGCTGTAGTAACCAGGATTTTGAAACCTGCAATCTGATTTGCCATAAAAAGACCTAAGAGCTGGACTTATATATCTGGAATTATTCTTACTACAACAACACAGGGAGAGAGAAAAAGATTATGTATGTTATGCTATTGATGAATCCTACCGTGTCTCCTGGCTGTGGACGCATCACAGACACACGATCATATCCTTTCCTTAGTAGGACCCACAAGGCATCGAGTTTTCCCTGAAATAAAGCAAATATACCAAGATTACATATGAAACCAACCAGTGGCTAAGCCACACAGCTAGAACTTCCTATGCTTCTTCAGTTATGTGAACAACACCGCACTACTAAATGCTGGGCTTAGTGCTTTTTCACATGTCTTCTCATTTCAACCTCCCAGTGATCCCAGAACATGGAAATGGAGAGTCAGAGAGGTCAACTGGGTGCCCAAAGGTATTCAGCTTGTACACTGAAGAGGTGTTATTGGAACCATGTCTGTATGATTACAAAGTACATATGCTTTCAATTATCTCGACTGCGGAGAGTCCCTCAGGCAGATCTTTTGGCTGGAGAACCTTAATTTAGATCCTTTAAAACAGGATTTCTAAACCGTGGATCTCAATCCTTCAAGTCCTCAAGAAACAGTTTTGTATGTTACGATCAGAATTGTTAGGAAATAGAATTTCAAAAAATTAGAATAAGTTGTTTTGTTAAAGACTTGTCTCAGATAAACATGTATGGGTGTGTATGAGTGTGGATGCATGTGCACAGATGCTCACTCAGACAAATACGGGGTCAACTATATTTCTTAGTGGAGTGCCATCAGGCATGTTTGAGAACACTGATTTGGAAGAGGTCTTTGATGGTTAATGCTGGAAAGCCTGCTGATGACTAGAGTTCAAGTTCCTTCACATAAAGTTTTAATGGTGTCAATGCTGATTTATGATTATTATCTCCCATGGGCTACTGTACAGCCATGAGGAAAAAGGAAATCCTGTCATTGACAACACGGATGGACTTGGAAACATTATGTTACGCAAGATAAGTCAGAAAGAAAAAGGTGCTCTTGGCATGATGACTTGAATGTGCAGACTAAAAAGTACCTTTGGTGGTGGGCATGGTGGAATATCATATGTGAAGAGGTGTGAAACTGTACTCCTAACACTGAGTGTTGTAAACCAGTGTTACCACAGTCAATCAATCATAGACTTCATGTTCTGAAATAATTTTCTGCTAGGTTATATTCAGGCACCAAAAAAACATTCTTGAACCTTTATCAATTGTTGCTTGAGCTTTTGTGGGTTAAACTTGTCTTGCCAAGTGTAGCATTTCTCATCTCTTGGCAAAGTACTTAGGAAAGCCTCTAAAAATATTTTTAAGTGACTTGAGAATGCTGGATAGAACTGCTGCTGTGTTCAGCATGGTTTTCTGCATTAAATTGTTTCCATCATCATTTAAATGTTTTCCTTTAAGGTTCTTTGGGGTAAACATTTATATTTCAGGGAACAACCAGGTGGATTTCCTGGATGAATGCCCTTTCTCTCCCTCTCATATTCCCAGTATTTGGTTTGTAAATGAGCCCACCCATGCTGTGTGCTAATCATGCAGCTCCTAGACCAGTGAGGAACAATGACATGAAAGAAAATTTGGCTGTTGAAGAAGTATGTTAATTTACTCCAAAGAAATTTAGAGCAAAAGATATATACCAGAAAAAGTTCAGAAGCCAGCTAGATATACAATCCTGGGGGTATTAAGAGTCTTAAGCTCTTTCTTTGGAGTAACAGATCACAGTGTAAAATTTATCAATGTAAAATGACTGCACTCAGACTGTCTATCCTTCACCAGCTCTGCAAACTCAGGCAGCTGTTTCATACTCTGTAGACTTGCAATGAGGCTCAAAATTAAATACTAGAGTCAGTTACTTGTCTCATACTACATATTCATTACATATTACCTAAGATCATGGTAAAGTCATTAAAATGTTACTTTGGGAAGCCCTGTAGGAAAATGGAAAAAAATGTAATGCAGATTATGAGAATCCAGGTATGTGAACTTTATTAGCATGAATCTACGTATCCTCTATTCTGCTCTCTTCCAATCCCACTTTCCTTTTCCCTCAGGCCACATGCTGTAGTCTGACTTCTGTGGCAGTGTTTGGTAACTTCACCAAAGTTGCATTCCCTAAGGTCACCCAAGGCATCCCAAGTTCCAAATGCCTTTACCACTTTCTCGCATCTTCTGAGAACTCTGCTGCGCTGGGCTTCTCTCTTGCACATACTCCTCTGGCCTCAACATCCCTAGCCTCTGCCTACTCCTTACCTTTCTGAATAGTTCTCTTCAGTCTATTTGGCTTGTCCTTCTGCACTTGACACTAAGGTGTTCCCCTGGGGCCTCTTCTATTCTTATCCCTTAGGTGACTGCTCACCCTTATTCTCAGCTACTCTCACAGGTCCAGCTTCCACCTATCTGCTGATGGCTCACCATTTCTACCTTTCACTTAAGAGTTCTCTTGAGCTGTGGGTCAGATATTCAATTACTTATCAAATCTTAGATATAATGTTGAAAACCAAATATCACAAATTTTACTTCCTTCAGACATGTTCTTCCTTTTGCCCTCTTGTGTTGGTTTGTGGCACCACCAATGTCGAGGGCGGCCACATCCAGAATGGACACCAACTCATTCATCTTCTTTACTTTCACACTACTCACACCCAACTCTGACCATATCAGTTGATACTCTCTGTGACAGCTCTCCTGTCGCTTCTTCCTGTCCCTTGCCCCACCATCTCCATGGCCACTGCCATGGCCCAGTTCCTCATCATCTGTCATTCATCCTGTGAACAGTCTCCTGCTTGGTCTTTTACCTTCAGGCTCCCTCTCTTCTCTCCTATATGATTAATAATGGGCTTCAAAAATACTGCTTACCAGAGGGTGTGGGGGAGGGGGAGTAACAGGGATTAGGGGAAAGGAAAGGCTTAGGACACTGGCATTTTGGTGGAGGGTAAATCAAGCATGTGCCATATTAAGGAGTGCAGTTTCACTACCAAAACCATGTAATTACGTAAATGACTTGCAAATTATTTGAAAACTGCTTGCATGATGGTTTGAATGGATGCACGGCAGTTCATAGAATACATTTAAAAAATCTTACTAGCATTATGAATTTGGGTAAATTATCTAGCCTTTCCATGCCTGGTTTTTACACTTGTAAACTGGGAGTTGTAGAAGTTTCTACTTTACAGGGTTGTTGTGGGAGGTAAAGGAGTGCATGGAAAGACCAGGGGAACTGCTATCACTATGATTTTCTGGCCAGAGTGAGACCAGCTAGTTTCAGTTGTACTCTCAGTGTTCTGAGTTATGACTGTTCACAGGTAAACCCAAAGTTCTGACTGTGTGGCACAGAAAACATTCTGAGTAATCTCCACATTCTATACCTCGCTCTACTACATGGATACCTTTTAAAGGAAGAAGTGAAGTAGACTTTGGAATTAGTGTTTAGCACCATGAAGACAATAACATGAACTCTCTAAAATCAAAGGGAATGGAAGAAAGGCACTTGGTGTCTTAGTCTTCTGAATGTTGGCAGAAGCCTGTCATTTAAAGACATAAGCTAAAGTTTTATTAATAATGTCCCTTTGGGGGGGCCCTCCCTGGTGGCGCAGCGGGTTAAAGCGGGAGCACTAAGAAGCTTAAGCCACTTCTGCATGAGTTCAATTCCTGCCTGCCCTGGAGGAGATCCACATGGTGTGGCAGACATCTCCTGACCCACCCGCTGCTCCCCTCAGCAGTGTATTTCGTCAATCTGCCTGTTCTGCTCCTCCCTCTGTCTCTGGTGAATCCTCTCACCCTCCGCATCTCTGGGCTGTACCCCAGCTCTGTATGAATAAATAAATAAATCTTTTAAAAAAAAATGTCCCTTTGGGGCCAGAAAAAACTCAGGAATTCTTCTAACCCACCCATAGGCTTTACCTAAAGTCTGAAGAGGAGGCTTTACATTGATACCACTATTTATGATTTAAGTGTCTATTTCACACAGACCACACTGAAGGATGCATTTTTAAGATATAGGTTCTCAGCTTCCAGAAGAAATGCCCAACTGCTCTGTAAAGCTAAAACCAAGATTTCCCTACCAATCTGGGAGCTCTCTGCTAGAATGTACAATTATTATTGAACAACATGTTTGAACCGAGAAGGTCCACTTCTGTGCTGATTTTGTTTTGTTTTGTTTTGTTAATTTTTGCAGAATCTGCAAGTTCTGGGATCACTGATTCAATCAATCCAGATATGGGTTGGTTGAATCTGCCCACACAGAACAGAGCCCTTGATATGGAGAGTCAAATATAAGGGTCTTGAGTGTCCTCGGATTTTGGTATGGGGCAGTGCTTCCTGAAACAATGTTGCTTGCCATATTCAGGGATGACTATAAGTTTATTTGGGAGTCATGTTATAGGCTGATTTTTTAAAAAATTATTCATACAGAACTGGGATGCAGGCCAGAGGTGGAGGGGTGGTGAGAGGATTCACCAGAGACAGAGTGGGGAGCAGAACAGACAGACTGACAAAGTACAATGCTGAGGGGAGCAGTGGACAGGCCAGAAGCGGTCCGTGGTGCTATGTGGATTACCCTGGGGTCGGGGATCCAAACCGCGCTGAGGCAGCTGTGGCAGGCTTGCAGTGCTGTGCCTCAACACATTGTGCCACCAGAGAGGGCCTACAGCCTGATATTTTTATTGTTATTTTTTAAAAAGAGATTTATTTATTTATGCATACAGAGTTGGGGTACAGGCCAGAGATTCAGGGGCAGAGAGAGGATTCAGCAGAGACAGAATGGGGAGCAGAACAGGCTGAATGATAAAGTACACTGCTGAGGGGAGCAGCAGGCGGGTCAGGAGAGGTCTGCTGTGACATGTGGGTCACCTCTGGGGTGGGGGATCGAACTCATGCTGAAGTGGCTTTAGCGTCTTAGTGCTGTGATTTAACCTGCTGCACCACTAGAAAGGGCCCTGTTTTTATTTTTTTAATGTAAAGGAGGTTGGTGCCCCAACACTTACATTATTCAAAGGTCAGCTGTAAACCGGCATTTAAAAATAGTTTTCTTTCATACCAAGATCACATGTTTTGACTTTAAAATGAGAAATTTAGCAATTCCAGGCTCCCAAACTGTGCCTCTGCTCCAGCAGTAACTTTTAATCCCCAAGGGAAGGCAAACTGGAAGTTCTATGTAAACTCTAGCTTTTGTTTCTTCCTAAACATTAAGATTGCTGGGAATGTTTATTGGGCCATCATTCAAAGCACCCTGGTATGTGGGGTTTGTAACTGGGTTTTCTTCCTTTTTTTCTTTGGCCATGCAGCAGCTGTGCCTTCTTCTGGTTTGTCTGCCTTAGAGAGTTGGAAGTTAACCAGAGGTTGAGGATGGTGCGGGTAGTTCAACTTATAGGGCTATTAAAGATGAACACTTTTTTTTATGGTGAAATATATGGTGAGTAATGTGATTTTTGCTTCCCTGCAAATGAAATGAGTTAACACATAAAGTTAAAAGCTCTCCTGCCCCCATGTTAATTTTTAATCCTGCTCTTTTTCTCTCTTAATCATTATTTTTAACAAGTTTGGAGCCAGTCTACAAAGTTGGCAGATACAGACAAAATTATGTTTGACACAAGCAACCCATCTACAATACTTGACGCTTCAGCATATCTTAGTGTGCTTCCTTCAGCTTTCTCTAATAGAGTTTCATGACTGAACACTGTTGACTACAAGGTCAAGGTGCTTATAGACAGAGTTGGCAGACTGGCCTGACAGAAAATGCATGGAAGATCATCCCTTCCAGGCCCTGAAAGTAGTACAGGCAGACCCTTCATGGTCTGAGCCTCTTGCTGAGAATAGACTGCCCAGCCAGCCAGGGTCTGGCTTTTGTCCTTTGGCTGTCATATCCTCATTACCAGTCATGTGGAGCGCTACTGGAAAGGGAGAAAAATGATTTCTCTGAAGGGTAGCAAGCCTCCCAGCCAACCTGGAACAGTTCTGGTTTTAATCTATCTGGTGGCCATACATCTAAGCATTACTTAATAGTCTGAAATGGTCAGTCCTGCCTTAATGAGAAGCATGGGTGCTGTAAATCCCAGGGGGTGAAAACCGAGCAAAGGAAAATTAAGGTCAAATATTGGAAAAGTTCTTGATCATGAGCCTGGAATGAGGAAAGGATGATGTGTGGTTGGTGTGGTCAGTGCCTTAAGTTAGACTGGGGGGATGGTGGAGAGAAGTCCATTGTGGACGTCTTCGCATGATGAGTTTCCAGATGGTTTGCTTATTAGCAAATGTGCTCACCTGCTTCTCTGTGTCTTAAATTTATTTCATGAAAGCACACATACACAAAGCGAGTCAAATGCAATGCATTCAAAATGTACATGATTCTGATTACTTTTACTGGGGAAACAGGAGTTTTCCCAGGATTTCCTGCAGGTTTTGCCCTAGACAGAGAGTGGGAGCAGAAATTGGCCTAGTTATTCTCTGTGAGTCATTTGCTGCTCTCTATTCTCTGCCTTCTTTGCGCTGTGCTGTGGAAGTCCAGTTTCCACAGATGGCACCATCTGATTTCCCTTTGGTTTGGCCAATAGGTGGCACCAAGAGATGAGAGGGTCAGATGAGGCAGAGGTTGAAGTTTTTATTCTGTCTGCTCCTTTCTGCCACCCTTGACCCTCCCCCCACACACAGTGGCTGCCTTCATGGAAGGGTCCTCAAATATTTTCTGCAAAGGACCATAGGGTAATATTTTATGATTTGGAGGCCATGAAAAAAAACTCAAGGATATTATACAGGCACTTATATAAGCATTTAACAATATGGAAAACCATCCTTAGCTTGTGGGTCAAATTAAAACAAGTGGCAAGACAGATTTATAGATGGCTAACCCCTTCTCTGTGACCACAGCTCCTAAGGGGTGGCTTCTCCCGAGGGCTGCATCCCTCACTGGCTCCAGTCCTCCTGTCCCTACTTGCCTTTCAGGCCTGGGGGTACAGGTAACAGCTTTCTTTGCAAATTCCGTGTGCCTCATCATTCCTGTGGGTTCCTTAACGCTGCCTGCACCTATGTTAGTTCAGCCCTTTTGAATGTGCTTTCTGTTTCCTGCCAGGACCATGACAAATCAATGAGAGGGTTCAGGAAGGGGAAACAGTTTACAGTTACATAGACCATATGAGGTTAAGTGCTTTGTCCAAAGCCGAGCGAATGCCCTGTGGCACTGTGGCCAGGACAGGGCTCATCATTTACCAAACCTCATGTTAAACATTTTGAAACTGAAGTTTTGGGAGCAAGTCTGCCCTTCAGGACACAGAATACATTATGATGTAGCAGTGCTTTTCTGTGCTTCTGTTTTCAAAACTCCATTTTCCTGCCCTTTCCTTACCTACTTCACCCAGTTACACTTAAGATGATTTCTTTTTCTGCTTCCTTAGACAGAGAATACAAAAGTGATCCATGTGGGTCACAAGAGAAGGTCTAGCTGGTCTGAGACTCTGGGTGTGGTTTCATAATTACATCTCATGTTCATTCACTGGAGATGGTGGAATCCCCTTTCTGTGCCAGGTATCATGCTGTTTACTAGCTGCTCCAACATAATTTAAGCATAATTGGTGCCTCCAGGGGCTCAACTCTGGTGGAGAGAAGACTCATGAGCAATTATACCAGTGGGTAATCTGTACATCTTTTATCTGGCAGAGTGAGCTGAGTCAGCATTGGCATGAGTGGTTCTGTCGGTGGGAGGAGCAGTCACACTTTCACACATCCGTGTAAGAGGTGCCTACTGAGTCTATTGGCATCTTAGTCTTTTCATCTCAATTTTTCAGTAATTGCTTGACATTCAGATTCCCAACCATTTAACATTAATTTAGCAGTTGTGTTTGTAGTATAATGGGCCCCATGTAAACCTAACTTGGTTCCCCTTGCCGAGTCTCCTGACAAATTGCCAATGTATAATTATAGCCTCTTTGCCATATACCACAGTTCTTGGCCTCAGGGAACTGGAAAAGACTGGTTGGAACTTTCTATGACAACTTCTTAACTGGACTTGTTAAAACCCGGATTGTTGGACCCTACCCCCAGAGTTATGCAGTTAATTGATCTGGATGGAGCCTGAAAAATGTGAATTTTCATGTTGGAGAACTGGCGGTTTAATCCAATAACTAAGGGAAAGGCTGACAAAGAGAAGCAATGCTTAGGGAGTTTGGATGTGAAATCTGAAAAGGGAAGTATTGGGGAAAAATGAGTTTCACACGATGCAGAAAGAGGGTGCGCTGTGAAGTCAGAATGCCCTCAGAAGCCTTTTGTGAGACTCTGGGTCATTAAGGTTGAGAGGTCAGACCAAGCGCTCTGTGTTTTCACAACTTTCCCAGGTAACTGTGACACTCAGCCAGGTTTGAACACCTCTGTAAACTCAGTGTCTGGCAGTGCCTGGCAAAGAGTAGGGAAATAGCACATACTCATTGAATTGATCCTAATCCCAAGTAGGTGTTGGAAATACTTTTAGATTTGTAAACCTGGTTGTTAAATTCTTTATTTATTTCATAAACTAGTCCTTACTCACCAGTTTATAAACCAATAACATGTTCTTGGTTCTTCAAGCAGATTAAAGTTCTGTCAGCATCAAAGATTATAGAAATGAAAACCCTGCTATAACCAAAGATGTATTACTCACAAGGTACAGATTCCTAAAAACGACACAATAAGAAAATTGCCTTTCTTCTTCCTCTCTGAGATTCTATTTGGCTCCTTCCTGTCTGCACATGTAGGCACGCCACTGCATGCTCAGCATTAGAAAATGATTAGAAGCAAACAGCTGTTAGTCAAGCAAGTTACATTTCGCCCACACTCTTTCTAGAGTTCAACCCATTGCCCCAGGGGCGCTTATCTTAAAAAGGAATCTTTCTGCTTTAAACATAGCAAACCAAAATGAAAACGTGTTGTAATCAGTGTTGAGCATGAGCTAACTCAGCTGGGAAGAGATGCTCATAAGTTACTCTCCACTGTTTAAAATTAGTAAATAATTCAGGGAATGATGAATATTATTTTTATTGTCTGTGGAAGAGGGAATGAGATGTGTGTGTTTATGTGTGTGTTAGTGATGAGAGCAGGCGCTTATATTCCCTGGATGCCTTGGAGTGGGCCCAGTTGTTTGCAGCATAGAATTGCATGCAGACTGTAGTCCTAAGCTGGTGTGTTGGGTTCTAGACGGGGGTAGAGCAAGGACTTTGCTTAACTCAGTTTTCTACTGTGTGGCATGAGGGAGTGGAGACAGATTATGTCAGAGTCCTTTCAGCTATGATTTTCTAGTCCTCCCTGACAATGGATGTGGAGCAAGGCTGAAGAGCAAGGGTGTTGAAAGAGTCAAATGAATTCAGACATTTTCATTCAAGAAGAAAAGAAAAGGAGGTCTTCAGGAAGTATTAGACTGCCTCTTATGACTTGAATTTCCTAATAAGCAAAAGAGGGTTTTAAGCTTTGGAACTGTGGGTAGAAGAGAGGTGGTGGGAAATAATTTTTGCTCACCATCAGAAAGGGTGAGTCCTAGATCCATTGCAAGTGATTTATTCTACCAGTGTGTCCTGAGGCACTGACAGGAGGCTGGGGTTATGTTATGGAAAGAAGAGAGATCAAGCATCAAGGTGAATTCTGCCATTTTTTGTTAGGTAGTGGGACTGCCCTCCAATGAAGTTACGGGATATTACAGAAATTTATAATGATCCTCTGGGATTACTACCCAAGCTACTTTCTCCCCCTTACTGTGCCACAGTGGTTTTAAGTTATGACTTCCTAATAAATTTCTTTTTTTGCTTTGTTATTGAGGTAACATTGGTCACAGAACTGTATAGAACAGTATATGACTCAGGGAGAGCCATGGTGATTTTAAAAAGTCTAATTCTCAAATTCGATAATGTGGAAATTGAGAAAGTAAGTGCTTGTGCTTCAAATCCATGATTTTAGGAATTTGTTCCTTTACCGTAATCTGGAATTTGGTTTGATATTTTGTCACATCAAAACACTACCATAGAAGTGTTTTATCAGGAGTGAGGAAGGATTTTTGAGTAGAAAGAGACACACCTTGATGGGAGAGTACCACTTCCGGGGTGAAGAGGGCCTACGCATGTTGTTGTTGAGATTTCGAGGTTCAGGGAATTCATACTCCTGCTCTGGCATCTTGACTCTTGCATTCTTTGCCTTTTCCAACTTGGCACCTTCCTCTGTGGAACCCTTTTCTCCCCAACGAACCTAAAAGAATAACATAAAACAAAATGACAAAATAAAATATGATGCTCCTCATGAATGGGAATCACAAACAGGCGTGATCTGCAATCTAAGTGATATCTAATCCTCCTTCTTTTGGACATTGAGGCCAGGGAAGAGGGGAGGTGTGAAAAAGGGGGAAAGAACGAGAGCTAACAGAGTCCAGCAAGCAAGCCATGGATAGGAACTGTCGAGATCACAGGACAACATCTGTGAAGACCTTGCAGGCCCAGTTCATCTGTTTGCATTTTATTCCAGTAATAGAAGAAACCATGGGGGTTAATGGGGTGGGGAGTTGTTGAGCAGGTGAGCACAGTTAAAAGCCTGTACTTGCTGTCTCTTTACCTGATGCTTCATGAGCCACATCCCACCAGACATTAAGTGTGAGTTTTCACCAGTGTGCTTTGGTTTGCCAACATCCAGTCAGCACCCAGACTTCTTACCTCCATCCTTTTAATGCCTCCAACACCGCGCCCACCGTAATAAGAGGCATCTACTGTAGGCCACTTTTTTTTAGGCAGACCGTCATCATCTTCTTCCTGCAGAGAGGTGTGACATATGAAGGAAGCAAAACCTCATTGCTATATGTATTTGTGTTTTGACTGTGGCAACTTGGATAGGATTACACTGGGTAAAATTTCAGACGACTGCTTAAGGTGGGCTTGAACAAGTTGCTTATCTAAGCTAATTTTCTCTGGAAGTGGGGATAAAAGAGGCTCTAGCTGGTAAAGTTGTATTGCAATCCTACATCCCTACCTCTTTACAGGGTAGTTCACTTAATCCTGTTTACATGCTGATGACTTGTATATATCCACCCTTGACTCTTTTTTTAAACTTTGGACTTGTGTCATTGACAGTTACATCTCAATAGAAATGTCACAAAGAAGTCCTTATTTCCCTTCCTCATACATGCTTCTCTCAGTGTTCTCTACCGCCTGGGAGTCACTCTTAAATCCTTTTTCCTTCGCTGCCCCACCCCTACTGTCTCAGTTTGCCAACAAGTTCTATTGATAGTACTTTAAGAAGATCCAAATCTGGCCCGCTGTGGTGGTGCAGCAGGTTAAAGCTCAGCACTAGGAAGCTAAAGCCACTTCAGCATGAGTTTGATCCCTCCCATCCCGAAGGTGACCACATGGCGTGGCAGACCTCTCCTGACCCACCCGCTGTTCCTCTCAGCAGTGTACTTCATCCATCTGCCTGTTCTGCTCCCCACTCTGTCTCTGGTGAAGCCTCTCACCACCCCTGCACCTCTGGCCTGTACCCCAGTTCTGTATG
>NW_004567132.1:13226558-13257695 GCF_000260355.1 Condylura cristata | reverse complement strand
CCTCTCACCACCCCTGCACCTCTGGCCTGTACCCCAGTTCTGTATGTATAAATAAATAAATCTTAAAAAAAAAAAAATCCCAGTCCTATTACTTCTCCACCTCCATTGCCACCCCACCACACTGGTCCCAGGCTGCCATGTTTCTCCTGCCACATCTTCCTAACTGGCTACACCTTGCTCTCCTCTTTTGTACCTAAAATCTGTTCTCCACAAAGCAGCAGAATAAAACCAGCCTTCAATTCTGCCCTGATAGCTCTGGCCTTTGCTTACGTGACAGCCTTGTTCCTTACCATGCACACCTCCTTCTTTCCTTCCAGCCTGCTTGTCCTCTCTTGGATCCTCAAGTTGTCTGAGTACATTCCTGTCTCCACGCCTGTGCAGCAACTGTTCCCTTGGCAGGAATGCCTTTTCCCTGGTTTCTCATGGCTAGGTATCTTCTTATCACTGCTCAGACAGGCCTTCCTTGAATATCCTAAAGTAGCCCCAGTCTTTTCAGCCCATCACTCTGTTCTATTTTTAGTTATGGATCTTATCATGGCTTGACATTTGTTTATTATCTGTCTCTCCATGGTGGAATGTGAGTTCTTTGGAAGCTTCTGTTTACTTATTATATTTATTATTGTATTTTCTCAGTTTTTAGAATGGCACCTAGCATATGGTAAGTGTCCAAGATTTATCTGTTGAATTTACAAATCAATTAAGTGAGGTTATTTACATAAAGCAGTTATTTCAGTGGCTTCAGCTTAGTTCAGTGACAGGAAGTTGGTGTTATATATATTTTTTTTAAAGATTTATTTATTTATTCATACAGAACTGGGGTACAGGCCAGAGTTGCAGGGCCAGTGAGAGGCTTCACCAGAGACAGAGTGGGGAGCAGAACAGGCAGATCAACGAAGTACACTGCTGAGGGGAGCAGTGGGCGGGTCATGAGAGGTCTGCCGCGCCATGCGGTCACCTCCGGGGCAGGCAGGGATCGAACTCATGCGGGTGTTGCTTTAGCTTCTCAGTGCTGTGCTTTAACTCGCTGCGCCACCAGGGAGGGCCTGGTGTTATATTTTTAAGATAAAGGAGAAAACAAGGGAACTTTTTATGGATGAAAAGAGAAGGATGAGTCTTCACCTGCACGCTTAAAGGGGCTTGCAATGAAATTCACCTGCAGGCACACACCTAAAGTGTTTATTTACAAAAAGGGGAAATGAAAAAAGTTGCAGGGAGAAAGACAGAGAAATGTAAATTGGTGAATGTGTCTACCAGTTCTGCTGAGCTGGGCCCCAGTAGCACGCTGCAGGCTGGTGAAAAACCAAGAACCCCCAGGCCCACATGTCTGGTTATATACTAAGCCTGGCTGCTTAACTCCACCCTTAGTTCCCAGCAACCCTCCCATTGGTATTGATGACATGGGATTTGCAGTCCTCAGCGTCTTGGATCTCTTTGGTTTGGGGTGAGGGTGGAGCACATAAAACCTGTGTTTGTGGAGTTCATTCAGGACTCCTTTACCCCCAAAAATTCTTGTTGCAGGGAAAAAGATATCACCATCTATAGTCAAAAATGGGCTATAGGACTGTGGATGATTTTCCTCCTGGGTATAAAAAGGAAGCTGCAAAGGGGTCTGTCTACAAAGGAGAGGAATGAGCCAAACTGGATGACATTGCTACTTCCCACAGGCTTGTGTGGGTGGCATTTGGGGAGTCAAAGATTTGGGGTAAAATCCTACGTAGGCCACCACTGTGGTGGTGGGGATCCCATGTAAGAGGCAAGAGGTGAGCCAAAGAGAGATCAGAGATAACAAAGAACAACACATTAAAATATTAACACATGAGGGCCCTCCCTGGTGGCGCAGCGGGTTGAAGCACTGCACTGAGTAAAGCCACTTCCGCATGAGTTTGATTCCTACCTGCCCTGGAGGTGACCACATGGCGCGCAGACCTCTCCTGACCCGCCCGCTGCTCCCCTCAGCAGTGTACTTCCTTGATCTGCCTGTTCTGCATCCCGCTCTGTCTCTGGTGAAGGCTTTCACCGCCCCTGAGCCTCTGGCCTGTACCCCAGTTCTGTATGTACAAATAAATAAATCTTTAAAAAAAAATATTAACACATGAAGACCTATTTTGGTGACTTGTTGTGGTTGGGATCGACACACTTCTTTCAAAAAGTTTTAATTAAAAACTTATTATATCTTAATATATCTACATTACACACACACACAAACACACACAGACACACACATCCCTTTTCATCATGGGACTCTGAGCCCCGAAGTCAAAGTGGATTCTGATTGGCCTTTATTCTAAGTATCTTGCATAGAGCCTGGTGCAAAGTAGGTGCTCAATAAACACATACTGATAACTGCAGCTTCGGTAGCCTGCACCACACACGTGCCAGTCATTTTTCCAAATGCTTTACATATATTAACCCTTTAATCTCACAACCAGCCTGTTAGGTAGCCAGTCTTTTTTGCCCAGTATAGGGAAGTAGAATAGAGAGGTTAAGTGACTTAAGTCATACAATAAGTAGGTGGCAGAATTGACTTAGAACCCAGGCAACCTCCTCTCCTATTTGTTTCTCAGTGTTGGCAGCTCTGGTTTATCCTACCATGCTTTTCTTTTCCAGTCATTTAATGGTAACAAATGTTTGTTATATACTTCTTGCCCTTTGTATCTGCTAATTTTGAAGATTCATGACAACAAAATATTGTACATAATAAATAAAAACAACCCCCCCCAAAGAAAATACAAGCAGTATATTATTTCACAGCAGTATATAATTTCAGAAGGCTTATGATGTCCAACCAAGATCCTTTATATATATATATATATGGTTAAACTTTACCACTGGATTCAGATGTGTGTGTCTGTGTGGCATAGATCAAACAATGTATATATATATATATATATGGTTAAACTTTACCACTGGATTCAGATGTGTGTGTCTGTGTGGCATAGATCAAACAATGGCTTCCAAAAAACTGGCCTTGAGATTTCTCAATGGAAAAATAATGTATGTATGTATAGTTTTAAGTATTACATGTTTAATTACAGGTATATATAATTACATATATAAAACCAAAATACTATCACCTAAAACTGAACGCAGCAGCATCAAGAATCTAAGAAACTATAAGAATAAATTTCCTTTTTTCAGTAGGGGACTGAATCACCCTATGAGTTGCCTAAGTTTTAAATAATAAGATTGCAAACACCAGAGACCATTCAATAGAGTCTTTTCATTGCACATCAGAGCAGTTGGATCTAGAGAAATGAAAAAAGCCATGGAGTTGGCCTTCTATTTTGGTTTCCTGATGCATTGTCTAGGGATTTCCTCCCCTATACTTGCACACCGGAGGTTTCTTCCCCTCACCTCTTGCAGCCTGCCAAGAACCTACCACTGCGTTAGTCCTCTCTGGTCCAAAGATGAGGAGGCCTCGCTAGCATCTGGCGCATGCGCAAGGGTGGTGCCCCAACAACAGGAAAAACAAGACTTGAATCTGCTCTTCAGGCTTCCTATCTACTCTGCCTGCCTTTTAGTCCCCTGACACTGGCTTGCCTGCCAAAATCCAGCAACAGCAAAAGACAACACAAAGGCCCAGAGTCTGACCAACGGGACAGTCAGAATTTCCTTGCAGTTACCATGGCTCTGTTTACACATTCTAGAGACGGGAAGGTTTTGCAATCTTCAAAAGAGAAGGGAATCTTTGATGTGTGTTTCCATTTGGCCAAATTGATGGAGTAAAATCACAGTCCCCAGCAGTTCCACCAAGACTATTGAAGCACTGGAGGTGAATTTCTGTATCTAGTTAAGTGTAAGGGTTCTTGGGAAATTCCCCTCGCACTGCTCTTCAAGGATGTAGCAGGGAGGAGAACTACCAGCCTAGAAATCCTCTGTGGTTACGGGAGGTCAGACTGGAGGAGCTCCTGGCTTTGTGTGAGGGAAGCAGTAGGAATCAGGGAAGGGTGGGAAGTCAGTTGAACATAGCAGAAAAGAGTGGAACTGAGCTACCAGCCAACTACCAGGGTCCACCTGGGGGAAGGGTCACTGTTCTCTGTAGTGGGAATGATAGAGAGTAAAGAAGAGGTGTTACACATTCTTTCAGAAGTTATTTTGGGGGCTGCATTGTATTGTAACCTTCCTGCACTTACAAATCCTCAGCAAAATTTCCTAAGCGTGTCGCTTGCTGTCATTGTTACCTTTGGGGGAGTGTAGGAATTGTGTTTGTAGATTGGTCTGTAGCAAACGAAGAAGATACTGCAGAAGAAGCCAGAAGTAGTAGTTAGCCAGTGCTGGAGAAAACACAGAGATTAGGGAGGGGAGCTTGTTTCCCATCAGGGGAAGTTATGTTTAAATCTTTAAGGATGTGGTTGCCTAGATGTCCAGTTGACTGATGTTTGGGTAACACAAGTGGCAGTATGTTACTCAGATAGTAGAGGCCGCTTCTAGCCTACTTGTCCTCATGGCAGAGTTCTTCTCGGACATCCTTCTCCTTAACACTCAGATAGACCTGGGTGTGCCCGCAGTGTCAGTCATACTGTAGGAAGAAGCAACTGTAAAATAGGAAGTGTGATACACACAACTGGCAGAGCCATTAGATTAGTCATGTACTGCACTCAGACACTGAACTTTTCTATCTTTCCAATCATGTCAGGATGTCGAGCATTGGTGGTTCAGTGGTAGAATTCTCGCCTGCCAATCATGTCAGACTTTAGTACAGCTCCACACTTCAACAGTTATGTCTCCATATGATTGGAGAACCTGTCCCTCACTTCAATTCATGTTTTCAGATATTGCTTGAAATAACCTATTCTCTGAAGAATAATACCCTGGTTCTCCAGGAATTCTGTGTTTCCTCCTTGATTCTTGAGTTTCCTATAGCTCCGTGTACTGACTGTCATTCACTCAGCAAATATTTAATGATTAGTTAACTATTCAGCAAACCAGTGAGTAGAAGAGTTTCCCTGATCCTAGGGATGCCTTATTCTTCTATATAGATGGTACACCGGACAATTCCACAAATAATGTGAACAGCACCACCGGGAGCTGTGCATACAGTGGCCCTTTCTGATTACAACATTCCTTTTCCTCTGATATCCATTTGTCAGGAAATTGTATGGCCAGTTTGACTTACATAGACTCTTAGTGACCCAATTCACTGTGGTACCAATGGTGACTCTCTGGAAGAGAGAATGTAACTGAAACAGAAATGGTTTTAAGTTGGCCTCTGAATTCACTTTAAATTTTATTGAACTGTAATATAGCTTAAATCCTTATTATGAACTCTATTTAGCTCCAAAGGATGGCCTTTTATATGTCCATTCCTTCCTTTGCATATTTGGGCAATTGTGTTACATTTTCAAGAAAAAAAAAAAGATGCAGCTGTTAACAAAATTGTTTACATTTACAGAGGAATATTTTTGTGAGGGTGATGGCATGAAATAAAGGATGAAGGCCATAGAAACTCCCAGGCCTGGGAGCCTCTAAAGGGCAGAATCTAAAGTAGAACTGACTGTGTTGACTCATTACAAGTCTTTATGGGTAAGTCAGAGATCACCCAGAATGTCTGTCTTGGAGTAAATTGGCAAGTCAGAAAACTCTAGCAACATTTCCATTTGTAAATATAAAAAAATGCCAGCTAACTTAACATTTCCCTGTTCTATTTGCATTTAACATGTTGGGCACCATTGTATCTGTTTATATATACACAATGATTAAGGACAACACAATTGTTTCTTATTCTTCAGTAAAGACTAGTGTACATTTTTTAATAGAAATATTCTTTCTAAATTATTGAAATACAGAATACTGAATTCTGTGTCTGTTCCAGGACTTCTGTTTAGGTGCACGTGTGTATATGTGTGTGTGTGTGTGTGTGCGTGAGAGAGAGAGAGAGAGAGAGAGAGAGAGAGAGACAGAGACAGAGACAGAGAGAAACAGAGAGAGAGAGAGAGAAAGGAGAATTTTCACCCCATCCAGGGTGGGAGGCTACTCTGAGTGTCTGTGCAGACATAGCTGTGAGGAGTACCAGGTCTACTGCTATTAGGGAGTGTAATTTGTCTGGTTCCAGGCAAATTATATAATTTTTCCATAGCCAAGACTTCCATAAAAATGATCTCTTGCCACTGAGAAATGGTCAGGATCAGTGAACATGATAAAATATCTGGAAATAAAATATCTGGAAATGAGTTCATTATTCAAAGCCAGGTGTTAATAGTTGATTGGATGCCTATCCAGTGTCAATGTCTTCAGTGCATATCCCTCGCCCTTTACACACAGCCAGAAAACTCATGGAAATTTATTATATTTAGAACTAAACCATCAGGCGAAGTAGCCCATTATTGGATTCTCCCATAAATTGTCAATTATTTGGAATGATGAGACATCATGGAAAATCTTCATTCTGCTGCTACTTAGAGGAGACACTTAACCCAAACAATATCTCCTCTTAGTTAAAATTGAGCTACTTTACATGCAAAGGAATGAAACTAGATTATTGCTTCACACCATGCACAAAAAACAACTCAAAATGGATTAAAGAATTAGATGTAAGACCTGAAACCATAAAATATGTAGAAGAAAATATAGGCAAAACACTACATGACAGCAACATCTTTAATGACACATCACCTAGAGCAAAGAAAATGAAGGAAAGGATAAACAGCTGGGATTACATCAAATTAAAGCGCTTCTGTATAGCAAGAGACATTACCCAAAGACACACCCTACTGATTGGGAGAAAATTTTTGCACATACTACTAATGACAAAGAACTGATCACAAAGATCTCCAGACAGCTAATGAAGCTCAATAAAAATAAACAATCCAGTCAAAAATGGGCAGAAGAGCTAAAAAGACACTTTTCCAAAAAGGAAATGCAAATGGCCAACAGACATATGAAAAAATGTTCAACATCACTTGTAATCAGGGAAATGCAAATAAAAACCACAATAAGATACCACCTTACACCAGTGAGAATGGCACAAATTAAAAAAACAAAACAAAACAAAACAAAAAACTAGCAACAACAAATGTTGGTGAGGGTGTGAAGGAAAAGGTACTCTCCTGCACTGCTGGTGGAAGTGCAAATTGGTCCAGCCACTATGAAAAGCTGTGTGGAGGTTTCTCAAATGACTAAAAATGGAACTTCTATATGCTCCAGCAGCTCCACTCCTAGAAATCTACCATCTAGAAATCTTCCATCTCCTAAGACACAAAAACATTAATTCCAAAGGACACCTGCACTCTTATGTTTATTGCAGCACACTTTACAACAGGTGAGCTATGGAAGCAATCTAGATGCCCCAAAACAGATGATTGGATCAAGAAGATGCGGTATATTACACAATGGAATATTACTTAGCAATCAAGTAGGATAAACCTATGCCCTTTGTAGTGGCATGGATGGAGCTGGAAGGGATTATGCTCAGTGAAATAAGCCAGGAAGAAAAAGAAAAATAATGAATGGTCTCACTTATAGGAGGAATGTAGAGGGGAAAAAAGGAATCAGGAAAAAAAGTAACTATAATAAAGTAAAAATCAAAATCATCAGGCAACTATAAATCAGAGACATTCTGTAGGGGAGGAGGAGGGTGAAGGACCAGGACAGAGGTGGAAAGAGCACAAGGACTACGCTGAAGGCACACAGGTGAATTGGTGGCGGGATTTCACTGGGAAACCATACATTGCACGAAAATGAAGGATGATATAATGTTAAAAGCTACTTTGCTTTTGTTGGGACCTTGAAGTTTCAAGTAAGTTTTCTTTGTCCTCTCTTCACATAGCGGTATGACTTGTTACATGGAATCCAAAAAAGTCATGCTTTTTCTTGTATTATGCATTTTGATATGCCCTATAAAAGAGGATCACTGTGGGCTCATTATTATGTTTAAATTATTTAAATAGTGAATATATACCTCCTTGAGGATATGAGGTTTATAGACACTGACAAAAGTTTGAATAATTAATATTTAACATATTCACTGTATATGGCAGGCAGTGTTTGATTCCATAGAGTTAATGAGGTGAGACATTGTTAAACTTTCTAGGAATAAGTCAAAAGTTAATTAGACATGTTTGATTCCATATAGTGAATGAGTGTTAGACACTGTAAAACTTTTTAGGGATAAGTCAAAAGTTAGACATAGGCTCTGACCTTCAAGTAGTTAATGGTCTAAAACTTTGATGCAAAAGAAAGAACAAATAAAATACTCTGGGTAAGTGAAGAAGGGAGAAAAGAGAAATTAATTCTGATGGAAGGAATTTGGTGTGTTTTGTGGAGATAATAGCACATCAGCTGTGCTTGAAGGGCTGGTGGGATTTGAACACCAGGAGCTGGAGTGGAAAAGCCTCTTTAGATTCAAAGTGATTTTCAGAGCTTTTTGTAAAATACTTTGTATGGACTAACTTACATTTTCTATTTCTGTATGATTTCTTTCTTTCTTTTTTCTCTGCCAAAACATCTTAAGAAGGAGATTAGGGCCACCTAATTCATAGGGCCAAGGAACTCTCAAGGCCAAGACACATGTTAAGTTAATCAGCAAAGCCTGTAGGCCTTCCCTAGTCAGCTTGGAAGTTCTTTTAGTTCTAACACAGTGTTTCAGATCTCAAGTATCCCCAGGCTGTCATTCTTAAAAATCAGGTCTGCCTTCTTCAGGTGAAAGTATGACTTCTAGAAGAATATTAAATAGGTGAAAGTATGACTTCTAGAAGAATATTACATAAAACACCTAACCACCTTCTTCCTTTTAGCTTTTCTTTCTTTATGGCTTGCTGAATGGAGTTTTCTTTTTCCGCTAAAGTTGTGCTGTTGAGTATAGTACTTCAATGTGCAAATACTTATTAAGCTTGTTCTTTCTGTGGAGCCCTGTGCTAGAAGTGGGGATCTGGGCTAGGTCACATCCCACAGTCTTGTACCTGAGTTCCCTGTCCTTCTCCAAAGGCAAATGCAGAACCAGTATGAGAAGAAAGGGCACCAACTCTAATGGAACACAATGAGGGGAGGGAACATTCTTTACTTCAGGGCAAACAGAGCACCTCTTCAAGGGAGCTTCTCACCCTGTTTTTCTTTGGGAATTTAAGAGACAGCTGCACATAACAGAAATAGAGCCAAACTGGAACCCATGCAACTAGCACGATGCTTTCTTTTCAAGGATTAAGAAAAGGTTTTTGTGGATGTAAAGAGGTTTTTTTTTTCTCTCTTTTTTTTTCCCCTCCTCTCCTCTTTGCAGAGCAAAGTAATTTCCTCCCTTGATTTCTGGGCAGAGAGTTAGCATTCCAACAAGATGTGCTTTAATTGATTGCAGCTATTAAATCCCTTGGCTTACATGCTTATGGTTCAGGATATAAGAGCCACATGGCATTTTAAATTTAATCATTATCCTTTCTGTATGTAGGAAACTTGACAAAGGCACTGGGAAGATAAATGGTGAGGGGGTGGTGCTCAGCTTGCATACAACAGAATTTAGGGGTTGAGGACAATGGACTTGAAACCTCATAAATATATATTTTGACTCCACTAAATTTTTAGACTATTCCCTGGTTTCTAAGTGCTGCAGTCAGGGAGGTCAGCTATCCTAGATGTGATCAGAGGATCAGGAGAGTCACTGGCCATGCATACCTAACTCCACCTTCTATTCTTTAATTCCTCCACTGTACACTACTCTAGGTCACACTGGCATTAGGACATTTACTGGCCAATTTGATGTGGAGTCTAAGTTTGGTTTTTTATTTTTATTCCCTTCAAATGATGAGGATTTAAGATCAAGACCAGATATTACTAGAATCTCCTCCTCCAGTATATATATATGAGAGATTTATTTATACAGAGCTGGGGTACAGGCCAGGGTGCAGGGGGATGAGAGTATTCAGCAGATATAGAGTGGGGAGCAGATCAATGAAGTACACTGCTGAGGGGAGCAGCGGGCGGGTCAGGAGAGTTCTACCACGCTATGTGGATCACCTCTGGGGCAGGCGGGAATCGAACTCATGCGGAAGTGGCTTTAGCTGCTTAGTGCTGTGCTTTAACCCACTGCACCACCAGAGAGGGCCCCCTCCAGTATATTTTCATTATTGCCTGGGAAATCTTTATGTGACATTGTTTTAAATTAGAGAAAAAATGGAATACTTCAGCATTAAGCCATACCTAGAACCACTGACTGGAGAATGTGAGAAATTTGTCCTGATGCACACATATGCCATAAGTCTTTATGACGAAATGAGAACCCTGATATATCTGCTTTAGAGGAAAAATCAGTACCTGGGAGGTCTAAATAATTATATTGACAAAAGCATTTATGTATATATCTCAAAATTTATCTTCAAAGCCATTCTGTCTATGGCTGCCAACTTAGTCCATTTCTTATTCATCCTTGATTTGGCAATGGTCAAAGGTTTCCCCACTGCTGCTTCATAGCAGTGGAAACCTTGCCCTGTCTTAGTGCTGATTTGCAGGGAGCTGAATCTCAGCCAGTAATGCCAACTCTCCACCCCACTGTACCACTCTGTCACTCTGTATCACCCTGCTCTGGTTACTTACCTCACTCTCCTCAGCAGGGGGTGGAGGGACCTCCTTTATAATCTGAAAAGAGAAAATAAAAGAATAAGTCAGTGGAGATCTCCAGCAGCTTTTCATGGGGCCTGCTATTAAGAGGTGCCTTTGTAGTATAGGGTTCAAGCAAGACAGGCTTAACCTACACCATAATGTCTTACAGGGCAGAATAGCTCAGTGAGCTCATGATCCAGGCTGAGCATTCCATTCTCATCTGTGTCTGTCGTAGTTTTGTATAGAGAAAACAATGCTGCTTGGGTAACAGTTTTATTTCTCACCACAGGTAGCTATTTTGCAAATCTTTGTACTCTTGTTCATCTAGTCTTTTATGCATCAAACCATTCATCTATCCATCTAGATGCCAACATACTTAACAAAGTATTGTACATGACAGAAGTTAAGATAATTCTGCATACACGAGTGAGGTATGGATCACACTGAAATTGTCGACAGTTCCATGAACTGCCACTGGCCCTGATGCCCATGGAGATGGTATGATGGCCAGGGGCCTTTCAATTGATTCCCAACTGAAAGAAGAAAAAGGAGCCACCAGAGACTGATTTCAGAGGCCTAGCATTTAAAAGGTACAATGATTTACATCGCAACATTACAAGACTGTACCTGCCCCATCAGCTGAAGAGAGATATGCAGACATTCTGGGCAGGTAAACAATTGTGAGCCCCTTGTACACCCATCAGAGAATGGACACATGGGAGAAAGACAGGAAAGAACAGCTGGGGGGTAGTAAGCAACTTGACCCCAACTTGTACATACCATTCATAAAAGGACAGCCCTATAGTCAACTGAGTTTAGAGTCTTTTGCAAGGCAGATTTATCTATTGTGACTTCACCACGTCCCTTGGAAGGTACCATTTTCTCACCCCAAACTTATTATTAACAGAATTTTGGGTCTTCTACATATATTCTTTAGAAAAGTTTTGGTAATATAAAACTTGTTATCTCTTGACATCTTAGTGTCATGACTGGCCTGGACCACCCTGTGGATGGGTGCTCAGGTTTTACCCTTGGAACCAACTCTCTAATCTTCTTCCACAGGGGCTCACCCAGCTACAAGCCAGGCTGCTTACCTGGCATCAAGCTCTTCCTACTAAGCACATACATCTGGTTTGATGATTATCCTGAGACCTCAATTAGGCTCCAGGCCCCACTCTTTCACCTATAATACCATTATCTGCAGTGTCATCTCTTTATGATGAGATAAGCTATGAACTTGTAGTTCTGTTAACACCAGCCAGGAGACTAAGACTCAGTCATTTAAAAGGGCAGCATTCAATTAATTGAAGAGGCAGCGATTAGGGTCTCCAGAGACTTCAAGCCATCATTTCATCTGCCTCCACTTCCTCGCCACTGTGGGAAGCTTGGTGGAGGAAGGTCTTTGGAAAGCATGAGCTCAGCACTGGCTATGAACTCTCTGGGGAGGGACATTAGTGCCCAGTACTGATTTCCCATAATCCCAGAGGCAGTGATGATATTTAAACAGGAAATGCCTGGAAACCGGGGGGGAGGAGTGAGGAGCTAGAGATAGGAGGGACAGATCCTGAATGCATCTTTAGGACAGGACTCAGGAGGGAGTGAGAGGGCGAGCATGCATGACAAGAGTGTTGTGGACAGCATGCATAGTGAGCACCCAGGGTTTGCAGAGGTTTAGCAGAACAGCAGTGCTTTTGTCTTCACTGTGTTACCTGCTACCTCCTTCACTGCATGCAAGCACAGTGTCTTGTCAGTTGAACCCCAGATCTGCCTTTTTCTGGCTAAGGATTTGAGAAATTCCTTAACCCTGACCACTACTGTGCTCATCTATTAAATAGTATCAACCTGCAGGAACTGAGTCATGATGAACAATAGTTTGCAAAACATCTGGTATGGAGTAGAACTCAAGAGAAGGCATGTACTATTATTCTTTCATTTTCTTGAGGTCTGTCTCTTGCCTTCTTTACATATGTAATGAAGGTTTCATTAACTGCATGCATATACTAAATGACAATGTGTTGTGGTTTCCACATGGGCAGTCAAGAGGCCAGAGCTTCATAAAAGTGAAGGAAACAGGAGGCAGGTGTGCAGACAGTCAGAGTGGCCACGGGTTCATATGGCAGGACCCAGAAGTATAGCACAAGTAGCCACTACTCAGCCACCCCATCTATGGTTGTTCTGTGCAAGTTATTAGGTATTTACTGAATTCTGCATCCAGCAATATGCCACATCTTAAGAGGGACCAAAGACAAAGGGAAATATGTGATTTTAAAAATAGAATCAAAGGCTATTAATTTATAATCTATATCCCACATTGACAATCTGTAACAACTGGAAAAATGCCAGTCACTTTCAGGTAAACAGGATTTAAGCATCTCCAGTCTGGCCTCATTGGTTTGGTATAAGCTATACTTAGCAGGACCAAGACAAGTTTTCCTAGTGCTTCAAGTCTGACCTCCATCTGTGTTCTCCTGGAGCAGGGGACTCAGAACAGCTCAGAGGATGGTGGGAGAATCTTTCAAAGTGTGATTCAGATGGGCTACACTGAGATGATAATGTCAGACAGAGAAACTGGTTGGGCTGTCTGTGTCTCATGCCAAGACCAGCAAGGAACCACCTAAAGGCAGGCGCTGAGCACAGTGACCTATTAGCCCTCCCTGCCTCTACCTTCCAGAGAGCTAAACCAGGGCTGCCTGGAGAACTGTCGGGCAACAGCCTGCATCGCTGATGAGCCCACAGCACTAAGGAAGCCTGGCTGCACAAAGTGACTCTCACCTCAAGGGTGTTATGCTGATCTAGTAAGCCAGATGGAGAAAGACAAATACCATATGACTTCACTCACTCAAATATGACGACTTAAAAAAAAAATAAGCAAACGGACAACTGCGTGAGGAGCAGGAAGACACCAGACCTGGACCTGGCTCTTCCTTCATGCTCTGCCTCCATTACCACAACCTCATATTTTTCTTTCTTATCTTTACTTGTCTTCTTTGTGTGACAGCAATTGGGTGTAGGCTAAGCTGTATGAGCTCACTTTAAACAGATGCTCATCTTAAGGCATGAGAAGTGGGACAAAACAGGAGACCTTGTTTTTGAGTCCCTTCTTAAAGTATATCAATTTCTCAGTATCCTTTTTGCACCTACTGGATGAAGAACATCTCCTGCAGGCTTCTTTCCATTGAAGGTGTGTTTATCCTGTTGTAAAGAAGACACTTCCTAGTCAGTTTTCTTGTTCAGACAAAGGCCAAGAGAACTATGTAAGATCACTAAGTACTCTGATAACAAGACTACATCACTTAGTTTGAATTAGCTCAGTAGTCTGAAACTTTATTGAATATCAGAGTTACTTGGAAGGTTTCTTGACACCCAAATTAATTGGCTTCATTGTAGAGTTTCTTATTAATAGGACTTGAGCTTGGTCTTTACATTTCCAACAAGTTGCCAGATGCTGCTGGTCCATGGAACATGCTTTGAGAACTATGAATTTGCTTATTCCTAGCAATCCTATACTTGAATGAAATACGTGGGAATATGTTTTGCTTTAAGTCAATATTCCTCTTAGAGGGTTCCATAGAGACTTACTTATGGCTGATTAGAAACACCAGCTTTGGAAATGTTTTGGTCAAAAAATTGTGTCCCTGATCTATTGTCAGAAGCAATGGGATCCCCATTGCTCAATGATATCCCAATATGGGAAAGACAAAGAACTGTTTCTAGAGGAATCACTCAGCTCTGCTTGTGGTCACTCTTGCTTCCTCTGGTGAGTGCGTTTGTGCTGGTCTGTGTGCAGAGCTGGCATGGCTTTGTTTCCTGGATCTAGCCCTGAAGCAGTCTCAGCCAGATAGCTGCCTGGGAATTAAGGACACAGATTTTATCTTTCACTGTCTGCATCCCTGGCAACTAACTCCCTGAACTGTGTTTGCTTTCTTTTCTTCCACACTGCACTCTAGTCCCTAGAAGAGAGGAGCACACTGGGTCAGTTTTTATCTCCTGACAGGTAGTTCAGTTCTTGTTATTTAGTCATTACTTCTAGAATTAGAAAGTGTGCATCCTAATAAAAGAAGAATTAAAGAAAGCATTTCTGATTATTTCAAGCTTCCTTGCCTCTGAATAAGCATTTCAGTAACTTAAGATTCAAGTCTGGTCTCTTAAAAAGCCATATAAACTTTTTTTGGCATTTAATATGCTAACAGTCCCAACTGCTGATAGTGGGTTGTGAAACTTGAATGCATGATGAAAATCTCGTTAGTCATGATTTTTACTTATGGTACTTAATTGACAACATCCACCATTCCATCAACCTGTAGGTGCAGAGGCTTCACCAGAGACAGAGAGGGGATACGAACAGCACTGGGGCACTTTGTTGATCTGCCTGTTCTTATCCCCTCTCTGTCTCTGGTGAAGCCTCTGCACCTCTCACCCTCCCTGCACCTCTAGCCTGTACCCCTGTATGCATAAATAAATAAATCTTTAAAAAAAAAGAGAGAGAGAGAGAGAATGGGAGTAAGGGAACCCGTATTTGACTTCACCAGAGTCCATGATAAAGGATCAAAAGAAAAGGGAACAGAACTCACAGGAGCCGTCATTTATTTGCTTTAAAGAAGCATGTGCCACAGGTTAAAGAACAAACCTTAATGCTGACAGAGGCAAAAAAGCACTTTCCATGGCATTTGGTCTTACTTGGAACCACACAAATAGCCCTTTTTTGTTACGAAAAAAGAAATCTGGCAAAACAACAAAAGCTGGATTTCTATTTTAAGCCAGCACAGAAGAAATAACAAGACGATGAGTCATAGTCATCCACCTCTCATGTCACAACCCTTCACTCTATGAATGCCCCCTGCCTTCCATCCCAGCTGTACAGCTCAAAGCTTTATCACATTCATACCCACTAGGAAATTCATGTATTTATTTATTTTTTAAAATCAAGGTGAAATGCCATATTTGCCATGATAAATAAAGAATTTAAGATCCTTTAAATGGTGTAATTTTTATTGAGTTAAACTTTGAGTCTGTATTGTTTTATCAAACTGCAGAGTTTTGCATGGTCTGCTCTGTACCTATTTCCTTCACAGTCCTGTTATTTTCATGAGGTCAAAATTTCATAATGTGGTGATATTTTAAGGAACAACCCCATGCTATCAGGGAAATGAGGGCATTTAGAGAACTTGCTATGTATCCACTATACAATTATTGTTAACTTTGAGAGAAAGCAAAGAAAAGGACAAAAGAACACTAGTGGGGCCTTACAGACTTCCTTACTTCATTTGTGGGCTTTCTGCTTTCCACATCACAGTGAAACGTCAAGGAGTCTGAACAATAGTATGCTTGGATTTTGGTAATTTTGGTGAGTTCTTGTGTAGTTTGCATTTATTGGTGGGAATTTGATAAGGATTGAATTGAGGGACCAAACTGCCAGAGAGGATTCAAGTTTCCTTCTGCAAATTCATGACCACTTTTTCTGTTTGTAATTTATAAAACTTCCATAGTATACATTTGAACTCTATAACTTGGAGAAGTTATGATTCTGAATTCCTAGGGGTACACACACACACACACACACACAAACATATCAGTTCCAATTTCCAAACTTTCATGGGCTTTATGTAAGCCTAATATATCAAGTAAACGACGTTACTGAGCTCAGAAAATTTCCCTTAGGACAGTCACTGTTTTAGGGTTAGTTAACTATCTGACCTTCCAGATATTTCTTTATTTTGGCCCTGGCTATGCAATTAAAACAAATTTTATTGTATCTTTACCCAGGATTTTATTTTTTTTCGCAATGTAGAGCACTGTGCCACTAGTTTAGATTACATGTTCAATAGGGTTAGCTTAAATAAATGATGTACTCAGATGGGAAAGTTTTTCTAGAGGCTTTGATTTAAAACATTGCATATTCTGGGACTTTTAGACTTTTTTTTTAAAGCCAAGGGCCTGCATCTCTAACCTTACAGGTTCTATGGAACCTATGCCAGTTCTGTGTGACATATAGAGGAACTCTGTGTGCTAGTGAGAAACGATCTTTTACACTGCAGAGTGAGGAGTACCCAAATGGGAATGGGTTGAGATTGAAAAGGGATACAGAAACACTCTGATTTGAGGCCCAAGATGTCTGGCTGAGAAGTTGCTTGTACTAGTCAAGTTTCTATTAAATCATCAACCCCCTTTGGTGATGTTAGGCTTAGTTGTCTGGCTCTACAAATTAAATGTTATACTTAAAGGTGTGGACAGCATTCTTTGAAGACTTTATTTTCATTTCATTTAAAGGCATCTCAAGTTCTTAGTTAATTGTTACCCTTTGAAGTTTGTCACTGGAGATGTCCAAGGGGTTTATTTGTTGAACTGTCCTTCACATTCAATGAAGTGGATTAAATTTGATTCCTCAAATAATTCCTTAAAGCCTATTCATAACATAACTTTGAGGTCTTTAAAAATAAAACAAAGGAGAATAGAATTTTATTTAGATAGGGAGAAATTCTGAATGCCTCTCTCAACAAATTGAATACAAATATTTGCCATTGTTTGAAAAGAAGGATAATGATTTTATTTGACCTATGTGGTGTGGCTTAGTCAGACTGTAGAAGAATCATAACCTTGTAGTTCCAGAAGGGTAAAGCAAAAGTTGATAAACTGTGCTGAAGTTCTCACATATTAACAGCACTCCCTATTAGCATGCTTGGGCAATTTTCTTCTCAAGGGATCGGTATATTGGGAGTATGAGACGATACAGAGTTGGACTAAGTGTGGGATAGGGGTAGGCAAAACCGGTAAGGGTAAGGGAATAGAGGGTAATGATCAGAGGGCCAACAGGGGGGTCAGTAGATTAAGAGACCTGCAGGTCCCAGATTTTTGATTTGGAGGAATCTGTCCCCATTGCTAATTGGAATCTACGAGAGTCTTGCTACCTGCCCAAATTTACGTTGCATGTGATGTGATGACCTTAAAGTTACCAGTCTTGCTGGGGCCCAGGCTCACATCAGGCCTCTGCCTTGTAATTGGGATGATAGTAGACTCAGGCTGCTTGCATGTTCTAGAATAGCTTCCTGCCTTAATACCACTGATTCATCATTGACTTTCTTTTCTCTACATATTCAGGCCATCCATAATATTTACTTTCTTATCCATTTTACTTATTTTTGTCCCAACTCTCTCTCTCTCTTTTTTCAGATTTCTTAATCTTGTTCTCTTAAAGTGCAGTTCAGAGATTTCGATAATATTGAACCAAATTTATGAAGAGAGGGAAGACCACTGCATAATTTAAATGCTACTTGTGGACCAGAGGCAGGAATTTTTTTTTTTTTTTGTAAAATATAAATTTCTTTTTGAAAATCCCAAGTAAGCCCAGGATACGCAGTCCAGTGCCACTTTCTCTTTCATTGTGGTTGCTTTTGTGACAATTCATGTAGGAATTTTAGAAGCCAAGAGTTTACCTGGGGATGCTGTCGGCCAAGTTTGAAAACACTGGCCCAATATTTGGATCTGGCCAGTATTTCTCTTAGATCATACTCTTCTATGTCAGCAATGAGTTGACCCATTTCTATCTAATTGGGAGATAAGAGCCCAGGTTGTAGTGAAATCTTTTAGGGAAACCAAAATGCCATGGGTAGCACCATTTACTCTCGTTCATTAGGTTTGTCCTTCCAAATGGGACCGACAGGAAGCAAGGTGATTCTGTGGAAGAGGGCAGGCATGGCAGTAACCCCTATTCCTGGCCTGGTCATAGTAATTGTTATATTTTAAAATGCTCTTTATTGTAGCACATAGCAAGTTAGGTTCCTGTCCTTCCAGTAGACAAACCTCATGTACTACATATTTTGAAGGTACTTTTTACTTTCTGGCTTTTTCCATCATTGAGAAGCAATTGTGGCACCAGGCTATTTACCATCTTTGGGCAGGGCGGAGAGTGACAGTAGGAGGTTTCAGTTCCTTCATTTATAAGGATGCCACTTGCTAATCTGAGAACTGGTATTCTCACTGCATCCACTGAACCAGGATCCTAGTGTGTGGTGTAATATGTGTGTGCACGTGGGGGGAGGGTTACACATGTCTTTCTCTTGTCTCCCTCACAGTCTCATCCCTCATCAAGACGCAAGTGACCAACAAGTAGTTTTGGGGGAAATACTAAGTATTAGAGCTCTGGTTACATTTTAGAAACAAGGGTGGTGCAATTTCACAGGCATCAGCAACAGGAAAATTAATCTTTAAGATTTTCCCTTATCAAGAAATCTTTCAGGACTTACAAAATCAGACCACATTTGATTATCTTCTAAAGCTACATGTACTTAACAAGATAAAGTCATTGAAAAATATTTTGAATATTGCAAAACAATCTGACCTTGGGTGACACTGCTCCCAATAATGCAAGACATTAATTAAGAGACATTTCCCTGTAAATCAAAACCACAGTGAGATCTGACTTTACACCTGTTGGAATGGCTATCATCAAAAACAAGAACTAACAAGTGCTGGTGAGGATAGGGAGAAAAGAAACCCATGTGCACTGTTAGTGGGAATAAGTTAGTACAGCTGCCATGAAAAACAGTATGGAAATTAAAATAAAAATAGAATACCATATGAGCTAGTTATCTCACCTCTTTGTATTTGTTCAAAGGAAATAAAATAACTATTTCAAATAAGTATCTGCACCCCATGTTCACTGCATATGGTAAGCATTACTCACCATAACCAAGACATGGAACCAACCTAGTGTCCATTAATGGATATGGATAAAGCTAAATTGACACAACATACATGTATACTCACACACACACACACACACACAAAAGAAGGAAATCATACTATTTGCATGGATGGACTTTGAGGGCAGTGAAATAGGTTAGGCAGTTCATACTTATATGTGAAATGTAAAAAAAACTCTCAGAAACAGAGATCAGGTTTTTGATTGCTAGAATTGGAGGAATTTCCTGAAGATGGTTAAAAAAGCTGCAAACGTTTTTGCAGTTATAAAATAATTACATTCTGAGGATGTAGTATGTAGCATGACAACTACAGTTAATGATACTGTATTTTATATTTAGAAGTTTCTATGAGAGCAGATCTTAAAGTTTTCATCATGAGGAAAAAACAATAACAATGTGAGGTGATAGATGTTAATTGAACTCACTGTGATGACTTCATACTGTATATTATATCAAATCATTATACTGTAGACCTTGGACTAATACAATGTTATATGTCAATTATGTCTCCATGAAGCAGGGATAAAAACATTTCTCATCAATATAAATTGTATGTCATACAGAATCATAATTTATTACAGGCTACTATACTATTTTACAATCTACTACTTAGGCATACTATTTAAAACTAATAGACATATTTTTACTCTATTACTCCCACTATTTTCACTGCTATTAATTTTCAGCAGCAGCATGTGTGCTAAGTGCTGTTCTAAGTACTATATATCCTTTATTTCTTACCATCAGTCTATGAAATCAGTGCTTTTATAGTTCTCATAATCCAAATGAGCACTGAGAAGTGAAGAAACTTCCTAAAAACATAGCCAGTAAGTGGTGGAGCACTGGTTCTTTTGTTTCTAGCTGTCCCCATCCAGAGAGGACTTTTAATAATCCAAGGAACTGAATGACAAGGTGAGACCTTCTATAATAGAAACCCTGGTGTTAGGGATCTGCTGTCACCACCTCCTCCCACCACCATGTATCCTCATTTTTTCTTTTTTAAAGATTTATTTATTTGTGCATACAGAACTGGGGTACAGGCCAGAGGCTCAGGGGTGGTGAGAGGCTTCACCAGAGACAGAGTGGGGAGCAGGACAGGCAGATCGACGAAGTACACTGCTGAGGGGAGCAGCGGGTGGGTCAGGAGAGGTCTGCCATGCCATGTGGTCACCTCCAGGGCAGGTGGGAATCAAACTCATGCGGAAGTGGCTTTAGCTTCTCAGTGCTGGGCTTTAATCCGCTGCGCCACCAGGGAGGGCCCTCTCATTTTTTCTTAAGAGTATATGTCAGGTTTTTGTTTTTCCCCAGAATTCTACTCTTGAAAATGTCCTTGTTTTTGAGTCACCACAGAAAGCACTCTGACTCACAAGTTTCTTTTTTTCCGGCTCTTAAAATAAAATGGTTGAACAGCTAGTAGTATTTAGAATAACATTTAACACTTGGGGCTGCTGTGGTAAGAACATGTTTAAAATCTTGGTAAAACCAGTTGTGTCTGGATTGCATGAGTTGATCTGAGCTTGTGTCCATCTGAGTCCCTCTCTGCGCATACACACACTTCTGTCTGCTACAAGTCATCTCTTTCTGTCGATACTCAGAGCTTCTGCTGGTGTAAGTCTGTGTCTCTCTTGAAGTCCTTGCCACATGGATCCGCATCCTAGCTGAATTCTCATCTCATTCATTTGACACATTTTAAAAATGTCATTCTGAGCCTATATCTCCTCCAAGTCTAGTGCTCTCTGCATCTTCACTTAGGTCAGTGCTACACAGATACTTGTGTCCTGGTACTGTGTCCTGAATGCTGGAGTTTCTGGGATGAAATGAAGACCAAATTTTGCCTGGCAAGGCTGGCCGTCTGTTCTCCCTGACCAGACACTGTAGGAGAATACTGTGGTATAGGGCGTGGGAAAAAGTGTGGAGGCAGACTAGCATTCACTTCAAGCTCCCCTTAACTTTATAGTGCACACTGATTGTGCTTAACAGAAAGACATGTGATAGAACTGAACATGTGACACTATTTGTTTTTCTATTTGGCTATTACTTTGGGCTTTTCCTATTTTTTTAGTCTAGGTGCTAGGGATAGCAATTAATATACCAGCATTTCAGGTAATGCAAGTGAGTCTAACCCTAAGCTATTTGGAGACACTGACAGGAGTCCTGTGATGACAAGGATAGAGAAGAGACAGGTTCCTATTGTCCTTGTAGCCTAAATGCTAAGAAGAGTGGAGGGAACACAGGATTATATATGTGGCCCATATATGTATGGCGCCTCTTTTTGTTTTTATAAAGAGTCCCAAGGCACTCTTTAAGATGGGCAAAGTTTTCGCTAAGACCTGGGTAGTGTTGGAAGAGCATGGAAGAGCATCAGCTGGGCAACTCAATGTGTGTGTGTATGTGTGTGTGTGCACATATACATACATACCATATATACACACTTTTATATTTATATATGTTAGATAACTCTCATCAGGTATAGCATTCTGTGGGTCCTTCCTAAGCACCAGAAACAGAAGGGTCATCCCTGTTTCCCTACCCAAAATACCTATAGGAAATCTCACTCAATCCATATTTTCTCTGAATGACTTGTGGTGACATGGATCAATATTAATTTATGTGAATTTTGTATAAATTGTATAAACAATGCAAGATTTGTCTTCAGTCTTTACAAGATTATTGTCTTGTGATTACAGTAACTTCATAACACCCTTGTTTTGAGTAGTTGGAAGCCTGAGTGGAGGAGCAGATTATACTTACCACAGTACAGCAGAGTGGCCAGAACCACCACAGGAGAGCCAGGGCCAGCAGCAGGAACAGGATCAGCAGGGCAATGGCCAGGATGGAGCCATCAGACTGTGGGGCCAAGAGAGAGGGTAGTTAGCTATAGGGCAGGCCATGTGTGCAGCCATGATGGGAACCTGGGGTGGGGGCAACACCTGTGGTCTCCCCCTTCCACACTCCTATCCCCAACATGCAGAGTTAAGACCCCAGACAAGAGCACAGAGTGCCAAACAAGTGGATGGAAGTCTGCCCAGCATTCCAGCCAACATACTTTATATTCAACAGAAATGGATTTATCTTTTCAGTGAGGCTCTTTGAGCAACATTCTGAAGAAATCAAAGCTGCATGGGACACCAAGTGGCTGTACATGCAAGTGGGCGCTGAGGTAGTCTACCACTCCCATGTGCCTCTAACCTGCCACCTTTCTGGTGACTCTCTGGATCTGCTGTTCCTCCCTTACCTGGGCTGCACTAAGGAGAGGACCACTCTACTCAGTCTTCAGCCTGTTCCCCTGAATCTTTTCACATAGGTGCAGGTAAACAGTTTACCTTGCTGTGGGTGGAAAGTCTAGAGCCCAACCTCAGGATAAGATAAAAGGCAGTTGCATTCCAGGGAGCAGCTGCTCTGAGCCAGGGCGGGAGGAGTATGGTGACTGAGTCAGCACCGCAGTCAGATCAAATGAGACAGGTACCCAAGATGAATTATACCCACTTGAAAACATGCCTAGGCCATTCCTGAAAATAGGCTCTGTTGCTATGCCCTGAGATGTCATTTACTTTTAGCAAACAGAGATTCCACTAGGTATCAACATTCTGAAGCTACTGGTTCCCAGAAGCTTTTACTTCCAACTATCCCTTTCCTCCCTAACTGTTATTGGAATGCAAATGGATACAACTCTCTGGGACTGAAGGGGGAAAGGGTATATTGCGTTGGCATTGATTGTCATTGGTGCTCCTTCTGAGCAAAGCTAACAAGTCTACTTGTAGGCCAAGAAAACAATCAGGTGTGTTTGCTCCTCCTCTTCTTCCTCATTATACCATAAAAAACAACTTAAATATTTAACAATTAGGGAATAACTAACAATATATATACAGAACAATGATGTAATTATGTAGACATTATGTTTTCAAATATTAAAGGACATGAGAAAACATTCCTAATACAATGACTGGAGATGCATATCTATATCTGTATATATCTCCAGAGTGAATGAGAAACTGATAGTGAGCTTATGGTAATTTTCTTCTTTCTTTAAAATACGCATTCCCCCTCCCCCTTTTTAAAAAAAGATTCATTTGATTTATGCATACAGAACTGAGATACAGGCCAGAGGTGCAGGGGGGGGGTGGGGTGAGAGGATTCACGAGAGACAGAGGGGGACGGACAGAACAGGCCGACTGATGAAATACACTGCTGAGAGGAGCAGCGGGTAGGTCAGGAAAGGTCTGCCGCGCCATGTGGGTCACTGCTGGGGCGGGGATCAAACTCATGTTGAAGTGACTTTAGCTTCTTAGTGCTGTGCTTTAACCTGCTGCGCCACCAGGGAGGGCCATTATTTTCCCTTTTTTCAAAACCATTTCATAATGAGCAAATAACTTGCTGGAGTTTTTATTTTAAATCTACATTTAGCATGTGCCCCAGGTGTCAGAGCTCACCTGGCCTGGGGTTCTTACCCAGGGTCCAGTGGCCAGTGGGGTACATAGATGGGTTGAAGTAGACAGAATGTTGTGACTCTCCTGAAACAACACCCTCTCCTCCTTGCTGAATGTGTCTTCAGGGGAGACTGTTCATAGAAAGATCAGATCCTCAAAACTCCCCCATCCTTGTTACAGAGGAGCAGGGTTGGGAAGAGACAGTTGGTGGGCTGTCCAGAGTAATACAGCAGTTAATGGCAGATCTGGGACAAGACTCACTCCTACTCCGAGTGCTCCAGTGGGGTGGGGAGCAAAGGGTGAGGGGATGTTGGAAGCTGTTTAAAGGCAGTCTTTGACCAAAAAGCCAGGGAGTTAAATACCCTAGCTCCCACCAAGCCAAGACCTGGAATGTCAGACTATCCCCAAAGGAGCTTCAGCCTCATAAGTGCAGGTGCGGGGCTGGGAAACCCAGGGCAGTGGGTGGGGATAAAGCACAGGGGTCAACAGATGGACGTGACCGTGGTACAGAGGAAGCTTCTGAAGCCACAACATTTACTCTCCGCCCAACACTGATGCATGAGCTATGTCTGAGAGCTGTAGTCTCAGTGGTGACACAAAGAAAGCACATATTTTCAAAACCTGTTATTCAAGGACAGCCCTCTTGATTTCCTAGCCGCTAGATTCCATGCCCCAAACATGGTGATCACCTGCCTCAGCAAGTCAATGTGAGGACTGAACGAGCTATAAGAAGCAAACAGACTTGGCTGGGCAATTATGATGAAATTCATCTCATCAACATTGAGCTGTAGCTCACTCTCCCTCTACTTCCCCATAAAAACAAACATGGTGGGCATTTTAGGTCATAAATCTATTTGTACTAGGATATGGTTTTGGCTACTGAAAGGCTTATAAAACAGAATTCTTTCAGTACTGAGTTATAATTTAGTAAAGACGATAAGCCACATTTATACATATTATATTTTATTTCCTGTCTGATTCTATTTTTTATTTTACATAGAGGAATTGAAGCAGAAGGCTGATTTATTATGAAGAAAATTTTGTACTTCCTTCTGGAAGGAGGTTTCCTGAAAGTGGGGAGTGTGAAGAACCAGTCCATGAAGGGGCAGAGGAAGCTTTGACGGGGGAGATTTACTGGATTCTGACAAAAAATACCTCTGAGTTTTCTCCAGCAGGACTGGGACACAATTTTCAGTAGCAGAGGCCATTGTGGGTCTCAGTAGGAGGTCTTGGGGAAGTGGGAGTGGAAATGCCTGGAGGCAGCCCCTCCAGGGGAACTTTGCTCTGGAGACAGTCCCCCATAAAGCCCCTAAATGCACTGTCTGGTTTTCAAGAATTTCCAGCAACCATTATAACCCCAGGTCAAAGAATCATCCTTAAATAAAAGGCATGAATTTTTGATAAATTTAGTCTGTAAACTGAAGTTTAAGGAGAAGACAACATTTAAGTGCCATCTTGGGAGTTCATTCATGTCTTAATTCAGTAAATATTTACTGAAAGTCTTTTCTGTGCCCACTGAGCAGACCTCAGCGATCTGGATCAGTTACACAGAAGGCAGGTGCTCAGGAGCTGCTGAGGGAGATATAGACCTAACTAACCATGAGCAGGAGGCTGTCCAACCTGCAACTCTGCTGTGCCAGGCAGTAAGCAAAACATTTTATTTTCCAAAAACTTTCCTTTGGTGCAATAATAATGATGATGATAGTTACTATTATAGCTAATATATGAGTACCTACTGTATGCCAGGAACTACTCCATATACTAACTTGCTCTCCATATGCTCATTTAATTCTCACTAACTTTAGGAATTCATTATTTTTTTTTCCATATACTGAAGGCAAGAACAGGTGAAGAACTTGCCTGAAGTCAATGGGGAAAAAAACAAGACTTATTTGCTTATTTATTTTTTATTATATTATTTTACTTTTTAAAAACTTATCTATTTATTCATTTATTTCTTAATTGTTATGGAAATTTTACATTGTTACTAGTGTTTTGACCTTATAGGATTTGCCACCCTCAGGGACATTCAGGTTAGCACTTGCACCACCGAAGCACACATAGTCCTCCATCACAGTCTACTGTGGTTTTCCCACATCCCAATCTCTCTTCCTTCTTTCAGCCTCCCTATCCTTATGAAAGTCACAGATCTATGGTCAGCTTTCAAGGATTGATGGAAAAAAGATTTAAATTTGGGCAGTTTGGCTCCACAAATCATAGGTTTAACTAGCAGATTAATACTCTAAGCAGGAGCCAAGAATAGAGACCCTGGGAACTAGTACTTTATAAAGGAAGTGATACAAGCTCTCACCCTGTAGGGCCAAGGAGAGCTTGGCATTCCTGTGCAGAATGGGGGAACACAAAACCATGGGGTCAGGAAGTGCCAGGGGAGCAAAAGCCTCTTTGTGGGGAGCACTCAGTATCTTTACCCGAGGGGGGACCAGTGTGTCTTTACCTCAGGGGTACTGGAACTGGATTCTCTTGGAAAGCAAATACTGTTGACACTGTAGAGTGGAAACCTGAATGGGGGAGTGATTGGGTATTAAAGGTCTAGGGGGAGGGCTGCTTCAATTTTGCCCCATTCTTTTAAGATGATATTTTACAGGCTGACTCCTTCTGAAGCTCTTGAATTTCCATGGATGTGTTCAATAGTAATTTTATTGATAATAGCAGACCAGGTGATCAGTAGTGGACTATTGCTCTCTCTGTTCTTTTTACCTTGTTAAGTGCCAGTTAGGCATTATCTCATTCCCTTAAATGAGTCTTGTGAAAGCAATTCTGTTGTGGGAACTGTTAGCCTCTTTCTGCAGATTCAGTTAAAGTGTGTGACTTACCCATGTTCCTACACATATCATTTGTGGACTAAATTTATATTTATATGTACACAATTCTATTCTTTAATTTTTAAAAATATATTCTTCATGGCCCTCCCTGGTGGCACAGCACTAAGAAGCTACAGCCACTTCAGCATGAGTTCAATCCCTGCCCTGGAGGTGACCACATGGCATGGCAGACCTCTCCTGACCTGCCTGCTGCTCCCCTCAGCAGTGTACTTCATCAGTCTGCCTGTTCTGTTCCCCACTCTGTCTCTGGTGAATCCTCTCACAGCCCCTGCACCTCTGGCCTGTACCCCAGTTCTGTATGCATAAGTAAATAAATCTTTAAAAAAAATTCATTACATCATCCATCATTTTTGTACAAGGTATGATTTACCATGAAATTGTCCCCACCGGTTCACCCCTGCACCATCACCATAGTCCCTGTGCTCTCCCCACTCCTGTCCTGGTCTTTCTCCCCCCTCCTCCCCCACAGAATGTCTCTCTGATCTATAGTTGCCTGATGATTTTGATTTTTACTTTTTTTTTTTCTGATCCCTTTTTTGTTTTCTCTACATTCCTCCTATTGGTGAGACCACTTGATATTTTTCTTTTTCTTTCTAGCTTATTTTGCTGAGCATGATCCCTTCCAGCACCACCCATGTTGCTGTGAATGGCATGTGTTTATCCTTTTTGATTGCTGAGTTATAGTCCATTGTGTAAATGTGCCACATCTTCTTGATCCAGTCATCTATTTTTGGGCTATCTGCCCACAATTTTAATACTGCAAAACTGGAATTTAAACCCTTACGATCTTACTGTCTTACAGTCTTACTCAGGACATATGTGTGGGCTCCAGCTCTGATTTTGAACTTTTCCCCCTCCTACACTGTAACACCAGATTTATAAAAATTCACTTGAGAGATGTGTACCGTAAAGTCTGAACTTCAATCAAATGCATGAGAGTCTGAGACTATGTTTGTAAGCTGTCTGGCTCAATGGAAGTTCCCGCACATGGTCCAATGTGGATCAGCATGTGGTGTGTGTGAAAAGTATACTTCAGAGTAAAGTTAGAAAGGGCTAGAGACCACAGCAGAGCCTCCCTTCCCTTCTGTTCAGCTTGAGTTTCAGTCAATAACCATGTGAAAGACACTGATAACTCACATAAGGGTGGCTCTACATTACCTACTGAATAGGTATCAAGTATGTGGTACACCTTTGCATTGTTTGGCAGATGGTATTTTCCTCATTCATGAAATTAGTTTAGTTCTTCTAAAACAGTCTTTTTGTATCTTCATCAAGACCCTTGATGAAACACCCTCAGGTGCCAACTAGCAGGCTCTGTCAGAGGGGAGACATGTGTAGAGTTCTAGAGCCCACACAGGGTAGCTTGGGGACCATAGAAACTGGCTCTGCTTTGTGCTTTATTCTCCTGCTCAGGTATAATCTGCTTTGACTCCTTGGGGTCTGGCCTCTGACTGCCATCCTGTGTCATGGTTCACTGTCTGTTGGCACACCTCTTGCTAACCACCATCTGTGTCTGAAAGCTGCTTCCTGAATAGGAGTCCTGGGGGGTCCTGGGCTGACCACTATTCTCAGTCTGACTCAGGACATGTGCGTGGGCTCTACCTCGGCTCTCCCCCTTTACCGGGGCACAGAGTGACCAGGACTGGAGACAACTTTTAGGCCATTACCACGGGACTGAGTGGGGTCATGAATCAGTGGCACCTCTCATGGAAATGTGCCTGCCTGGGCTGTGGGCTGGCAGGACAAGGTGACTTGTGAAACTCAAAAGTTCATCCTGAGCCCACTGCTAGGCCTGGAAGCAGACGTGTGCCCATGCCAGGCTCTCTGCTGGAGAGTCCTCATCTAGGTGGGAGACCCTGAAGTAGGAATCTGAATGGACCTGATTTTATGACGCCAAGTTAGGGCAAGACTGACTTGCCCAGAAAAATCTGTCACTGATGCCTGTTCTTCTAGGTAGCTCCTGCATGTAACTCACAGAAATGTGGAAAGAGATTTCAGAAGGAAAAAAAGCAGTAGATGAAGAACCAAAGATTGATTTCTACATTGTTTTTTCCCCTAATACACTAAATATCAACACACATTGAATTCTTATTCCTTTTTAAAAAGTGAAAACTTAAGTGTAAAACATCAGTGTGGGCCTTTAATTTTTAAACTTTTGGGTGGGGTCCTATGGTGTATGACTTAGAGCTGAAAAGAAGTCCCTGGTATAGCAAGTAGCCTAAGGTGGTGTATCTTTCACTTTGGAGGAAATGATCTCTCCCCGCCCCCCAACAAAGATTTTATGCCTTCTTTCTCCCATTGAAAGCTGGAGTATACGCAGGGGCTGCTATTTAACATGCAGATGTGTAATATTAAATCAGAGGGAGGATAAGCTGAATTCCCAGGGAGTTCCTGGTCAGGATGACCTGAAAGGCTAAACCCCAGCAGCAAGGCTTTTAATTTCTTTTGTTCCCTGCTAGTAAAATGAGGGCATCTCTTTGAAGACAAGGAGGCATTGTTTTCAAGGGTATAGATTTAGGCACTTGAATAATGAAAGCATCTCTTACTTGGTAGGTTTCTAGATAATTTTGGATTTTTGACACAGTATGGGATACAGGGGCTGGGGGTCTGGCTGTCTGTGTTTTGATTGTAAGAGGCCTGGACCCTGCAGTATTAGGCAAGGCTGCTCCTTTCTGTTTTTTTTGTGGGTTGGCATGATAAAGGGAGGAGAATAAAACTGAGAGGAACTAGTGGACAAGGGGGAAATTCTGTTCAAGTAACTGTGAAATCCTATCTCAAAGTTGGGTTTGCACGGGGATTCCGCTTGCTGCCTGTAGGGTGTGGTTATGTGACAACCATTGAAATGTCTTCACTTCAGCCTGGATAACTGCCTTGGTTAAGCAGGAGCAAAGGTAAAAGGGGGCTCAGTGGATTATGGTGGAAGATTATAGGTGTTCTGGTGGTGGGCATAATGTGATAATATAGACAGTGTTGCAAATCAGTGTTACCTCAATAAGCATAATTTAAAAAACAAATGTCTCAATTAAGGAGGGGTGTTCTTGCTTATTATCCTTTCATGTGGAGGGCACCCCATGTGTGCAAACCTAGGTCTTTCTTTTCCATTTCACTCATTCAGGAAATGAGACTAGTGTCCACAGCATGTGGGATCTGTTCTCTTTTTCTCCAGAATGTGCTGCACACAGGGAGCAGGGGTGCCCTCTTCTGCTCTGTGCCAGCAGGTTTTGTGGGACCTGAATTTACACACTTTGGGAGACCCCTTTAAGGGAAATAAAGTAAAAATGCAAATGCATAATTGTAAGGAATCCCTCACACACCTTTACAAGAGTCTGGCAGGGACTCTTTCAAATGAAGATTGCTAAAACATAAGCTTCATTAGCTTCCCTATTAAGTCCGTCCCTGGCAATCAGTCTTCCCCAAACAGGCCCCATATCTGAAACGAAGCTGGTAAATCTATTTAATTCTGAATTTCAGTTCCCTACCCGTGGACTTCCACACTCAGTCCTAGGCTCTAGTCCTCAATAATTAAAGCAATATGAGGCTTTCATATATGATTTTTGGCTCTCATTTCCATTTGTTTATATACTTTACTGTCTCCACTATAGTGACTTCCAGTTGCTATTTTCACTTAAGTTAGACTGGGTCCTGGCAATTGTAACTGTTACATTTTGACAACAGTATCCTTGAATTATCAACAAAGGTTGTGATGAGCACCCCCCTTGGCACATGGTTGGTTTGCTATAATTCTACCAGCTGTAGCAGATTCTGAATCTTAACACATGGTTAGGCCATCTTTTATATGTTTAACATTAAAGAATAACTTAGTAGGTTCCTTAAAAAACTGCAAAATGTGTAACAGGAAAATAGCTGAAGACCCATTACAATTCCTTAAAAACTGATGCTATTTCTTGGATTCACTGATAAATGATAGTGCACAGGGCGCTCCAAGACCAGACAGCGAGTGTGCTATGGCCTGAGGCTCTTCCATTCTTCCCCCCACCACCCCTATCCCTGGTCCTCCATCTCTGGTAGTGATGAGTTGTCTTTGAAGCACTGTCAGCAAAATCCTCAAGGTAATGAGACCTTCTGGTCTGTGACCTTAGAACCTCAGTCACCTGCACGGTTGATCTCAACACCAAAGAGGCCATCCAGGTAAGAAGAAATGTGCAACGAGATGAAAGGGTTAGGACTGTGCTGACAAGTTGACTAGTTATTGTGGTAACACTGGTTTTCAATACTTATGAATTGGCTAAGAAAGAGGACCTCCAGCCCCGGTCCCCATTCTTGCAAAGGGAGGCTGGCAGACTCCCCACTATGGTTGTGTCCCCCTCTGCACCAGGCAAATTCCCTCCCTCCCAGAGCAGGGGATGATGCTTGGGAGGTGTCACATTCCTGTGCTCTGAAGTGGAATTTAGAATCATCCTAAGCAGCTGGTCTGAGCTCTGTTTCCTGCCCAGACAAAACTGGCAGAGCACAGGCAAGTTTTATTTTGAAAAAAGAAATTTAAGTCATTTTATTGCTGCTGAGAGTCTGGATAGGCAAGCCCATAGACAAAATTCTGTCTCCTAGTTTTATATATTCTGTTTCTGGAAGCAGGCTTGGTGATTATCTAATTTACCTCTCCATCCTGTCTGTATTTTTTTTTTT